>NC_090283.1:81907295-82516740 GCF_037392515.1 Haliotis asinina | reverse complement strand
TAAGTAGATATAAACATGTATACCCTATGATTCCCACGGGCGTGTTGACCTGGCATCTGACCAACAATATCTGGTATCGACCTGTTCATGATATAAAACATACCATGAATACTATTTACATATCTATATATTTCATACACACCATTATCAGTTCACTGATAAACAATACAATTTACTACAACAAAAAAAACCCACACATATCATCAAATATGGCATTTCTTATACACATTCACTCACCTCATACACACATACAGACAGAGTATATGTGATATGTTGAGACATAATATTAATCTGACATCGATATATTTACATGTAGCACTTTATACATTACAATAGCATAAAATACATAATGATTACTATCCCTTTTAATACATTGTCCGGAGTCTGTATGATCCAAATGTCCATGTGCAAGTGATAAGAGTACCTGTTTTTAAGAGTAATGTTTTTACATTATTTTCTTAGACTGTAAATATCAATGATTACGATATCACTAAATTAGGTACCTCCTCTAAATTAGAACCTTCTCTAAATATTGATTGGTCTTCTAGATTATTTTAGCGTAACATTTCCACAAAATTACATCTTAATTTTGAGATAACCTGGAGCTTAACTTTGTGTTCTGGATGTGTGTTCCAGCTTCCACATTGCGGAATATGCGGAAATTGGGCAGATCAGGGTACGGGTATTCTAAGGCGCATTTCCTTTGTCAAACACATTTCATGTAAAGGTACAGAGATGACACCATAATTGTTTTTTCAACAACACTACACCGTTTACGGACTGGTGATGCAACAATATCTTTGCGAGCACTTCCAAACTAAGTGCAATCATAAACACAACTGTCGTCATGATAGCACATCGCAATACCAGGTGTGATCGCCTTGGGCAGCCATGAAAGCTGCAAGTTTGCCAAGCAGTCATAAGTAAAAATCTAATGTCGAGGCTCGTTGAATGTTGCACCAGCTAAATTTTGTTTCCTCACATACAGGTTTGGGAGGAATCGACTGTTTCATATGGCGAGTTCATCCCACGGATTCAAATCGAGTGTGGGGTGAAGACATCTACGTGGTTCTGACATTTTTGGGATTGTGTTTTCCCAACCCTGTGAGGTCTGATATTGTCCTGTTCTAACATGAGGCGATTTTGTCCATTGCTGACATTACTTGCTCCCTCCTCCAAAGCGATAACACTCAATAACGCAGGGTTGACCAGTACATTCACAGTTATTCTTACACAGAAACCGACTATTGTAGAAACTGACACTGAAACTTGATTCTTCTGATGGTGTCTCTCCACTATCTGGCACCGAAATGACCTGCTCAACGTTGGCTTTACAAACGATATGCAGTCGTAAGGACCTGTCGATGATAGGGCCGACGGCATCGTATGTGGCGTCGAGCAATGCGACGTCAGACTATTTGATCGTTCTGATGGTTGCCTGTCCAGTCTTTGTGTTCGGGTGTTCTCGTTGTCTCGTTGCTGCACTATGGTCGCTAGGTGGGCAGTCACTACCAGCATTACTCCATGCCCGGCCACCTTTTAGCATTCCTGTCACTTGTGACAATGTGTCAACGAACATGTGTTCTGACTGGGCGTTTAAGTTTTACATCTTGACTATTTGTTCATCCATTGTCATCGCGTTTGTCATATTACGTCAATCTTTTTTTTAAAACGTGAGATTCGAACGTAACCATCGCAGGTACGCCTTAGCAGTGTTGGGTTTTCGACCTTATAAGCTCAGTTTTGTTTGGATTTCCATTTAAGACAGATTCTTTTTCATAGAGATCCTCCTTGGGGTACTTATAAGCATTTAAATGTTCTTTAAATTTTAGCGACAATATGTAAAAAAAAACCAAAAAAACATCGTTTTTGTCTTGTGAGACCACCCCTACAGGGTCCCTAACCCCGTGACAGCCAAGAGCAGGTAACCCTTAGGCTATAGCCTCAAGCCAAACTCTTCCTTTTCTGTCTACGGCCTGTCAAGACGTGCTCAGACGTTCTCCGAAGTTCTTGCATAGATAGCAAAGACAAGTTCAAAGATGAGTACCTCAGAGACTCAAACTGTATGTATGGTTTCTTTATTAGACGCATGGGCGCTCTAGGAATATTTTTTTACAGTATACTTGTCTAAAATGTTGTAACCTTTCCTGTCCCTGTGGGTTAGCCACGTGGCTGGCAAGATGGAGGACGGTAAGCTTTTTTCCCGCCAAAACTTTTAAGTTTTGCTGGCGGTCTTTTTAAGTAAGCGTTTGTTCAGCTATACTGTTTCATACGCTTTACTATATATATTATACATATATTTACTTCACCTTTGTATTTGTTGTAAATTATGGTGTATTATTGGGTGGAGGGGGATATTTGGGCGCAGGATCCTCCTTCTAAGCACTCGCACAAGAAAAAAAGTGCAGCTTCCTCCTCAGAGGGGTCAGCCAAGAAGGCCAGGGTTGCTAGCGACGCTTCCCCTTCGCCTGCTTCTGTATCCCCTGCACCACCCCCTGCTTCACAAACACCGTTAATGTCTTTTGAATCTATTGTTCCAGCAGCAGTGTCTTCTGTCCAATCTATGATTGATACGGCGTTTTCGAGCTTCCGTAAGGAGCTCGATGCCCGATCATCATTGGGAGGGGGTGGTGGTTCATTTGAGGGAGGCCGTGGCCAGGGCTTAGGCCCGGAGAACGCTCCTCCCTCAGGGCAGCCGTCCGCGGCGCAAGTGGGGCAATGACGCCCGGTGTCGGCGGCTCGACTTCGGTCATGAGCGCGCCTAGTGGCACAGTGGGCAGGCAGCCCTGTCCTATCCCTGGGCTGTCGAGTAACCCTCCGGTGGGGGGCTCTTCTCAGGTGCCCAGGCGACCTAGTTTGGGCTCCGGCTGGGGCGAGCCAAGTGTCTTCGCTCTTCTCAGTCCCTCTGTTCCCTTATGTTCGGTTTCGGTAATGCCCTTGGCAGGCTCGCTTTATGGCGAGAGTTCCCTGTCTGAGGAGCGTGAAGAGATGGACATGGAGAAGGGGATTGGGGAGGAGTGCAAGACTGAGGTCCCGTACTCGTTTGGCTCGTCGCTGAGGCAGGTTCGGGAGAAGATTGCTGAGGTCCTGCCTCAGATTTCGATTCCTGTTTCTGAGCCCGACCCCTTGGAGTTCTGGCTTCCTGGGGAGGCGTTCGCCCCTACTAAAGTCGCCAAGGCGAGGTTACGCATGCTTCCATCGCTGGTCGGGGAGATAGTGAATCCCTCCTCTCGGGTACCCGGTCGCACTTCGGTCTCCCGGAGATCAGCCAATGGTATCAGTTAGATGAGGATTCGCTGTTTGAACCGCCAGTGGTGAACGAGTGCGTTTATGCCTCGGTCACCCTTGGGGGTCCTCCTCCTCTTCCTTGGCTTTGGCCAGGCAGGGCCGGTGGCTGCCGCCCTTCTCCACGGCCGCTCCGGCGCTGAGGTCCGCTTATCACTTCTTCGAGGAGTGGTATAAGTATGCGGCCCAGCAGCTGCGAGTTGTGGTCCACTCAGCCTACCTCTCTGCTTTGCAGGGGCAGCTGTTGGATCAGGGGAGCACTGCCGACAACTCTCCGTCAGCAGTGTCGGGCCGGCAGCTTACAGACGTGCACTCTCATCTGACACGGGACAGCATTAAGTGCTGTGCCAGCCAGATGATGGGGGCCGTCATGGGGTTACGCCGGCTATGGTTGTCCATAGCCCAGTATTTACCCGCTACTCAGCAGGCACTCCTGGCATTGCCCTACAGGATGGGGTCTTCCCTTTACCCTGGCGCACTGCAGGTTGTGTGGGAGGCCGCGGAGGCAGTTAACACCTTTAAGGACTCTAAGCTCTTGTTGGAGCAACCGTCCTTGTCTCGCCAACGGCCCACTTTTGCTTCAGCTTACCCTTCAGCACCGGCGAAGGAGGGTGCTAAGTGGACTGCTCCAACCGCAGCAACAGCAGCCTTTTCGGGGCGAACGTTTGCCCAGAGCCCTTGGTGGCCCCCGCACAAGCAGGCGGAGAACTACCGACTGTGGGGGTACACTGCCTTGCGCCAGAAGTCACTGTAGGCGGCAGGCTGTCACTATTCCTTCCGGAATGGCAGGCAGCCACTTCAAATCCCTGGGTCCTGTCCACAGTCAGGGATGGCCACATGCCACGGTGGAAGCGAGACCCTCAATGCTTCTCAGGGATTCTACACACGCCCCTGCAGTTCTCCCGGGAAAAAGCAGAGGTCCTCCGTGAGGTGGTTCCGGAAGGTCAACAAGAACACAGGTTTTATTCCACGTACTTCCTTATGACCAAGAAGGAAGGAGGGTTCAGACCTATATTCAATCTCAAGGGGCTGAACAAGCTCATAGAGGTTCCGTCCTTCAGGATGGAGACACTGCGATCAGTGATCTCTTCCGTGGAGACAGGAGATTGGCTCACGTCAATCGATCTCAAGGACGCTTACCTCCATGTTACCTATCAGTTTCGGGTTCTGCCCTTCGGCGTCTCCACAGCGCCGAGGGTGTTCACCGAACGTATGTCGATCCCAGCTCAGTTAGCCAGGTCACAGAGCAGGTGTTGTCATCCGTACCTAAATGATTGGCTTTTGAGGGCCCTCGGGTTTCTGTTATCACATGATGCCACACAGCAAGTGATGGACATCCTGTTGAAGCTCGGCTGGATCATCAATCTCAAGAAATCAGACCTGACCCCCAGGTCTGATCTGGTGTTCTTGGGGGCATGATTCAATATGGCGCTGGGGATTGTTTCCCTAGCCCCAGACCGTATCGTCAAAGTTCCGAGGACTGCAGTTCAGTTCCTCGAGTCCCCCAGGGTCACAGCAAGAACTTGGCTTCATTTGCTGGGCACTATGGCGGCTACAGTAGACGTGGTCTAGAGTGCGAGGTTGAGGATGCGACCCATTCAACAGACGTTAGTCCAGTTGTGGTCTCATTCGGAGAGCTACAAGACTATTCTTGAGACTCTCGATTGGTTGATTTCTCACCTGCGGTAGTGGACGGAAGTCGGAAATCTGTCCAGGGGGATCACCTTAGAGGCACAGACACCGACACCGACGCCTTCCTCACAGGCTGGGGGAGCATCCTGGGCGAACTATCAGTCTCGGGCCATTGGGCCGAGGATGAAGTCACCCTACACATCAATGTTCGAGAGTTTCGTGGAGTCAGTGCAGGGTCAAGTGGTTCGACTCGAGATGGACAACCAGACGGCTATGACATATATCCTGAAGCAAGGCAGTACAGTGTCTCCGTCCCTCCTTCAGGAGGCATGGCAGTTTCTACTGTGGTGCGACCAGTTCGATATTAGGGTGATTCTCATCTATCTCCCGGGCATGGACAACGTTCGCGCGGATGCGTTCTCGAGACGTATACTAGCCCCACATGAGTGGATGCTGCATCGGGGGATATTCGGGATTATTTCCCAGTTGTTCGGGTCGTTCCAGGTAGATCTGGGGTGACGAATCAGATTCCTGTGTTTTGCTCAAGGATATCGGATCTGCCTTTCTGCTAAATTGGACGGACAGAGTGCTGTGGGCATTCCCACCAGTTCCTCTGATCTCATGAGTCCTCTCACAGCTGGCCGCACAACCAGCTTGGGTACTTGTGCTTCTGGCACCGCTTTGGTCGGCTCAAAGCTGGTTTCCGATAATTCTCAGGTTTCTGGCTCGGCCTCCAGGACTATTACCCTTTCGACCGGACTTGCTATCCCAGAACAGAATGTTGAACCCAAATCCCAGGATTCAGTGGGTGGTCTGGCCTCCATGCAAGAGGAATTCCAACACCAGTTGCAGACACAATTCTGGCTTCGTGGAGGGATTCGACAAACGTTCAATATGAGGATAGATGAGCCTGTTATGCATGCTGCTGTGTCGACAGGGGGATTCTCGATCCCTTTTCTGCATATCTAGTATCTGTGTTTGAGTTCCTACAATCTAAGCCGGAAGCTGGTCTGGCCACTTCTACAGTTAGAGGCTACTCCACGGCAATCTCTACCTTCCACATTCCTGTTGACAGTGCATTACTGGCGCAGCACCTTGTAGTTCAGCGCTTCCTTGCAGGCGTGGACAGAATCCGGCGGATTAGTTCCCCGTGAGACTTGCCAGTTGTTCTTGATTGGTTGTCCGGTCCTCTTTTTCACAACCTGTCGGCTCTTTCCCTCCAGCTGTTGGCATGGAAGATTGCTTTTCTTGTGGCGGTAACTTCTGACAGGTGGGTAGGCGACATACATGCTATGTCTGCCAATCCAGATTTAACGGTGTTTCATGTCTTAGATGTCCGTAAGACCCTTAAGGCTTATATCAAAGGAACAAAGGACATTAGGAAGAATGATCAATTGTTCTGCTGTTATGGTGGTAGCAAGGCTGACCTTCCGGTGAACAAGCAGACGATATCTAGGTGGCTTGTCTCTGCCATTTGTATGGGATACACCTCGAAAGGTCGTACGCCCCCTGAGGGTTTGAAAGTTCATTCGGTTAGGGCTGTGGTGACGTCTAAGGCATATACGTCTGTCTTGCCCATTGGGGAGACCTGCTCTGCAAGCTTTTTGGAGCCGACCGAGCATGTTCATCCGTCATTACCAGTTAGACAGACTGTCATGCGAGCGTGCTCGGTTTGGCCTGTCAGTTCTCACCTGTGGACAGGGTACGAGCGCCCTAGCCAATTGAGCTAACCTCGCAAATTGATGAACGATCATTTGACGTTGTAGCATCAACAAGTAGACAAGTAGATCTCTATGTAAAAGAATCGAACAAACCTGTAGAGGTTGCAGATTCTTTGAATAGTCTCCTCCACCCGCCACCCCACATTCTGTCTGTATTGGTTACAGTGAGTGAGTGAGTGAGTTTAGTTTTACACCGCACTCAGCAATATTCCAGCCATATGGCTGTGGTCTGTAAATAATCGTGTCTGGACCAGACAATCCAGTGATCAACAACATGAGCATCGATCTGTGCAATTGGGAACCGATGACATGTGTCAACCAAGTCAGCAAACCTGACCACCCGATCCCGTTAGTCGCCTCTTACGACAAGCATAGTCGCCTTTTCTGGCAAGCATGGGTTGCTGAAGGCCTATTCTACCCCGGGACCTTCACGGGTGGTCTTGGTTACAGAACAGAAGTGTTTGGCTTGAGGCTATAGCCTAAGGGTTACCTGCTCTTGGCTGTCACGGGGCCAGGAGCCCTGTAGGGGTGGTCTCACAAGACAAAAACGATGTTTTTTTCTTTTGTACATATTTTCATTTCGAAAATATGGTTACAACTGTCGCAAGAATTTAAAGAAGGAGGACTCTATTCAAAGAATCTGCAACCTCTACAGGTTTGTTCGAATTTAAATTATAACCATGACCATAAAAATACAGGTGACATCTGAAATTGGATTTATTAGGGCAAGTTAAGAAGTAATGTACAGTATCCTCATAGGGGTGTTCACGGGAGCAGAATGGATCAGCTACAATGTGCCGTTCAAACATGTGCGCATCAAATCATAGCGCCCAAGTGAGTGGCGTGAGTGGATAATTTGGCAGAAACGTGTACCAAAGTTTTCTTTTTGTTTCTTTATTATTTCTATTATGTTTCTACACGCAGCCCAGACAGCGAATGGAACTTCTCCCAGAAAACACTGCTTAGTCGAACCCACCAAGAACTTTTCGGAGAATATGGAGGCTCCCCAACACTGCAGCTTTCTGCATTACCCAGATTGTCAGAAGGGCTGTGCTCCCGGTGGAGAACCCGGGCACTCTCCTGATCTGCGCCAAAAGATCAGGAGGTACCAAACCAAGGGCACCGAGAACAATGGGAAGCCTGACAACAGTGTACTGGGGTACAAGCGAGACATTTCAAAGGCGAGGTCCGCATATTTATCATGCTTTTCCTGAATTTTGCCAATCACATTGCTGTCAAAAGGGACAGAAAATTCAATGATATAAATAATTTCATTGGCTTTATCAAAAAGGACAAGATCAGGTTTGTTAACTGGAAATCGTCTCAGGCTGTATATTGGCGTATTCCAGAGAAGTGTGAAAGCATCATTTTCCAGGACGCCCTGGACATGTTCAGGGTCGTACCATGGATGGACCTCCGAGTCAAAGCCACAGGCATGGCGGAGACGATAATAAAAGCAGCGAGCCATGCCATCATGTCTTTTAAGATATGCTGTTTGTGCCAAGGAAGGGCATCCACTGACAAGGTGTTGGACAGTCTCTGTAAATTCATTACAAAGACGACATTTCGTATTGATATTTTCTTTAAGAATGACATTCTGGCGATTGCGAGTGGGAAGTGACTGGTCCTGAGCAGCAAAAAGGAAGCCCTCAGTTTCCCATTTGAGACCAGCCGACTTCATCCAGGCGAAGGTGTTGGTTGGATTGCTGTTCTGTGCCACACACTGCATGTAAACACGATGCAGTGACTTCTCAGACAGCTTCTCTACAAAGGACCGACTCTGGGCAGATTTGGTGAAGGACTTCACCTGGTTTACTCCCATCGCTGTACCGTCCAGCAGTACATCGCCATCAACAAAATCAACTTCAAATTTCAGATTGTGTCCAACAACCTTGGCACGCTTAAAATAGCTGTCGAATTCCTTGCTTTTATCGTGAGTCTTGACATGCATCACCAGAGGATCATCCGATAAATAAATATGTGCAAAAGTGCACAGTAAATCTCTGTCATGAAGAGCTTCCACATTAATCAAACCCCGACCTCCAGAATTGATTGGCATGTATAAACGATTAAGACAGGAACGAGGGTGGTGTGCTCTGTTATCAGACATGATCCTTCTGGTCAGGCGGTCAAGACTCTGGATGTCTTGTTTTGTCCAATCAACTACTCCAAAGGAATAGGAAAGGACTGGCACAGCAAAGGCATTGGTGGCTTTGACCTTGTTTCGAGCATTTAGCTCTGAGCTCCAGATTTTCTTTAAACGAGATTTATACTCGGCTCGAAGTTTATCTTGAATCTGGGCATTCTGGAGCTTGTCTCAAACTTGCATTCCAAGATAGGTGTATGCCTGATCTTCCACGAGATGCTCAATAACTCCTCCCTCTTGTAATTTGACCGATCCATCATTAGTTACCTTGCCACGTTTCAAATGAAGAGTATTACATTTGTCGAGCCCAAAAGTCATGCCAATATGATTAGAGAAGGACTCGACAAGGAGAACCTGTTCTTTCAAATTGGTCTCTCCTTTGGCAAGGAGCTTGATGTCATCCATGTAGAGGAGATGACGAAGAGGTGTTGGGGATCTGTGCTGAGGAGGCCCGGGATGGTAACCCTCCTCCCTATTGAGCAGAAAACTCAAAGGATTTAGAGGCAGACAAAAAAGCAAAGGACTGAAGGAGTCCCCCTGGAAAATTCCCCTTCTGATTAATAATAATAATAATATGTGTATTTATAATGCGCTGAATTCCACACATAAAGCATGCTCAAAGTGCTACATTGATTGAATCCAAGCAAATATTTACAAAGCAAGGCAGAGGTTATGCTGGAACGATGGTGAAAAATTTAAGCTATACATTGTAATATTTTCTGAAAAGATAAGTTTTCAGTGAACTTTTGAATGAGTCAATGGAGGGAGACATTTTGAGATCAATCGGGAGTTGATTCCATGACTGTGGAGCACCATAGCCGAATGAGCGAAATCCAAATGCCTGTAATTTCTGTCTGGGAACAATGAGAAGGTGTTGGTCTGTTGATCTTAACATTCTAGAAGGATTGTACTTGGTGACTAGCTCAACAAGGTAGTGTGGAGCTGTATGATGGTAGCACTGGTAGGCAAGACTCAGGACCTTGAATTCAACTCTGGCTCTAATTGGTAGCCAGTGCAGGGTTTCCAGGACAGGTGTTATATGGATCCTTGTGGGAACTTTGCAGACAAGTCGTGCTGCAGAGTTTTGTACTTTTTGTAAAATCATTGCATAAACGACAGCAGCAAGAAAGGAGGCCCTCAGATTCACATCTGACTCCAGCAAAGTTCATCCAGGCGAAGGAGTAAGATGGATTCCTGCTCTGATCCACACACTACATGTACACACGATGCAATGTCTTCTCAGACAGCGTCTCCACAAAGGACAGACTCTGACTTCCATCGGTGTACCCTCCAGCAGTACATTGCCGTTAAGAAAATCAACCTCAAATTTCAGATTAGCACGTTTACAATAACTGTGGAATCCCTTGCTTTCAAGGACACAACAAAAAACAAATTCCATCATGAAGACCCTCCACATTAATCAAACCCCGACCTCCAGAATTGACTGGCACATATACATGAGTAAGAGAACAAGGGTGGTGTGAGAATGAAGATGTTTATGGATATCAACTTCTTTATTATGAGAACACAACGTTTCAGAGTTAATGCTTACTCCTTCATCAGGTGAATGAGAAGGGGGTACAGAGCTATATTTATATGTACAGGTAAACAATATCAAAGTAACAAGTGGAATGAGTAACAAAAGCTGGAAGCCAGTATAAACAAGCACTGATAGGGAGCCGACAGTTATGATGACAATGATGGAAGCCAGTGGTAAGATTATGTTTACATAACACAGATGGGGATTAAGGACGATGTACATGATTGGGGATTAAGGAGGCCAATGATGATGACATACACATGATTGGGTGAGGATTAAGGATGAGTACATGATAGGGATGATGATAAAGTATGTACACGGGTGGATTGTGTAAACACTAATGAATTACATAGATGGAATGTACACAGATAGAAGAGATTAATTTATCAACAAGTCCCAGGCACGTGGTAGGTACACTCCTTGGTCACGGTTGATTGCTGGTTTCTGTCTCCGGATCTCGATGACCTCTTGTAGTTTCCTTTGGCGCCAGTTGTTGTTGTTGGTAGATAGTATCCTAGTGTCTTTCCATGGAATTGAATGTCCGGGGTTCGTGAGAATGTGTTCAGAGATGGCCGATTTCTGGTCGAGTTTGCTGACGGAGTTCCTTCATTCTGGTGTTGATTGGTCTCAGCGTTTCTCCAATGTATAGGTCGCCACAGTTGCAAGGGATCTGGTAGATGCATCCTCTCGGGATAGGGTGTTGACGGCTGGGTTCTTTACCGTTGGCTTTTAGGTGGGTCCTGATGGTCATGCCGCTGGAGAAATTGACGGCTTTAGCTCTGTACCCCCTTCTCATTCACCTCATGAAGGAGTAAGCATTAACTCCGAAACGTTGTGTTCTCACAAAAAAGAAGTTGATATCCATAAACATCTTCATTCTTATGTATTTCACTTCTAAATGCCCTTCTAAGACTTGGAGGGTGGCGTGCTCTGTTATCAAACATGATCCATCTGGTCAGGCGGTCAAGACTCTGGATGTCTTGTTTTGTCCAATCAACTACTCCAAATGAAGAGGAAAGGACTGGCACTGCAAAAGTATTGGTGGCTTTGACCTTGTTTCGAGCATTTAGCTCTGAGCTCCAGATTTTCTTTAAACGAGATTTATATTCGGTCGGAAGTTTATCTTGAATCTGGGCATTCTGGAGCTTGTCTCGAACCTGCACCCAGAGATAGGTGTATGCCTGAACTTCCACAGGATGCTCAGTAACTCGTTTCACAAAGTCCTCTTATCGGTCCTACCTCGTGAAGCATGTCGTAGACCGCCTCTTACCTTTTTACCCTGTTTCACAAAGTCCTCTTACCGGTCCGACCTCGTAAAGCAGGTCGTAGACCACCTCTTACCTTTTTACCCCGTTTCACAAAGTCCTCTTACCGGTCCGACCTCGTAAAGCAGGTCGTAGACCACCTCTTACCTTTTCACCCTGTTTCACAAAGTCCTCTTACCGGTCCGACCTCGTAAAGCAGGTCGTAAACCACCTCTTACCTTTTTACCCCGTTTCACAAAGTCCTCTTACCGGTCCGACCTCGTAAAGCAGGTCGTAGACCACCTCTTACCTTTTTACCCTGTTTCACAAAGTCCTCTTACCGGTCCGACCTCGTAAAGCAGGTCGTAGACCACCTCTTACCTTTTTACCCCGTTTCACAAAGTCCTCTTACCGGTCCGACCTCGTAAAGCAGGTCGTAGACCACCTCTTACCTTTTTACCCTGTTTCACAAAGTCCTCTTACCGGTCCGACCTCGTAAAGCAGGTCGTAGACCACCTCTTACCTTTTTACCCCGTTTCACAAAGTCCTCTTACCGGTCCGACCTCGTAAAGCATGTCGTAGACCACCTCTTACCTTTTTACCCCGTTTCACAAAGTCCTCTTACCGGTCCGACCTCGTAAAGCAGGTCGTAGACCACCTCTTACCTTTTTACCCCGTTTCACAAAGTCCTCTTACCGGTCCGACCTCGTAAAGCAGGTCGTAGACCACCTCTTACCTTTTTACCCCGTTTCACAAAGTCCTCTTACCGGTCCGACCTCGTGAAGCAATTCGTAGACCACCTCTTACCTTTTTACCCCGTTTCACAAAGACCCTGTACATTTACACTGTGTTGTAAACAGCCCCGCTTGACCTGTCGCAAATGCTTTAGGATTTTGCGAGGACTCTTCCCTTGATTCGGGGATCATTTGAGCATGAATATGATATGTAAGTAATCAGAACGATTCTGACTGTCTGTGTGTTGTTATATGTTTTCAGCGTTTTCATTGCAAGTAAGAGAAGAAGCGAGAAATGCTGATAATTACCGTTGTTCTGTGTGATTTTCAGTCTGTTATGACGTCACGCTGCACGGAAATTTTGACAATTACTTACGAAGTATCAAATCTTTGCATTGTATCTGTTTTTAATTTCCTCTTTCCTTTATGATACTCTTTCCTGCTTTACGAGTGGTAAGAGTGCTTTGTGAAACGGGCCCCTGAACCTGAGAAATCTACACTTGCTTCATTTAGGACTTTTGCATTGGAGGGAGAGTTAGGCAGTAGGGAAAATAATGTGGTTCGGGGACTGTGAGACAGACTAGAAATGAAGAGACGTTTATGTCAAGCACAGATACAGCCACTGACGTTAGTTGAATTCCCCATTCCTTTTTTGGTCGTCTATGCCAAGTCGTTGTCAAGGATGCATCAAGGCCAGTGGTGCACACACATGATACTGAATGTGTGAACTGACCTTTAACAGCACATCTCTTCAAGGGCGTGTCATGACACCTGGTGTCACACATACCCATATCGGTATGTGTTTCTTTATTCCAGTAGTACACAACACACTAACATGTTACAATCAAATTTCTAAGAACTGATAATTATGTCATGATAGTGTTACGAGTATGAATTTTCTGTATATTGTTTTTATTAATTCAGTAATAATTATTATAGGGTCATAATATTTAATGTTTTGAGAAACAATTATGATGGGTTTTCGTTTAATAGATGGTTGGCACTTTTAGGATTCTGGTTTTCCAGAATTTATCTGCTCTTAGTTTTCTATGTGTTTACATCTGGGAGACTTATTCGAGGTCATTCTACAGCGGGAAATAACTGAATATATATATATAAAGGCTGGTTGCCGTGTTGAGGGCGACACACATTCACGTAACTGGAGGATATGCATCACCGCCAAAGCTTGATCATCAAAACCCGTCAACGCCTGAATCTACATCATCTGCTGTCAGACCAATCGATGTGTTTACATTCTGCATAGTTGATTCTCTCTCGCACTAAGACTTTGGTGAGCTTGCTATATTGTATTTTGTGACCCACTGACTTAAATTTTGTCTCTCTTGAATTGTATTTGTAATCAGCATTGTGAAATTGACTTGTGACTTTGTATACCTTGCTCTCGTTACATAATGATACGTAATTTGAACGTTTATGACTTGTCTTTGTTCTGTTTAGCTGGTTCACAAGGGGATTTCTCACTTTGTTTGTCACGGTAAATTCTTAACCGTAACAATAGGTTACCGTGATCTGCTGGTCACGGGTGTTTTCTAAGTGTGAACGTTATCTAACAATACACTCAAGAGTGAATGTGCTACGTTCAATACATATATAGTGTTTTGCATGTCTATGTTGTGCACAATAAGTCATTTGTACAAGTTAAAACTTGACTCAACTACTGTATTATGCAAATCGCTATAAAAGCCTTTTGACATTACCCTTTTGATTTCCGTCAATGATAAATCATTGGATATGCCTCTATTAAATAGTGTTACGGTTAAAAATTTTGCCGTGACAAAAGATATATGAAATCCTCTCAAAACCAGCAAAATATAACACTGATAAGTCTGATATATTCAATATTTTTTGCATTCAGCAAAATCAAAGTCAAGATACAAAAGCTTCACAAGAGAGGCTTCATGTACAATACAACTGAGTCAATTTTAAAGTAATGGGTCACAAACATAATATCAACTCACCGAAGTCTTGGTGTGAGAGTGAGAAACAGTTATGCAGAATCTAACACAACGAGCGGTCATGTAGCGGTTATGTAGGTCAAGCGTTGACGGAGAAGTAGAGTTACGTACTACAGTTAATCTGTGCCTGTCCATGTCGACAACACAGCAACTAGCCTTTACATATACAGTCAACATTTCCTGAAAGTTCAAGCACATATGACCATCGCCATCAACGTAGAATCTTCTCGGCCAGCCTACCGGAAGTCAAAAGTTAATCAAAACACAAAGTCAATGGGAGATAATTCTAAAGCACTTCCTTAAAGGTCTGCAGCCAAAATACTAAAAGTACTGAACAAAATGTGACCTATAATAATCATTACTTATAACACTAAACGTTGTGACCCAATAATAATTACTACTTAATTAATAATACAATTTACAGAAAATACACTCTTGTAACAGTAGAATATGTAACAGCAACATTACAACAGTACACATTTTGGGTAACAACACCATGCATCTGATAGCACAGGTATCCAGTTCGTTTGAGGCTATGTGGATACAGATTAAATGAAAAACAAGAAACCACCTGATTGGAACAATAAGTAACGCAGTTGATCTTAATATGGAGACAATTATTACTGGTGATTTCAGTATTGACATTCTTCATGGCAATAATCAGAAGATAGACTATGTACAAAGGTACTACTGACTATGGCAAATAATCACGGATGCTACTAGTGAACAGAAGGAAACTGATGATTTTGTTTTTAGCGTGGGTCAACGCGCCCGAATGTCCCAGTATGTGTGTACTGATTGTGAGAGAATGTTATGGTGAAAGCCCGTACGTGATTGTGTATTCGAGTGGCTGATTGTACGACGTGTGTGAATGCATGATTGTGTGAATGATTGAGTGAGTGCATGAGTGCGTGATTATGTGTGAACTTGCATGTGCAGGCCAACATGATTGATAATTGATTTTATAACTTCTGGATCGTAAGTAATGACGTGTTTTATCTGTTTCCTTGTATATTACCGTATTACTGTGATTCCAGCATGTGACACTATCATAAACTCAGTGTAGGGATTTTTCATTGGTTTTACTGTTTTGTTTCAGTTTGGGTGCATTTCGGGTATGATTTTTCTTACTTTCCGTTTATTTTATGAATGGGGAATAAGAACTGCCTCATTCCTAACTAGAATGACTTTGATTGATTTCATATTTGTTTCTCGCGTCGACGTTAAAGGTCACATGCAACCAAAAAATCAAACATAATTAAAATACAATTATCAATTATTCATGACATATAATATACACTGCTACTTGTAAAAACATAAATAAACAAAACTATATTGGCCGGTTCATTTGCTGATACGCTGAGGTCTCATTGTGTGTGCAGAACGATCATCTGTTTGTTGGGCATTTTAGAAGTATGGCGAGTCACAAGAAAGTAAGATTCTTTATGGATAACAACTTTTTTTATTGTACTTGATGCGTCGTTTCAGTATGGATTCATATATCGTTGTCAAACAAAATCATAATTATGCATTAGAAGAAGTTGCTATCCATAAAGGTGTGTATAGAGTGTGTATACTGTTTTGTAGATCCATCCGAGAAAAATGGATGCAGTTTGTTTACAACCCACAGACATAAAACATGTCATGTGTACAAGTTTCACACCTGCCTAGTTACATAATTGGGCAGAGAGAGGACTCGGATGCACGAGTCATAAATCGATTTATTTTGTTTATGGCGTATGTCTTGATAGGTGTTAAGTTCAAATTGCATGTGATGAATGATTGAAGCTGTGTATTGCATATTGTCGTTAGCAGACAGGCAGGTAGACATATAGGTGTCAATAAACCAGACACTGTGCGTTCTCTGTGACAGATGCTGCTTATCACAATCAACAAGTTTTTTTATGTAACGAGTAGATTATCTACCAAGATTAGACTACTGATCACGACCTCATACTCCGGGCATACATACTGTTTCAAGCTCCGCGAACCTATTCACTGCGCATGCGTTAGGGGTGCAGCGCAGCACAGCTGTTGAAACCACTTTTTTCCCCCAGCGCTGGGGGAAAGTTAGTAAATCGTTTGAACTCGGATTTCGCGGGCTTTTTTTCATCGCGTTTTTCTTTTCAACTTTATAGGTTGAATAGGCATTTTTGATGATTTGTTTCGGTAAATGCATACCAAAAGGTATCAGAATCTGCAAAGTTGTATTTTACGTTGCATGTGACCTTCAAAGATTCTCGTGTATTGGATCCTTTATGCAGCTGCGATCACTGACCCGTATTTGTTAACACATCAGAAATTACGCAGAGTAATAATTCATTTAAAAAATAAATCTATGATCATTCGTCAGTGGATGTTAATGGTATGACTGAAACTATCAAAGAGATATATTCAGATATATTTTTCTCTTCGGGGAAAGTAGCTGATATCACTGAAACATTTATTGAATATAATGAATGAATATATTCCAATTAAACTGTAACTATCATCCGACGTGGATGAATAACGAATTCCGATCCTTAATTAGCAAACGAAATCGAGGACATAAAATTGAAAAAAAACCTATACTTTTAAGATGATTGGACTTATTTTAGAACAAAGTAATAGCAACAGTTAGAAATGCAAAACGGGCCTTTGATGCACGACTTGATGAATCTGTGAATCACACTCAAGGTACTAAAATGTGGTGGCGATTAGTTTAGTTAAGAATTATATGGTTAAGGTTAGGGTTAGGGTAACCCTAACCCTAACCCTCCCCTAACGAAGGTACCAAACTCCTGTGGCGATTAGTTCAGAATTATATGCAAACAAATTCGACAACGTCATCGTTTCCATCAGTTGTCAGCAATAACATAATGCATGACAGCCAACAAGATATTGCTGACGTACTCATCTCGTTTTTTCTCAGAACAATCCCAAGTTGCCGATTCTTACGCCGATCTGCCAGATTTTGAACCACGTGAAATCGATCATCAAATGTCATCTATCACAATAAGTGGTGGAGATGTTCGTGATATTCGTATCAGTCTAGATACATCGAAAGCCACAGGCCTGGAAACGTCGTACTGAAACGAACTTGAACTTCTCTAACCCCGCTGCTAGCTAAGTTGTTCAACATCTCCCCTCGTAGTAAAACATCTTGGAAACTAGCTTCGGTAATCCGCTTCACAAGAAAGGTGACGAACACGATTGTTCAAACTGTAGACCTGTAGCGTTAACAAGTTGTGTTGCTAAAGTTCTTGAAAAATCTAATTTTAAACACGTCTTCAACTTCTTCAGGGATAACAACATTTTATCAAACTTGCAGTCTGGATTTACGCCTGGTGATTCTACAGTAAATCATCTAACTTATCTTTATAATTTTATCGAAGTGCAGAAGACCAAGGAAAGGAAATCAGAGCCGTATTCTGTGATGTAAAGTAAAGCCTTTGAGAAAGTTTGGCACAAAGGTATTATTCATAAACTTCATGCTTATGGTATACGAGGAGAACTTTGGAGTGGTTTGTAAGTTGTTTAGACAGTAGAATGCGGAAGGTGGTAATAACTGGCTATAGGCCAGGTATCAAATCTGTGGAAGCTGGTGTACCTCAGGGCTCCGTTTTAAGACTGCTTCTGTTCATCATTTTGTAATTAATGACATTGTAGATGGTATAGACAGTAACGTTCGCCTTCTTGCTGATGATGCGTCAATATATTTTATAACAGATGATCATATTACAGCAGATTGGGCAAGAAAGTGGCAAGTAAGTTTCAATCCTAGCAAGAATGAGAGTATAACATTCACTCGTAAAACGAAAACTTATACCAGGCCGAACTTATTAATGAATGGCGAACCCGTTAAAGACGTTCATATCCATAAACACTTAGACATAACAAGTTCATATTTGTGACATGGTAAAGAAAGGTCGTCCAATGATCCCGATTGAGAGAACTTTCCAAAATCATTTATCCCGGAAAACACTAAATACTTCGTATAGCTTCTTTCTCTTACCACTGTTTGATTAATCCTGTCTACATTTGGGCGTATTACAAACTATATGCGGTGCGGTTCGTGGCGCCAGTCATGATAAAACATACAAGGAAACCAATTATAGCACGCTGAAACAAAGACGATATCGCTTTAAGCTCATAACATTTTATCAGATGTATAATCGTCTGACTCCTCATTATCTGAACGATCGTGTACCTGGTACAGTATTTCAACAAAGTAACTACAATATAAGGAGATAGCAATTCCTTTTAATCTACTACCTGCAGAACGTAAAGATATTCTCAATCATTTCTACTGAGCGTGATTATGTCGTGGAATTCCTTGCCCGATGAAACATGCTACATCCATGAAGCAGTTTAAAACTATGACACATCCAATAGAAATTAATAATACTTTGACTTAAATTTCAGAGAGTTTTGCGTCCCTGGCATGAAGTCGAGAAAATCTGCTGAGAAGAAAACAAACTGGTAATACAACATTTCCTTATACACATAAACTGTAACAGACACTGTGCTACACATTCGCATTCATGATGATTGACATTAAATTGTCGCTCTACACAGCGAGGATCGGACGTTTTAAACATCCGAGAGACACACAGTAGATAGACCAGGTAATCAGCAGGTAAACACCATACACAGACAACTCGGACTCTTCATATGTGCTCTACTGATATCAGTGCGTAGTGAGATAGAGGAAATGCAAAACAATATTTTAATCATATTCAGGAATCAGAAGACAAGGTTTTAAAGAGAAATCAAATCGGTTAAAGAGGACATAAAATCCCTCCAACCTAATATCTGTAAACTTAGAGGACCACTAAACTCATTTTTTTGGTACTCTTTTTATCAGTGCATATGAAAGACTTTTGGTTAATCATAAAATTGTTTTTAAAAAAACTTGTGCTTAATTAGTACCAAGCGTTTAAAAGTTGCTAAAAAGCCGTCTGCTTCTCTCTCGCCCGCAAACGAAACCGCAGACAGGTTACGTAACTCTGTCGCCAGAGCCCTACAGTGACGTCATAGAAGGAACGGTTTCCAGTTAAATGTATGGAAAATGTTTAGGAAGCTCGTCATTTTGCTGATTTCTCGACGTCACCAAAGACATGCCGAATATTTGTGTTGCCGTCAATTGTTCCTTGGGGTCGGGTGATGGTGTCACTATGCACAGATTTCCACCAGACTCCGTAATTTGTGCTTAAATTGGTCGTTAGTGTGTGCGAAGTGAGCTTTGTGGAAGCCTGTGGTGTATACTAAATCGGATGGTTCGCCCCCTACCACGCTTCCAGGATAGAGAATGGAGTTTAAGTTTCATCGAGTTTATAAAATCAAGACTGCTGACTACATATTGCTGACCAAAGGGATTTTGCAGGGATATAACGCTTTCTTCCTCGGAAACGAGGTTGTGGTCGAAGTGACAATATTATCGTAAGTAATCTTATATTGACCCCTTACATTGATCGATTCCAAGAGTGAAAGTGTTATGTTATAAACAATGTCATGCAAAATCCTATTGTCCATTAGTAAAATACATATTTTACTACCAGTAGAAAGTAATTGTCCTTTTGTAAGTCGGTGAAAACAAACTTAAATAGCATTCATCCCAAGACAGGGCTCCGCCATTTTTGAAAATCGTGAAGTCAAATCCATTTGAATTAATGAGATTATGCATGGTTTGTTCTCATCACGTTAGAAAATCAAAACTACATAAATATATATTTGAATCATTACCAAAAGGAATTTACATGACACAACCTAAGGTAACAACCTTAGGTAACATAATCTAAGCGAGGTCGGGGTCGAAGTGAAAATACTGCGCGATGAATTTCTTCACTTGCTAAATTCACTTGGTTTGTGACGTTCACTCACCAGTATGTAGACACTTGTCAATATACATCTTTATACTTGGTCTCATAATCCTAATTACTTTATAATCATGCTTGTATGCATTTTGAAAATTAATAAAAACAAGCGATCTGCGAATGTATAACAGGAATGTAATATGTAGACATTTCATAGTTTTCCTATATGAATCATAATTGGCACGCACGCCCTAGTGTATGTCGTCTGCATCATTACACTTCACGACGAAAACAATGAGTCTGTTGAAAGCTACGACAACGTATTAAAAACAAAAATGCAAATATTAAATCAAAGTTATAGGGGCAATGTCAGGCTATTACCTTCTTCGAGGAATGTATCCATCAATATCCACAAAAACAAGTGATATATAATTCATCAGCAGACTTCCCAAGTGATGTGTCTTTTAACTGTCTAATATACGAAAACGTGATGTATCGTTTCAGGTTTTTCACATGGCTGTATAGTTTCATTGGTTACCCAAGATAAGATAACACACCTGGCAACTAATTGCATAATGTGCGTCATTGGCGGTTAACCCTTTGAAAGAAGGGTGTTGTTTTTACATAGACACAGACACGACAGTGTATTCAGCATAGATTAGTAAATGTACATACATAAACACTACCTTTCGACAAATCACCCATTTAAATCCCCATAAAACTAACTAATCAATCACCGTGTTATCGGTTAATCCTCTGATCGATCCAGACAAAAGAAATGCCAATGGGGGGGCCTTTGTCGGGTAATCTAAGTGACCTTACCACTAATTATACCTGTTATAAATTCATTAACTGAGCATCAAGTGAATGATGACAAATAACGTGTAGGTTTATACCACCAAACACGAATTACAACCGAGCGACACCAAGTGATTTTGACAGAATCGTCTATGAAAACAAGGGTTGTAACTCGAAAACTAGGCAAAGCAAGAGACAAAACTAAATGATAGTAGATTGAGAGAACATGTAGCTTTCATTTTTTTGTACAAACCTGTAAACGAAATAGTTTAACCCCTGAAATGTAGATGAATACTGCACAGACCCTCATTTCTATAAAAACTATTACGTCACGGAGACGCGCCGCTCTGATTGGTTGAAATTTCGTTTGCGGCTGAGAATTGTGCACTGTTGAAAAAAAGGTCGATTTAAGGTAAATAAAGATCGAAATGAAAAGTGATTTTGCATTTGTACCCTATTAGAGTATATGTGACCTTTAAAGAGCACAGCCATATACTCTACAGGGTGTCAATGCTCACTCACAAATCACTCCCTGACATCGTTACAAATGAAACCCCGTCATTAAAACTGGCCATTTTGATCGACCTTAAATCGACCTTTTTGACAACAGTGCACAATTCTCAGCCGCAAACGAAATTTCAACAAAGCAGAGCGGCGCGTCTCCGTGACGTAATAGTAGGTATAGATATGACGGTCTATGCAGAATTCATCCACATTTCAGGGGGTAAACTATTTCGTTTACAGGTCTGTTTAATTACTTTTATGCGGATTTCAATGGGGATTTGTCAAAAGGTAGTGTTTATGTATGTACATTTACTAATCTATACTGAATACACTATGTCGCGTCTGTGTCTATGTAAAAACAACACCCTTCCTTCAAAGGAGTAACCTCCAATACATTGATTGATTGCTCATTATTGGCTAACTAAATGACTTTTTTAAAAGAGTGACGCACATTATGCAATTACATGTAGTTGCCAGGTGTGCTACTCGTATCTTGCGTGACCAGTGAGACTATACAGCAATGTGAAAAACCTGAAACAATACGTCATGATTTCGTGTATTAGACTGTTAAAAGACAAATCACTTGGGAAACATGCAGATGAATTATATATCACTCGTTTTCGTGGGTATTGATGGATACATTCCTCGAAGAAGGTAATAGCCTGGCATTGCTCCTATAACTTTAATTTGTTTTAATTTTAATATTTGCATTTTATTTTTATTAAGTTGTCGTAGCTTTCAACAGACTCATTGTTTTCGTCGTGAAGTGTAATGATACAGACGACATACACTACGGCGAAACATGATTCATATAGGCAAACTATAAAATGTCTAGATATTACATTCCTGTTGTTGATGGACATTAGGATTTTACATGACATTGCTTATCACATAACACTTTCACTCTTGGAATCGATCAATGTAAGGGGTCAATATAAGATTACTTACGATAATATTGTCACTTCGACCACAACCTCGTTTCCGAGGATGAAAGCGTTATATTCATGCAAAATCCTTTTGGTCAGCAATGTGTAGTCAGCAGTCTTGATTTTGTAAACTCGATGAAATTTGAACTCCATTCTGTATCCTGGAAGCGTGGTGGGGGGCGAACCATCCGATTTAGTGTATACCACAGGCTTCCACAACTGTAACAGACACCCAGTAAGGGTTCTACTACACATTCGCATTCATGATGATTGACATTAAATTTTCGCTCTACACAGCGAAGATCGGACGTTTTAAACATACCCACGCCCATCCCACCCTCTTTGAATAAAACATAGTGTGAATGTTTTGCATACGTTTATACATTCTATTACGTGTTAAATATCTATACACTGCCCAACATGTTAAATATGTTGTTTGTGTAACATTCTTCTTCCATATTGTTGCTGCCAAGGCGGCACTCAACAAATCTGTGACACCACTTTTTCTTCCATATTCAGATTACAAAGCTTGCATTAGAACGTATATCCGTGATCTGATGCAGAAGAAGTGGGACACTCAAGTAGGTATCAATAAATTACATGAAATAAAACCGTATATTGGTTACACCTACTTGGGTTGTCAGTCCAGATTTGAGGAGGTCATCATGCGACGATGTCGTATTGGCCACACAAGATATACACATAAATATTTGCTTAAAGGTGAGGATCCTCCGTTTTGTATCCCTTGTGATGGAAGAATCACAGTCAAGCATATCCTGCTTGACTGTGTCGAGTATTCCATCACAAGGGATCAGTATTTTAATTCACGAACTCTGAAGGATCTTTTTAATAACACAAGCTCTCATTTAATCATTGCATTTTTAAAATAATTAGATTTATTGTCTGAATTGTAAATAGATAAATATTTTATTATTGGAAGTTTAAATTCAGAACTGTGCTTGTTAGTGGCTGCATCCTCAAAGGGGGTTGAAGTACTGTAAAACTATTGTCCCCCTGAGAGGGTACGTAAGTCCACAAACATTCAAAGTAAATTCAAACTTTCATGTTTTTAATCGTAGCATAAGTGTCTTTTTATTTGCATGGCTAGGTTTCCCAAATTGCTGTCAGCTGAGGGGATGATGTAAATCCAGCTAGGGTCCATGCAGGTAGCAAAGATACTGTAAGTCCCCATGGTCCCTAGTTTGGTGATCTACCTTCAGTTGTTAGCAATTTATAGCCCATTTTTATCTTGTATTGTCCTGTATAGATACATTGTTTTAGGTATAGTTACTAGTTTTATATTCTCATCTGTGATATTCTAGTTGTTTTACTGTCTCTTGTTGACAGGTTTTATAATAGATATATATATTTCATTTCAGTATTAAATGTTCTCGTCACGATATGGCTGAGATATTGCCGATGTGACGATAAATATTAACTCACTCACTCACTCATTCTTCTATATTGTCCAAAGGATAAATATCAATGAGTACTGAGACAGGTATATACGCTATAAACAGAGGTATTACACCTAAATGTATTAATTATATCAGTGCCATGATCTGTACATATCTTCATCTCAATAAATATCAGCTGGTTGCAAAGTTGAAATAGATGCCATGATTTTCACGAAACTTTGCGTAACAAATATCAGAAGATATTTTAACCGGTTGTTTTACTTGTCTCAATGACTGCCGACACTGACCTATGTCAGAAGTAACATATTTAATTCTCTTGACCTGATAAATTCAGAAGATATCATACAATCATACTATTGTATGACGTATAATACTTCAAAGATTTTTAGGGTGGATCAGAATACAGCACGCCATAAATATTAGGTTCTCTAACAGATTATAGAATGATCACCAGAGCGCATAAAACTTGTTTGTACATGTTGGAAAAGCACTATGTTGTCTGTTGCTTCATAATGTCTGCTTATCTCCATTTGTACGTGCTTGAAATTTGGAATTGCTTCTTTTATCTGTGGGGAATATATGACTATATAACAAGACATATGGCAAGCCATCTAGTTAAATCATTCCATATGTTGTTAAATTCACTGAAAAAGTGAACAACTATTTCTGGTGCTCAGATCCGTTTCTTGAATACCGAGGCATGATATTATAGAGTATTTTCATCTGTAACCATTTTGGGTGATTACTTCTTGTACAGTTGTTAAAAACCTCCCGCAGTTCATTATGTGTATACAGTTCACCTCTAACTGGGGTGATCAAATCATAAACAAAGTGTATCCCTGTATTGTACCATTTTTTAAATAAAACAGTTTCGTTGCCCACTTTAAATTGGGTATTATATCATAGAGATTGTTTTAGGAAATATGTTGCCTTTAGTGTCTTGTATTGTTTGTTTAGATGTGTAAAAGTTTAACTTACAATTTAATTTAATCATCTGATCAAAGTCAACGTAAAACAAAATCCCTTAAAGTTTAAAAGTACTTCGTGTCTAATCAAAGTTCCAATCTTTATAAAGCTTAAATCTGTGTCTCCCGTTTTTTGTTTTTTTTAAGTCGGTGTTGTCTGTAGCGTAAATGTGAACTGTGACTCAAACTGTAGAGATTTCATCTCATCTCGACCGTTGACGATGGTTTAAAAATTCAAACACTCATATTTCAAATTCTGCCAAGGGGGGCAACTCTTGTTTTATACGTTGGAACGTGTGCAGCAGACCAGAAGAAAAATGCGCATGCAAATGCCACACTATATGTGAGAGATGAGAGTAGAGGTGACAGCCCCACTATATGAGAGAGATGAGAGTAGAGGTGACAGCCACACTGTATGAGAGAGATGAGAGTAGAGGTGACAGCCGCACTATATGAGAGAGATGAGAGTAGAGGTGACAGCCACACTATATGAGAGAGATGAGAGTAGAGGTGACAGCCACACTATATGTGATATATGTGAGAGATGAGAGTGGAGGTGACAGCCGCACTATATGAGAGAGATGAGAGTAGAGGTGACAGCCACACTATATGAGAGAGATGAGAGTAGAGGTGACAGCCACACTATATGTGATATATGTGAGAGATGAGAGTAGAGGTGACAGCCACACTATATGAGAGAGATGAGAGTAGAGGTGACAGCCACACTATATGTGATATATGTGAGAGATGAGAGTAGAGGTGACAGCCGCACTATATGAGAGAGATGAGAGTAGAGGTGACAGCCCCACTATATGAGAGAGATGAGAGTGGAGGTGACAGCCACACTGTATGAGAGAGATGAGAGTAGAGGTGACAGCCGCACTATATGAGAGAGATGAGAGTAGAGGTGACAGCCACACTATATGAGAGAGATGAGAGTAGAGGTGACAGCCACACTATATGTGATATATGTGAGAGATGAGAGTGGAGGTGACAGCCACACTATATGAGAGAGATGAGAGAAGAGGTGACAGCCACACACTGTGTTTTACCGGACACGTCCTTTTCCTCCAAGGCCTGGTGACTAACGCCTACACGACCGTAATATTCAGGATTGTAATGAGCTATATGATACTGAAACAGGTAACTTATGTTACCATTGTAATGCTTAGGGAGTGATAAAATTAAGAAAGAAACAAAATAAATATTTGTTATCGGGATCTAGTTTTAGTAAAACGTCTGAAAAAAGGAGTAAACAATGTACGAAGACTTATCATTGAGTAAAACTTGGATCCTGGTGTAAGGAATAAAACATGCCGACATAATGTGGACTGAATACCGCCCGTGATAGTCATGGGTGGAGCCGACCAGGTCAGCGTGACCTCGACATCGACCTGCACATATCTGGTGACCGCTGTTACTATAGTTCATTCATCGTTGTAAACCAAACACACTCCATCATACATCATTAATATCAAACTTAAATGTATAAAACTATCAAATTTAATATCTATGAGGTGGTATATATTTCAATGATATGTTCCAACTACAGTGAAACCTTATGAATTGCACAGCTTCACTTGTTCGACTGATATGCTGGCGCACACAGTAACTCGTGCGTCACAAGGTTGGAAATTCCCATTCCCGGAGAATTCGCTATTTATAGGCCCATGTAATGGAAGATTGTCATAGTTGGGGAGAACTGTATTCCTGTAACTGGCCAGGGCATATTGACCGTGGTCTGTTCAACTTTCCGTTGTGGTATCAGATACCAGGTCTGAAGAGGGAGTTTCCTGTACACATCGCTCTGTCACTGGCTGGCTTGATCGACACATAACATTCCACAACAGCGCCAGACACACACGGAAGGCTAATCGCCCGTTCAACATGGCGGTTCGTCTGCTTGATGGCGACGAGTGCGTTAACTCACGACAAGAACTGTCTGCTGGCGGTTCAGTCAAGATCCACGAGATGTCAGTTATTGGGAAACCAAATAGTACTCAAAATGGGGGTCTGTATCCTAAACACACACACGGGGACGACTCCGACGCCAGCTCGAGTGGCTCCGATGTCAACACCGATGTCGACAGTGGGATATCTACTGGTTCCGATAGTTCATCAGACAGTAAAGAATCTAGTGACAGTGCTGCGCCTCTGTTAGACAGTGACCACACTCAGAAACCATCCACTGATGAAGCTGTGAATTCATGTAGGATGGACCCAAACGAGAAAAGACCTTTGATTCCGACCGGGGATCTATCTGTTTACACAAAGGACACTGGGGACACCTGTATCAGTGTTGTTGTTACACAAGAATGTTTACCCCTTACTCCCACCAAGGTATCCATAAAGAGTTGGCCAAACAATGGTGCGGAAGACCTTTCCAAACACACGCGTGAAGACGATGTACCATGCGAAAAACCTTCACTGAAGAAGGATTCTACTTGGAAAAAAATTGCCATCATATTTTCAACATTGGACATTTTACTTTTTATTACAATATTAGTCTTAAGTTGTGGCGTTCCAGCTCGAAGACCAGCGCCAGGCGCCGGTGGGGACAACTGCCTGGAGTGTAAAGATGTGTATCTTACTGAAGATGACAGACGTGACAACATTTACAACTTCGACGTGAAAGAGGAAGGAAACTTGTGCTGCTCCGAGAACCAGACGCGACTCATCCAGAAGGTAATTATGTCTGTGTCAGGTACCTAGTACGTGACTTCATACAGATGATGGTTGATGCCCAGCTGATGGGACCTAGTATCACTTTGTGATTCACCCAGAAGGTAATTATGTCTGTGTCAGGGACCAGGTGCCTGGTCTCAAACAAACGGTAGTTGATATCCAGCTGGTGGGGCCTTTTGTGCCACTAACGCCTTCACTCGCTAATGCTATAGTTTACACAGTTCTTCGTGTCACTTCTGTAGTTTAAACATGTGTTATCTATGTCTTAATAAAGCTGTAGTTAATGAATGTATTATCCGTGTTTCAATAAGACTGTATCTGATATGTGTTATCTGTGTTTCAGTAAGACTGTAGTTGATGAATGTATTATCCATGTTTCAGTAAGGCTGTATGTGATGGGTGTGTTACATGCAACATATGTCATATTTGGGAGTTCGCTTTCTCAGTAAAGTACAAATTCTAGTACTTTGTTGGTTGAGTCCCATCCGGGATTCGAAGTCGAACCTTCAGTCAGGCACCTAATCGCCAGCACACAAAGTCAGGCACCTAATCGCCAGCACACAAAGTCAGGCACCTAATCGCCAGCACACAAAGTCAGGCACCTAATCGCCAACACTCAGAGTCAGGCACCTAATCGCTAGCACACAAAGTCAGGCACCTAATCGCCAGCACACAAAGTCAGGCACCTAATCGCTAGCACTCAGAGTCAGGCACCTAATCGCTAGCACACAAAGTCAGGGACCTAATCGCTAGCACACAAAGTCAGGCACCTAATCGCTAGCACACAAAGTCGGGCACCTAATCGCTAGCACACAAAGTCAGGCACCTAATCGCTAGCACACAAAGTCAGGCACCTAATCGCTAGCACACAAAGTCGGGCACCTAATCGCTAGCACACAAAGTCAGGCACCTAATCGCTAGCACACAAAGTCAGGCACCTAATCGCCAGCACACAAAGTCAGGCACCTAATCGCCAACACACAAAGTCAGGCACCTAATCGCCAACACTCAGAGTCAGGCACCTAATCGCCAACACACAAAGTCAGGCACCTAATCGCCAACACTCTGAGTCAGGCACCTAATCGCCAACACACAAAGTCAGGCACCTAATCGCCAACACTCAGAGTCAGGTACCTAATCGCCAACACACAAAGTCAGGCACCTAATCGCCAACACTCAAAGTCAGCCGCCTAACCCGCTCAGCCACCGCGACTTCCACTGGTGCGGGTTCGAATCTCAGATGGGACTCAACCAAAAAAGTACTAGAATTTGTACTTTACTGAGAAAGTAAAATCCCAAATATGACATATGTGGCATTTGACCACTTCCTAAATGGCATCGTGTAACCATCGTGTTACATGTGTTTCAAAAAGGCTGTAGCTGATGAATGTATAATCCGTATTTCAGAAAGGATATATCTGATGGATGTGTTATCTGTTTCAGTAACACTGTAGCTGATGAATGTGCCATTCGTGTTTCAGTAAGACTTCATCTGATGAATGTGTTTTCTGTTTCGGAACGGCTGTAGCTGATGGATTTGATATCTGTGTTTTGTAGGGTTGTAGCTGATGAATTGTTATCTGTGTTTCAGTACGTAGTGAAGCGATACAGGCAGGACCTTGCAGAGGGTGAGTCACTTCAGCACATCCTTTTGACATCACATCAAACACTGACAACGCCATACTATATAATAGGCCGCTACCATTGATTTCGAAAAGATACCTTCAAAAGCCACGGTCACCTGGCTTTCGGACAATTAATGTGTTATACTGTGGGCTTTGTAAAGATTTCATTTTTGGAGACACTATCTGTCAATCTCACTTATCAATTTAAACAAGTATGTTGTGAAGCAAACGACACCATTCTTTTCTATGATATTTTAGACGATTATCTGTCGACACTTTAACAATTACACGTCCAATCCAACCGCCGATGTCTCCAGTGACTATGTTGTAGATAATACGTACACTACAGAGGATAGTTATGCTATGGAAGGCATTTCAGTCATATAGGTATGTAGGGATGTTGTTATATACATGCAGTCAATCGGACACTTGCTTTATGAATTATTTCTTTCGTTTACAAAGTTACTTTTTTCACACAATTTCCCAGGATCTGCAGAGAGATACAAGGAAATGCCCAAGAGAACTGCTGTTCATGTCGGTCTTGACATTCAGGACAAGAACTCTATATCAGGTGGGTCGTGTCGACCTTGACTTTCAAGATAAAAGCTTTGTATAAGCTAGGTTGTGTCGACCTCCACATCCAAGAAAATAACTTTATATCAGGTAGAGCTTGTCGACCTTGACATTCAAGATATGAACTCTGTATCAGGTAGTTTGCCATGAGAGTTGAGTTTGCTGGAAATGAATGCCAGGAAAATGACCATCGGATCATCTCTTTGAGCATGTACTAATTATCTGTTATTTCTTCATCCGGTCTTGAAAAACCTTTATCAATTAATGTATGATTTACTTTCTGGCACAGAGGGTGTCAATCAGGTCCTGAAGTGGAGTAGAGAGGACGCCTTGATGAACGGGAATCTGACTCTCACCCCGAACGGTACACACATACAGTGTGGACGTCCAGGCTTGTACTATATCCACTCTAAAGTTGTGTTTAAGGACACTATATCGAGCACGGCGAAGCACGGTGTGCTGTTGCTGCAGGTGTATCGAGTGCGGGATGGGCAGGACCTGTTGCTGCTGGAGAACAGGTCGTCCCAGTGTGGTGACGCTGACAGAGACTGTAACGTCCCGAGCAGCGTACAGGGCGTTTTCCACCTGCAGGACGGGGACCAGGTGTTTGTCAGTGTGACGAAGTCGTGTGGACTCGTACTGGAAGTCAGATACAACTACCTGGAGATGTACCTGGTGTAATGTGCCCTATTGTGTTTATTGTATTGGGAAGTTTTTCTTTGTTTAAATAAACATTTAAATCTGTCATGACCTTTTCGTCGACCTGATGTGTGTACTGAATGTGTATGCAAGCGAATCTGCCGGTAAACGACACTAATACAGACTGTAGGGCAGGCAAGGCATTACTCTGAGCAAATGGCACAAGCATGCTTCCCCTCACCCAGATTATTCAAACGAATATACTTCCTCTAACCCAGATTAATCACACTAGTATACTTCCTCCCACCCAGATTAATCACACACGCATGCTTTCTCCCATTCAGATTACATACATACTACATTGTGTACTGCTCCTATTACTGATGGCGACTTTCCTTTGCTACTATTGTGCTCTTGTCTCGGACTTTAAGACTGTTATTTGTCATTCTAGTTATATTGACGCTTGCCCAACAACGAATTGTCGATTGTAGCATTCTCATTATCAGTTATTATCACTTTGCGGCAGAGCTATTTTATGTCATGTTTATTTAGACACAGGTCAGATACCTTTTTGCTTCATTAACGTAAAAACCAGTTGCACAACTAACGGAATATACGTCACTTCACTATCGCAAATTCCTTGAACATCAATATTAAAAAAAACGTCATTTGGTATGCATGATCCGTTATAATTGGCAGGTTCAACAATCGGTACACAAGCCACCTTGGACGAACTTCCCCATATCCTGGCAACTCTGACGTAATGATAATTTCAAACGCATTGAAAGTTTCACTTCGATATCTCTCCTTTCGTAATTGTTACTCATAATATTTTTATACCCTTGGACGATTATTGATCCTTAAGTAATTTTTATGCATGAACGAATACAGCGAACACACATGCCAATTCCTCCACTAGTAACTTATGTTCTGATTTATCTGATTTATATATATCTGCAAGGAAGTCAAAAGAGAGAAAATTACGCCATTTCAAATATTGATACATTGTGACCTGTCCAGTACAGGCTATAAGATAGTCTGACAAAATATTCTGTTGGATTAAACATTGTCCAAACAACGATCAGTTTGCCATTTGTAATTGGTATGTATATAACAGTAAATGTCAGTTATATATGCATATATGTGTGTGTGCATATGTGTACACATACATATACACATGAGTGTGTGTGCATGTGCATGTGCATGTGTATTTAATTCACTGCAGCGACATGAACATAACAACTGTGCTATATCAGAGATATATCTTCCGACTTAGCGGATCCCAGCAGGGTTTCCACTCTAACAGGGATTAAGAAATAACATATCACCAAATACAACACATCTCTACACAGGTGAGACACATGTACCTGATCTTAAAGACAGCACATTTGTATACAGGTGAGACACTTGCACCGGATCATAAAAACATTTGAATAGAGGTGAGCCATATGTACCTGACCCTAAAGATAGCACATCTGTTTACATGTGGGACACATGTACCTAACAATAAACCCAACATATTTGTGCACAGGTAACACACATGTACCTGACCATAAACACAAGACATCTGTATACAGGTGAGACACATGTAAATGACCTTAAACAAACACATCCACATGCAGGTTAGACACATATACGTGACCATAAACAACACATCTGTACTCAGGTGAGACACTTGCACCTGACCATAAAAAACATGTGTATACAGGCGAGACACTTGCACATGACGATAAACACATCTGTACACAGGTGAATTTCATGTACCTGACCCTAAAAACAGCATATCTGTTTACATGAACACAAATAGACGTAAACACAACACATCTGTACACAGGTGTGACACATGTGCCTGACCATAAGTACAACGCATCTGTTTACAGGTGAGACACATTTACCTAACCAAAAACACAACACATCTGTATACAGATGCGATACATGTATCTGACCCTAAACGCAAACCATCTGTACACATGTGAGACACGTGTACCTGACCATAAACACAACACATCTCTATATATGAGAGACACACGTTCTTGACCATAAGCACAACTCCTGTGTATACAGGTGAGAGACATGTACCTGATCTATGCACAGGTGAGACGCATGTACCTGACCTTAAACACAACACATCTGTATACAGGGAAGACACATGTATCTGACCATAAATGCAAAACAGTTTTATAGAGGTGAGACACATGAACCTAGCCATAAACATATCTGTACACAGGTGAGACACAATGTACCAGACCTTAAACACAAAACGTCTGTAAAAAGGTGAAACATATGTACCTGACCCTTACCACAACATTAAGAGATGTGTAACAATAATTGATATTTACTACTAATAAGCAAGTTGTGGTATTTATCTTCTATATGCGACAGTTTGCAGATATTACATATTCCCTGTCGTTTCCTGAATCTCCCATATACCTGACAGTTTATATTGGTAGTTTTGAGACCCCAGTCTACACTGAGCAAGACCATGCCTATGTTGAAGATAGTTCAAATTCGACACAGGACAAAGGTTCAAACAACGAGTACACACGTGCGATGATGAGTCACTGGGAAGCCCAGCTTAATTTTCCCCGAGAATTGAATGGATTGTGCAGAATACATACGGGCCTGCCCACAGATCCGATCCGATACTTCTGCCTTCCTAGGATCTGTTCAGTTTTTGTAAGTGGTCTTGTTTTATAATGCAAAACCATGGCAGGGGATTTGTGCGCATGCGAGTGGACAATTGTTTGTTCGTGCAACATCAATGCGTTTGTTTGCCCAGATTCAGCCGATACAGTGTGGGGGTATCTTGACACCTAGTCCGACAGGCTGCATGGTATCTCGTAGTCTTAATTGTGTACTTATCTAAAGTTGACCCAATTTCACCGAAATGCCTAAAGCGGGTAATTACGCTACCATCTATTTGTAGTATGTAAGAGCATGTCAGAGACGGCTGTCAATGCTTTAACTCTCCCTGTAAAGGATCTGGTGCATGTCGGGGTTATACAAGGTCGACATGTATCTTAATTCTTCACATTCATACAGTAAAACCGTGGCAACATATCCAGAATGGCGAGTGGGAATCATTTCTCAGCTCATGCTGCTCATGTTAGTCACATTTCTCCCACAACACTGAAGGTCACCCTGTCTCACATGTCATAGCTCGCTTGAAGAATCACATGTGTAGAACTTGATGCGGGTGTTATTGACATGTTCAGTCGAATGAAAGCCAACGCCTACTGATTTGTCCGTTTCTGTGTGAGGTGGGTATCACCATATAAAATATTGGTTCCTGATACTGTCGGAATACCACGAGTTGCCCTAGCATCGACAGTTGTCCATCGTTCAGGCGGTACGTCCTATGTTGTGCTGTTACTCGATCACAGTTACCCTGCCCACATACTGTCTTTCCATTGGTTGAACCACATACCGCTGATTGGTGACTGGTGACGGGGCAGCCGACAACAAACCAGTATTGGGCAGACTGGTTACGTAACAGCAACCCAGAAGACAGACAGACGTCTCACAGTTTAGGTATGTATGTGTTATGGTATTATGGTAACAGGTATTTATATACGTTGAAATGTCTAAAACGTAATGTCGTATTTTCAGTCATAATAACCGTATACAGATCTGAATTGTCGATGGTATCCTTGTTAAACAGTGGGATATCGATTTGCAACCCAGATATTCTCTCATCAGTTTCCTGTGTAAGAGAAATATGTCACTGACGTCACCTCCTTTCAGTGCACTGTTTTTTTATTGTGTATGTGAAACGTATCAACTCAACCAACTGTTCAAGGCATGTGTGTCCTGTACTGAACGCGCTAGCTAGTTCCTTCCGTGTGCTGCACAGACGTTACTGTATAAAGCACAATTCTCGGGGAACGTTTAGTAAGCCATGCTTTAAAAATACACGAGTTCTGTGTCAGGGAGTCTAATGGTACAACGAAGTAGTGTTTTTTGTGTCAGATAGTCTAATGGTAAACTGTGGTAGTGTGTTCTGTGTCAGGGAATATAACAGTAAACTGTGGCAGTGTGTTCTGTGTCAGGGTATATAATAGTAAACTGTGGCAGTGTGTTCTGTGTCACGCCTAGGGAATATAATAGTAAACTGTGGCAGTGTGTTCTGTGTCAGGGTATATAACAGTAAACCGTGGCAGTGTGTTCTGTGTCAGGGAATACAACAGTAAACTGTGGCAGTGTGTTCTCTGTCACGCCTAGGGAATATAATAGTAAACTGTGGCAGTGTGTTCTGTGTCACGCCTAGGGAATATAATAGTAAACTGTGGCAGTGTGTTCTGTGTCAGGGAATATAACAGTAAACTGTGGTAGTGTGTTCTATGTCAGGGAATACAATAGTAAACTGTGGCAGTGTGTTCTGTGTCAGGGTATATAACAGTAAACTGTGGTAGTGTGTTCTATGTCAGGGAATATAATAGTAAACTGTGGCAGTGTGTTCTGTGTCAGAGTATATAACAGTCAACTATGGTAGTGTGTTCTGTGTCAGGGAATATAATAGTAAACTGTGGTAATGTGTTCTGTGTCAGGGAATATAACAGTAAACTGTGGTACTGTGTTCTGTGTCAGGGTATATAACAGTAAACTGTGGCAGTGTGTTCTGTGTCAGGGAATATAACAGTAAACTGTGACAGTGTGTTCTGTGTCAGGGAATATAACAGTAAACTGTGACAGTGTTTTCTGTGTCACGCCTAGGGAATATAATAGTAAACTGTGGCAGTGTGTTCTGTGTCAGGGAATATAACAGTAATCTGTGTCAGTGTGTTCTGTGTCACGCCTAGGGAATATAATAGTAAATTGTGGCAGTGTGTTCTGTGCCAAGAAATATAGTAGTAAACTGTGGCAGTGTGTTCTGTGTCAGGGAATATAACAGTAAACTGTGGCAGTGTGTTGTGTGTCAGGGAATATAACAGTAAACTGTGGCAGTGTGTTCTGTGTCACGGTATATAACAGTAAACTGTGGCAGTGTGTTCTGTGTCACGCCTATGGAATATAATAGTAAACTGTGGCCGTGTGTTCTGTGTCAGGGAATATAATGCTGAACTGTGGTAGTGTGTTCTGTGTCAGGGAATATAATGGTAAACTGTGGCGGTGTTTTCTATGTCAGGGAACCTAATGGTAATTTTATCGTGTTTCCCATTGTGTAACTGATAGAGGTTACCCGATGCCTGGCGGGTGGCTGTTCCCTGTTCCCTGTTCCCTATATCTGGCGGGTTTTGCAATGGTGGTATATTTCAGGTGTTACTCCGTGTGTTATGCTTGTGTTACTGCGTGTGTTACTGCGTGTGTTTGTGTTGCCGTCCTCGCCCATCTTCTAAGTTTAAGTTATTTCCCATGGAACAGATTTGCTGGTCTCCTGTTAGTGCTGGACCTCAACGTGGTGCAGGAGTGAACGTCATGAACGGCCAACTCAGCACAAGGTAAGAACACATTCAGAGATGTATATTTATCTACGTTCATCTATATAGTGTTTATAAAGTAGATGTTTCATAATACTTGAGTCATCGTGTCCTTCATATCAGTAGTTTTACATCTACATACATATCAGTAGTTTTACATCTACACACATATCCGTAGTTTTACATCTACACACATATCAATAGTTTTACATCTACATACATATCAGTAGTTTTACATCTACAGACATATCAGTAGTTTTACATCTACACACATATCCGTAGTTTTACATCTACGCACATATGTAATCCCTTCCCTCGATGTTTTAGACGCTTGATACAACATCACAGCAAGAACAAGCTCTCCATCGTCAGTGTTTTATTGGTGGTAGTCAATGTCGTCCTCCTTACAGTACTGGTCGGCGTTGTAATACGCCTACAGACGCACCGAAGACTGTCACGTGGCCTTCGATACAATGTGAACACGTCGCAGGACATTAACACCACGGTACTCAGTTTCATTATTGTCTGTGTCATCAATCAATGCGGCTACATTACGTACATGTTTATCAACGGTGGGACCTCGGGTCACTGGCGCAAACTTCTTTGTGGTTATGAAAATGCCTTAAAAACCAACATCTTTACTGAAACGTCACAATAAGATAATGAAACGTCTGGATCCTCAAACAACCATTGTTAAAGATAATACCGTTATCAAGGAGTTTTGTGTTGCAGGTGGGCAGGTTTAAGGAAGACACAAACAGAGGTAAAGAAAGAGTTCATACTACTCTCCCTCTCTCTCTCTCACCATCCCCCCTCCCCCTCTCTCTCACTCTCTCGCAAGCACGCACTCACAATGTGTTTTGTTACAGTTGAGTACCAGTGGAATGTTGCACGCATGTACCAGACGTCCGGTAACCTTGAGAAACCCGCTGCTCATGTCATCCTCAACGCTACAGGTAACGCCCCTATACAGGTAACGCCCACACACAGGTAACGCCCCTATACAGGTAGCGCCCACACACAGGTAACGCCCCTATACAGGTAGCGCCCACACACAGGTAACGTTCACACACAGGTAACGCCCCTATACAGGTAGCGCCCACACATAGGTAACGTTCACACACGGGTAACGCCCCTATACAGGTAGCGCCCACACACAGGTAACGCCCCTATACAGGTAGCACCCACACATAGCTAACGTTCACACACGGGTAACACCCCTATACAGGTAGCGCCCACACATAGGTAACGTTCACACATGGGTAACGCCCACACAAGGGTAATGCACACACGCACACACACACACACACACACACACACACAGAGGCAGGTAACGCACACTCATCACACTATTATAAGCAGTATCAACTATCAATATTGCTAGACCATCTATAACACAAATATCAACAATCAATATGCTATACGTTAGGTCCCCGACGTCATGGAGGTGGCATGCAAATTCTCTCCTGGCGACGTGACATGGACGCAGCCTTTCGTAACGATGAGATAACCTGCCAAGACGACGGCCTGACAGTGAGGAGGGGAGGCTACTACTATGTGTACAGTCAGGTAGAGAAACAAACCGGCCCGCTGAGATTTGTCACAGGAAGTATGGAGGATTTATCATGATAACCCATGTTGAGACATGGTAAACACTAATATAATGTGTGCTATTAATTACGTCAACCCACCTCACGTAGATGATGTTTACATTTAATCTCGTCTTTCGCCACTCATATGACGCAGACGCACAAAGACGAAATTGCAATGAAAGCTGCGTAAAGATATGCTCACTCAATAATTTCAGATCGTTTACAGCGGGAACGGAACCCAGGAACTGGATTATGGCCGGATCCTGCACACGGTGGTCAAACAGAAGACGTCAAAGATGAAGGAAGCACCAACGCCCCTGATGAGGAACCTGCAGTCCACCCCCAGCATCAGACGGGGACGTCCCGCCTACACCACCAGCAGCCTTGGGGCCACCTTCTACCTGGAGCCAAACACCAGAGTCAAAGTCAAGTCCAGTGTTCCAGGGAACATCGATGTCACCACACCTCACTCTACCTATTTTGGGATGTTCTTGATATAGCATCCATTGTTCCAGGGAACATCCATTTCATAATACCTACTTGGGGATGTTCCTGATATAGCGTCCAGTCTTCCTGGGAACATACACCTCACAACACCTTGGGGATGTTCCTGATTAATATATTTGTTCGTGAAAAAATTATGCAAATGAAGTGTTTATATTGTCATTATTGTTTTGAAGCTGGAAATGAGACAAATGTTTGCAATTCGTCTTGGTCTTACTGACACTGACTATGGAATTGATGGTTAGCTCTACAGCGACACAGACTGGCATGTGTCGAAAGTCACGGGACATTCATTTGGAGACACTGCAAGGTGTTTCCATTGACAGTCTGGGACGCGATTACTGTAAGTGGCAGTATCTTGATCTCCTTTTAGCATGTTTCAGTGAAGACAAAATGGACCTACCCTGACGTTGTTTCTAAACGTCTGATTGTCTGCCCCAGATTCGTGTGTTTATTGACCACCTTCACGTGGGTGGAGTAATGAGGCGCGTGGCCTTAAGCAATAACAGTTGAAAGTTGAATTCAACCGTGGTCATTCCTTGTGCATTTCCCTGTGTTTTCAAGATAATGTAATCTCTAACATGATGTGTTTTCAGGATAATGTAATCTATAACATGCTGTTTTCCGTGATAATGTAGCCTTATAACACATTAAAGTCAGTGAGTTAAAGTCAAGTGTTTCTGCACGTCTTCAGTTTCCTCGTTAGCCTGTAAATGTATCTGTATCTCTTCACATTTGATCATGAACTCTTTGCATCAATCAGTGCCATCGGCTAATGAGTTGTTTCAGCTGACTCAATTGATGCAGTTAGTGTCAAATAGTAACACACAGATAGAGGCAGTCAGGTGAGGATGATTATTACGGAATACCATATGTTGTGAACATTCGTTGGAGCTGGTAAGGTTCACATCATTTGTTTCCCGATGTTTTTCTTTTGTTCAAAGGCGACTGATGGTTGATGAAAGATGACAGCAGTTTGGCGTAGTGATATTCCAGGGTTTCCCATGCCGATAATCTGCCATCTCGTCGCAGCCGGCAATTGTGGAGGACCCAATTGCTTCCGTTATGTGTCCAAAAATGTTGTACTCCTTGAATTCGGTACTGAACTGATTCAGTTTGGAAAGTGTCTTTTTATATGGTTCTGGGTGCATGAATTTCACGTGCATTTTTTTAATTATGTTGAATTTCACGTGCATTTTTTTATTATGTTCCTTGCATAAGTGTGTTTGGGCGATGCGACAGACAGAGGAGATGGAAACATATGCATTTTATCTAACAACAACTTCATTAATAAGTCAGTCCAGCCTAACACTATTCTGGTGGCGCAATCATTTGTTTCCAGATGTATATAACGTGCTGCTTTTGACCACTTCCTAAATTTCATTGTATATATTCACAACTTTAGGCCATGGGAGACATCAATTAGGGGTTACACAAAGTCAGTATTCTACTCTACTGTGAACAGGAGTTGTCTAACTTTCATTTACTGGAAATGGCTGAGGTGGAAAGGTCAAATGACAATATGTATTAATTACAAACTCAGTTTTCATTAACAACAAGGTTCATAAATCGATACAAATGTAACAGAGGTGTTCCTCAATGGTATCAAAAGGCGAACACTTGTAGGGGGTTTCCAGGGATGTATTTTGGAGCTGGTGTTTGGGATATGGAGATCCCCAGTTGGCCGTCAGTCCAGGCAATGAACAAAAGGGCCCTGAATGATAAAATATACATAAATAAATACATGTCTTTCATATATACAATACATGTCATGTTATGCATTCAATAAGATGAACACCATACTATTGATATGTCTGATAACTGTTAATTAATCATGCAGATTTAAAACATGTACTTTGGCATGTGCTACAAAAGATGAAACACTAAATGATGATATAAAAAGATCTAACTTAACTAACCCCGTATTGTGCTGGTGTTGTGCTGTGCTCATACGGACAAAAATGTGGACTGCCACAGGTGAAAGGCAGTACAAAGCTTTAAATATAACAAGAGGGTGAAATCCATCAAACAATAGAAACCTTGTCAACAGGCCAATGCAGAGATTGGACCTGACACAAATTACTTAACAATAGACCCCAAGCTACCTGCTGCAACCAGCTTACCAGTGAGTTAATGAATCAGTGAAATGTTAGTGTTAACACAGACCCCAAGCTACCTGCTGCAACTAGCTTACCAGTGAGTTAATGAATCACTGAAATGTTAGTGTTAACTCAGACCCCAAGCTACCTGCTGCAACCAGCTTACCAGTGAGTTAATGAATCAGTGAAATGTTAGTGTTAACACAGACCCCAAGCTACCTGCTGCAACCAGCTTACCAGTGAGTTAATGAATCACTGAAATGTTAGTGTTAACTCAGACCCCAAGCTACCTGCTGCAACTACCTTACCAGTGAGTCAATGAATCAGTGAAATGTTAGTGTTAACTCAGACCCCAAGCTACCTGCTGCAACCAGCTTACCAGTGAGTTAATGAATCAGTGAAATGTTAGTGTTAACTCAGACCCCAAGCTACCTGCTGCAACTAGCTTACTAGTGAGTTAATGAATCAGTGAAATGTTAGTGTTAACTCAGACCCCAAGCTACCTGCTGCAACCAGCTTACCAGTGAGTTAATGAATCACTGAAATGTTAGTGTTAACTCAGACCCCAAGCTACCTGCTGCAACTAGCTTACCAGTGAGTCAATGAATCACTGAAATGTTAGTGTTAACACAGACCCCAAGCTACCTGCTGCAACTAGCTTACCAGTGAGTCAATGAATCAGTGAAATGTTAGTGTTAACACAGACCCCAAGCAACCTGCTGCAACCAGCTTACCAGTGAGTTAATGAATCAGTGAAATGTTAGTGTTAACTCAGACCCCAAGCTACCTGCTGCAACTAGCTTACCAGTGAGTCAATGAATCACTGAAATGTTAGTGTTAACACAGACCCCAAGCTACCTGCTGCAACTAGCTTACCAGTGAGTCAATGAATCACTGAAATGTTAGTGTTAACACAGACCCCAAGCTACCTGCTGCAACTAGCTTACCAGTGAGTCAATGAATCACTGAAATGTTAGTGTTAACACAGACCCCAAGCTACCTGCTGCAACTAGCTTACTAGTGAGTCAATGAATCACTGAAATGTTAGTGTTAACACAGACCCCAAGCTACCTGCTGCAACTAGCTTACTAGTGAGTTAATGAATCACTGAAATGTTAGTGTTAACACAGACCCCAAGCTACCTGCTGCAACTAGCTTACCAGTGAGTCAATGAATCACTGAAATGTTAGTGTTAACACAGACCCCAAGCTACCTGCTGCAACCAGCTTACCAGTGAGTCAATGAATCAGTGAAATGTTAGTGTTAACACAGACCCCAAGCTACCTGCTGCAACTAGCTTACCAGTGAGTCAATGAATCACTGAAATGTTAGTGTTAACACAGACCCCAAGCTACCTGCTGCAACTAGCTTACCAGTGAGTTAATGAATCAGTGAAATGTTAGTGTTAACACAGACCCCAAGCTACCTGCTGCAACTACCTTACCAGTGAGTTAATGAATCAATGACATGTTAGTGTTAACACAGACCTCTTTAGAAATGATAAAGTTGGTTTATACCTAAGTTTAAAATAATAAAGTTTAACATATTAAAATGACATTTATTTACACACTGTTACACAACTCACCTCAAAGGCATTACTATGTGTGTACAAATTCGAAAGTGACATGATACAAAAGTGGTGCGGTGATTACAGCAACCCGGAGTGTTATGACATCATTCAAGAGCGGTAGTTACACCAGTGCTGACATCATACAAGAACGGTAGTTACACCAGTGCTGACATCATACAAGAACGGTGGTTACACCAGTGATGACATCATTCAAGAGCGGTGGTTACACCAGTGCTCACATCATACAAGAATGGTGTTTACACCAGTGCTCACATCATACAAGAACGGCTGTTACACCAGTGCTCACATCATACAAGAACGGTGGTTACACCAGTGCTGACATCATACAAGAATGGTGGTTATACCAGTGCTGACATCATACAAGAACGGCTGTTACACCAGTGCTGACATCATACAAGAACGGTGGTTACACCAGTGCTGACATCATACAAGAACGGTGGTTACACCAGTGCTGACATCATACAAGAACGGTGGTTACACCAGTGCTCACATCATACAAGAATGGTGGTTACACCAGTGCTGACATCTTACAAGAACGGTGGTTACACCAGTGCTGACATCATGCAAGAACGGTGGTTATACCAGTGCTGACATCATACAAGAACGGCTGTTACACCAGTGCTGACATCATACAAGAACGGTGGTTACAGCAATAATGACAGCGATGGCCACATGCAGGAACGGTGGTGACCTAATGCAAGACCATTGGTTACAGCAATAAGGGTAGTGGTGACATCTTACAAGATCAGTTGTTACAGCATCAAGAATAGTAGTTAGAGCACCACGGACAGTGATGGAATAAGAATAGAGTAGTGCTTACAATATGAAGGACAGTGATGGCATATTAAGTCAAGAGCTGTGGTTCCAGCATCAAGGACAGTGATGACATCACACAAGAGTGGTAGTAACAGCAACAAGGACAGTAGTGGCATCACAAAACAGCGAGGGTTACAGCATCAAGGACAGGGATGACATCGCAGAAGTGCGGAATAAATAATTGCGCAATCAGAGATTACAACTTCATACCGGTGAAGAAAAAGAAATTCAGTTGAACACCGTTGTCTCGATATTTACGGGACCAGCAAAAAATATCGACTGATCCTAATACCGATACATTCGAGTTCCCATACGAGCATGAAAGAAATGAAAGAAAACAGTAGATTGCATGTCTGTTATTTGTTTGTCCTCACAGAGATAATACAATAGCGTTCAACTGACTTTTAATCCACATTTCTCAGTCGGCAATTTAGTAACAATTTAACAATCAATTGGTAGTCAATGGTTGACATTTGTCTCTGATTAGATTGTCACTGTTTTGATTCACATACTATAATTCGTTATTCATATATCATGAATATTTATAAAACCGACCCTGGGTTATCTAGGGTTGCATGTCCTGGTCTCACATATCCTACACCTTTTCTACACAACTAACTGAATATCGTTCCTTTTATGACGTCACTGCATGGCTCTGGCAACAGAGTTACGTAACCTGTCTGTGGTTTCGTTAGCGGGCGAGAGAGAAGCAGACGGCTTTTTAGCAACTTTTAAGCGCTTGGTATTAATTAACCACAAGTTTTTAAAAAAAACAACAATGGTGTCCCGTTTATGACTAATCAGAAGTCTTTCATATGCAGAGGTAAAAAGAGTACCAAAAATTTGAATTTATTCGTTCTTTAAGGAGTGAAGTCATCAGCCTCCGTTGTGAGTCTATCAGAATTCCCTTCAAATGAGTTGGCAAAAATGAAATATCCAAATGACTGACTGAGCGTAAGGGATTCATTTGTATATCTGTAAACATGATGCAAGCGTGATTTTCCTGGGCGGTGGTGAACGGAACGACGGCTGATTCAGAGCACATCCTGCTCCGAGCGTACCACAGTGTAAGTATCAATATGTCTGTGAGTGACACCAGTCAGAGGTGAGAGTAATGTTAGTATCAAGATGTGTGTAGTCAGGTGTCTCTAGACGTGAGGGACATTACTCCGATCAATGAAGGATTAATGTTAGTATCAAGATGTGTGTAGTCAGGTATCTCTAGACGTGAGGGACATTACTCCGATCAATGAAGGATTAATGTTAGCATCAAGATGTGTGTAGTCAGGTGTCTCTAGACGTGAGGGACATTACTCCGATCAATGAAGGATTAATGTTAGTATCAAGATGTGTGCAGTCAGGTATCTCTAGACGTGAGGGGCATTACTCCGATCAATGAAGGATTAATGTTAGCATCAAGAAGTGTGTAGTCAGGTGTCTCTAGACGTGAGGCATTAGTCCGATCTATGAAAGAATAATGTTAGCATCAAGATGTGTGTAGTCAGGTATCTCTAGACGTGAGGCATTAGTCCGATCTATTAACATGGTGGAAATGCACAATATTTTATAAAGATTCTATGACAGAATATTTTATTGAAATATCGAAATGCTACACGTGCCACATCTTCAGTCTGCCAAGGGTCACACTGATAACGAAGGTCCAAGACCAGTATCTTGTAAGTGTCAACAGATAGAGATAGGCTAATCCAATTTATCGTGTACTTCTCTCGTGGTCACACTGATATCGAATGTCCAAGACCAATATCTTGTATGTGTCAGCAGATGCATCATGTCTTTCGCTTGTTAACTCGCGAGTTTGGGGAATCAGCTCGCTTGGCAGCTAGGAGGTGTAACTATACCAACCCACACACAACACGAGAACCTGAGTAAATAAACAAGGAGTTTATTGCGCCAGTCACAGGATGATTTTTTACATAATTAGGTACAAATAATTATCAGAACATATTGACAATAAGTAATCAGTTGCCAAGATACATTATCATTACATGGTAATATACAAAGTACACAATCGTCATACAATATACAAACATTGAACAGTAATACAGTCACAAATCATCCTGTGACTGTGGCGTAATAAACTCCTTGTTTATTTACTCAGAGGGTCCCGTGTGTTGTGTGGGTTGGTTGTGCCACTGGCACCTCTGCTGAGCGAGTTGAAACTTCAGCTCGTTCTTGATGGGCGGCGGAGGGCCAGTGGTGACCATGGCGGCTCACCAACCCACACACATGGCAACAACGGACGCAGGACCCAGACGACCCACCCACAGACGACCCCCCGACCCCACCAAGAACCGGGTGGAACGGACAAGGCACTGGAGGATCCCACAACCCACTGCCCCGGGCCCCAACACCACAGGAACCCCTCCAGTCATGTATGTGGGTATTACGTCCTACATTGTCCACTTCGCAGTGAAGCACCGGTAGCTGGTTGACATGAGGGACGACAAAGACAGCGTCACCTCGATCGTCATCATGGATAACAATAGGAGACCAGAAGCAGAAGCCGTTACAACCCGAACATCATCAAGATGTCAGCCGTTTACCAACAAATCATCAACTCCTTCTGGACCCAACAATCAAGTGAGTGAATCAACGTTCAAGATCAAGTCAACCTCGGCATACCTCAAGAATCATCTGTAAGTTTCTTCCGATGTTTGTGACAGTATCTGTGAACTTTGGTTCTGACTCTCACCGTCAACTGTGGACGTGAACTTTTCAAGGACGTTCTTGTGCATGTGAGGTGTGTTAGTACTTATGTCGTATCTTCTCCGGTCACTGAAAGGTCGTGTTCACGTTTGTCATGGTTTCATATACTGAGTACGTATTGCAATCTATGTGATGTTATCAGACATGCATTTTTATCAGATGAAGTTGTTGAAATTGGCTAGGTTCTTACTCTACGGTACGATATGGTTACGTCCTACGTCCTACGTCCTACGCCCTACGCATTTACGCATTTAGTGCAGATCAACGTTATCTGCGGGATCCGAGTCTTCCCATACAAACCAGACTCCCGGTTTCAAGGATTTTTCTCATACGTTGTATGTCTATACCCATCGCTTTAGATAATAGCTTTCAAGAAGTTATTCAATACCCTATTTCATGCTTACATTTTCATATCGTTCTTTTTGAGCATGTGAGCATCAAATTTATGAGTACTCATTGTGGACATGATATATTCGTGCTTTATCATTAGCTACATGTAAACGTGTACATATGTTGTGAAGACCCATTGCTTGGCATATTCCACGAGCTACCTATAAATATCTTCAGATAACGTAGATCACGGGGATCTGAGATGTGTCCTTCATACCTAAATTTAATTATGTCAACACCATCTAGATCAAACATAGTTCTAAAGTGCTGGAAATTGTCCGGACAGTTTCACCCAAACCCTATATGTTGTTCTATTTGGTGTACACATTAAGTAACTCACATTTTCTTGTGTTTTGTTTTAAGGAAGGGGGCCCATCTTTAACATCCTCTGTATCCTGATAGTCGCCATTTCCCATCCATTGTTTGCCTCACCACCGCCCTTTGAAGACTCCGTACATAACAAAGGCCCCAAATGTATTTTCATACCCATTGCCAAACTGACCAAATGTATCACGCAATACAACATAGAGGCTCCGGTGAACATCACCAATCTCCAGATAGTAGGTTGGTTTCGTCCTAAATTATATGTCGACATGCCAGGGCTTACCATCACTGACGTTTCTTTAGGTAAGGCTGTCACCTTACCTTCTTCCTTTCTATTGCCATTCAGAATTGCCTCCTGTTTGCATCCAATTTTAAAGCGGCCAATTTGTGCATATATAATGATAGATCATCATGGGTACATACTGCCAGTCGGCTCTGTGAAACGTGCAGGGACACTACCTGCTATCTCTATCTACCCATCTCTGGTTGCGTAAATCTGTATAGCGCCATTCTTCATGCAAAATTTCGGGACGAAATTTTAAAACGAACAGGGGGATATTATCAACATGGTGGAAATGCACAATATTTTATAAAGATTCTATGACAGAATATTTTATTGAAATATCGAAATGCTACACGTGCCACATCTTCAGTCTGCCAAGGGTCACACTGATAACGAAGGTCCAAGACCAGTATCTTGTAAGTGTCAACAGATAGAGATAGGCTAATCCAATTTATCGTGTACTTCTCTCGTGGTCACACTGATATCGAATGTCCAAGACCAATATCTTGTATGTGTCAGCAGATGCATCATGTCTTTCGCTTGTTAACGCCGTTGTGGTCAAATACGTTATGAAAATCTTTATGTAATTCTGACAGATAGAGTAACTTAACTTCGCAGTAGGTACGTTATCGGTGGTCGAATTAGGCAATAGGATTTAGATACAACAACTTATCAGCAATATTATCAGTAAACCCGATTAGCTATGACAACTGGGAAAGGGTATAAAACAGGGACGACCACAGTCACAAATCATCCTGTGACTGTGGCGTAATAAACTCCTTGTTTATTCACTCAGGTAAGACCCTTTACTTTCTTCTACCTTTGCAAATCGTTACCATTACTGTTCAATGTTTGTATATTGTATGACGATTGTGTACTTTGTATATTACCATGTAATGATAATGTATCTTGGCAACTGATTACTTATTGTCAATATGTTCTAATAATTATTTGTACCTAATTATGTAAAAAATCATCCTGTGACTGGCGCAATAAACTCCTTGTTTATTTACTCAGGTTCTCGTGTTGTGTGTGGGTTGGTATAGTTACACCTCCTAGCTGCCAAGCGAGCTGATTCCCCAAACTCGCGAGTTAACAGATCTATGAAAGAATAATGCTAGTATCAAGAAGTGTGTAGTCAGGTATCTCTAGACGTGAGGCATTAGTCCGATCTATGAAAGAATAATGTTAGCATCAAGATGTGTGTAGTCGGGTATCTCTAGACGTGAGGCATTAGTCCGATCTATGAAAGAATAATGTTAGCATCAAGATGTGTGTAGTCAGGTATCTCTAGACGTGAGGCATTAGTCCGATCTATGAAAGAATAATGCTAGCATCAAGAAGTGTGTAGTCAGGTATCTCTAGACGTGAGGCATTAGTCCGATCTATGAAAGAATAATGCTAGCATCAAGATGTGTGTAGTCAGGTATCTCTAGACGTGAGACATTAGTCCGATCTATGAAAGAATAATGCTAGTATCAAGATGTGTGTAGTCAGGTATCTCTAGACGTGAGGCATTAGTCCGATCTATGAAAGAATAATGCTAGTATCAAGAAGTGTGTAGTCAGGTATCTCTAGACGTGAGACATTAGTCCGATCTATGAAAGAATAATGCTAGTATCATGAAGTGTGTATTTAGGTGTGTCTGAACGTGAGACATTATAGTCAGATCAGTGCAGGATGCGTGACGATTCACTTGACAGCGTGGGTAAGCCGCGGGCTATAAATAGATGCACGAGGAATTCCCTGATGTTGCCACCTAAATGTGTAGATACACAGATCACAATTACGTCTCCAAGCTGCATTCAGATCAACCAAGTACTTTACACAACACTGACAGTCCGCTCCCTACTGTCAGTATCGGTTTCATTGTGAGTTACACGCTGCTTGGCCGGAAGTCATGCGAGTAGAGACGTATCTCAACAAGCAATGCGATTGGTTGTGCGACGGGTTTGAGGGAAATTCGAAATAGGCAGGTAATATGGTTCGTTTACAAAGTTAAACGTTTAAAATAGTGCGTCAGCTGTTGCGCACACAACTTATATTGACTACATGTTTCAGACTGTGTGTCTTTAATCGTTCCGCTGAGCCTCAACGTGGTATAGGGGTGGCAACGTCCGAGACAGCGAGCGCAGCACTATGACATTGACAATAACACGGTACGCCACTCCTGGCTGGGCTTTAATAAGTAATAGGTAAAGGTAAAGCATGAGAAAGTTGAAGTCCGACTGCACCAGAGATTCCAATACAACATTTTACCGTGTTACTCTGCTGAAACATGCAGATACCAAACACCAAGATGTTACTCTAGGGATTACACTGTCTCAGGTACAGATTGTAGCATTTTTACCAGATACAAATATAACCTTGTATAACCTGTAATAAACTTTAGAAAGTGACAAATTCAATCATGTTTTATAAGATGTTTGTATTTAGCTAACAAGGTGTAATCCAGAAATATATAATATGTTGAATATATAGCATGTTGCCACTTGTGTAAGGTCAAGTCTATATATGGCTGGTAATCTCAAATCTTGAAGTTGCAGGAGAGCAATCTTAGAAGGGTGAACAGGTTACTTCAGGACTGCATCTTTAATTTTCCCGAAATTAGGAAGGAGGTGCTATGACCTGAATAACACAAATAACGACTTATTAAGAATCGAGCTCTGCCATGTATGCAAAATATGCTAGATTGACCTGTGACTGGATAACGACCAGACGATGTAGTTATGTCTGGAATACGAAGGTTAGCAGCGTCTTGGAGAAAACGTTTACGTTATTGCTCTTTCCACAGACCCGAGATGGCAGCTGTCACACTGGTGGCGTTAAACTTCATCCTACTTGTGACAGCGGTAGCCATGGCAACATACAAACTAAATAACAGCAGCACCGAAAGAAGTGGAATCTGCGTCAATGTATCCGGAGTGAGTAGACTAATGGTGAGTTGATTGAATGTAGGCTCTATGCTTACTGAATCTATGCTGTATGCTGATTGAATGTAGGCTCTATGCTGATTGAATGTACGCTTTGTGCTGTTTGAATGTAGGCTTTGTGCTGATTAAACGTAGGCTCCATGCTGAATGAATGTAGGCTCTATGCTGACTGAATGTAGGTTCTATGCTGATTGAATGTAGGCTCTATGCTGATTGAATGTAGGCTCTGTGCTGACTGAAAGTAGGCTCTATGCTGATTGAATGTAGGCTCTATGCTGATTGAATGTAGGCTTTGTGCTGATTAAATGTAGGCTCTATGCTTACTGAATGTATGCTGTATGCTGATTAAATGTAGGCTCTTTGATGTTTGAATGTAAGCTCCATGCTGATTGAGTGTAGGCTCCATGCTGACTGAATGTAGGTTGTATGCTGATTGAATGTAGGGTCTTTGATGTTTGAATGTAGGCTCTATGCTGATTGAATGTAGGGTCTATGTTTTTTGAATGTAGACTTCATGCTGGCTGAATGTAGGCTGTATGCATTCACAGAAGTTTCACAGCTCTATTGCCCTTTTGTCAAAGTTCCGAGGATAGTCAAACCTAGGTAATCTATTTCCTATACAAACAATTTTAACGGCTGTTCTTTCATCATATCCAGCCCTCTCCGACATCTGTACAGATCTGTCCCAAATCAATCCACACCCGCACCGAGAGCAGATCAATTCAATAACGCCAAAAACAATATGCAATATTGTAGCAACCATTTTTGTTATACTCAAGGCGATATAGGTAATATAATCTGATTGCCACATGGAATGCACTTTTCTGAAGATCATGAGAAGTTAGAGTACAAACAAGACAAATATCCTAAACAAGTGGTTCAAAGCCCAAACACCATCAACTCTTGTTTCCTTTCATCCCCCAGGGTCGCGGTATGTCAGCAGGGAGTCAGAGAGGTAGGCTCTTCATCACACTTTGTTACACTTTCTTACGCTCTCTATAGTGTTGAGGTGAGTTCTTAAACTTTATCACGTCCCCTATAGTGTTCTGGTGAGTCGTTGCTATTTATCACGTCCTCCATTGTGTTGTGGTGAGTTGCTACTATGTTACTATTTATCGCGCCCTCTATAGTGTTGTCAGTTGTTACTATTTATCACGTCTTCCATAGTGTTGTGGTGAGTTGCTACTATTTATCACGCCCCCTGTGGTGTTGTGGTGATTTTTACACTTTGTTGCGTCGCCTATATTGTTGTGGTGAGTTGTTACTATTTAGAACTTCCTCCATATAGTGTTCTGAGTTGTTACCATTTAGAACTTCCTCCATATAGTGTTGTGAGTTGTTACTATTTGTCGCTTCCTCTATATAGTGTTTTGAGTTCTTACTATTTGTCGCTTCCTCTATATAGTGTTGTGGTGAGTTGGTACTATTTTTCATGTAACCTATTTTGTTGTGGTGAGTTGTTACTATTTATCGCTTCCTCTATATAGTGTGGTGGTGAGTTGTTACTATTTTTCACGTCCCCTATATTGTTGTGGTGAGTTGTTACTATTTATCGCTTCCTCTATATAGTGTGGTGGTGAGTTGGTACTATTTTTCACGTCCCCTATATTGTTGTGGTGAGTTGTTACTATTTATCGCTTCCTCTATATAGTGTTGTGGTGAGTTGTTACTATTTTTCACGTCCCCTATATTGTTGTGTTGAGTTGGTACTATTTATGGCTTCCTCTGTATAGTGTTGTGGTGAGTTGTTACTATTTTTCACGTCCCCTATATTGTTGTAGTGAGTTGTTACTATTTATCGCTTCCTCTATATAATGTTGTGGTGAGTTGCTACTATTTATCCCTTGTCTATATAGTGTTGTGTTGAGTTGGTACTATTTATCGCTTCCTCTATATAGTGTTGTGGTGAGTTGGTACTATTTTTAGCTTCGTCTGTATAGTGTTGTGTTGAGTTGGTACTATTTTTCACGTCCCCTATATTGTTGTGGTGAGTTGTTACTATTTATCGTTAGTCTATACATTGTTGTGGTGAGTTGTTATTATTTGTCACGTCCTTCATAGTGCTAGGAATGCCGTTACTTTATACCACGTACTCTATGGTGTTATTTCTACATAACGTGGTTGATAGTGATGAATGTGATTTACAGTGGAAGATGTATCACGGAATATTGTAAGCATCACTAACACCAGAGGCAACGGGGACAAGCCAGCAGCACACATCATCATTAATAGTGAGGCTATATACACTGGTGAGTAGGACATCAGTACAGGTAAATATACACTGGTGAGTAGGACATCAGTACAGTGAAATATACATTGGTGAGTAGGACATCAATACTGGGAAATATACACTGCTGAGTAGGACATCAATACAGGTAAATATAAACTGGTGAGTAGGACATCAGTACAGTGAAATATACATTGGTGAGTAGGACATCAACGCAGGGAAATATACACTGCTGAGTATGACATCAATACAGGTAAATATAAACTGGTGAGTAGGACATCAATACTGGGAAATATACACTGCTGAGTAGGACATCAATACAGGTAAATATAAACTGGTGAGTAGGACATCAGTACAGTGAAATATACATTAGTGAGTAGGACATCAACGCAGGGAAATATACACTGGTGAGTAGGACATCAGTACAGTGAAATATACACTGGTGAGTAGGACATCAACGCAGGGAAACATAAACTGGTGAGTAGGACATCAGTACAGTGAAATATACATTGGTGAGTAGGACATCAACGCAGGGAAATATACACTGGTGAGTAGGACATCAGTACAGTGAAACATACATTGGTGAGTAGGACATCAGTACAGTGAAATATACATTGGTGAGTAGGACATCAGTACAGTGAAATATACACTGGTGAGTAGGACATCAACGCAGGGAAATATACACTGGTGAGTAGGACATCAGTACTGTGAAATATACACTGGTGAGTAGGACATCAACGCAGGGAAATATAAACTGGTGAGTAGGACATCAGTACAGTGAAATATACATTTGTGAGTAGGACATCAACGCAGGGAAATATACACTGGTGAGTAGGACATCAGTACAGGTAAATATAAACTGATGAGTAGGACATCAGTACAGTGAAATATACATTGGTGAGTAGGACATCAACGCAGGGAAATATACACTGGTGAGTAGGACATCAGTACAGTGAAATATACACTGGTGAGTAGGACATCAACGCAGGGAAATATAAACTGGTGAGTAGGACATCAGTACAGTGAAATATACATTGGTGAGTAGGACATCAACGCAGGGAAAAATACACTGGTGAGTAGGACATCAGTACAGTGAAATATACACTGGTGAGTAGGACATCAACGCAGGGAAATATAAACTGGTGAGTAGGACATCAGTACAGTGAAATATACATTGGTGAGTAGGACATCAACGCAGGGAAATATACACTGGTGAGTAGGACATCAGTACAGTGAAATATACATTGGTGAGTAGGACATCAACGCAGGGAAATATACACTGGTGAGTAGGACATCAGTACAGTGAAATATACATTGGTGAGTAGGACATCAACGCAGGGAAATATACACTGGTGAGTAGGACATCAGTACAGTGAAATATACACTGGTGAGTAGGACATCAACGCAGGTAAATATAAACTGGTGAGTAGGACATCAGTACAGTGAAATATACATTGGTGAGTAGGACATCAACGCAGGGAAATATACACTGGTGAGTAGGACATCAGTATAGGTAAATATAAACTGGTGAGTAGGACATCAGTACAGGTAAATATAAACTGGTGAGTAGGACATCAGTACAGGTAAATATAAACTGGTGAGTAGGACATCAACGCAGGGAAATATACACTGCTGAGTAGGACATGAACGCAGGGAAATATAAACTGGTGAGTAGGACATCAGTACAGTGAAATATACATTGGTGAGTAGGACATCAACGCAGGGAAATATACACTGCTGAGTAGGACATCAGTACAGGTAAATACAAACTGGTGAGTAGGACATCAGTACAGTGAAATATACATTGGTGAGTAGGACATCAATACTGGGAAATATACACTGCTGAGTAGGACATCAATACAGGTAAATATAAACTGGTGAGTAGGACATCAGTACTGGGAAATATACACTGCTGAGTAGGACATCAATACAGGTAAATATAAACTGGTGAGTAGGACATCAGTACAGTGAAATATACATTAGTGAGTAGGACATCAACGCAGGGAAATATACACTGGTGAGTAGGACATCAGTACAGTGAAATATACACTGGTGAGTAGGACATCAACGCAGGGAAATATAAACTGGTGAGTAGGACATCAGTACAGTGAAATATACATTGGTGAGTAGGACATCAACGCAGGGAAATATACACTGGTGAGTAGGACATCAGTACAGTGAAATATACATTGGTGAGTAGGACATCAATACTGGGAAATATACACTGCTGAGTAGGACATCAATACAGGTAAATATAAACTGGTGAGTAGGACATCAGTACAGTGAAATATACATTGGTGAGTAGGACATCAACGCAGGGAAATATACACTGGTGAGTAGGACATCAACGCAGGGAAATATACACTGCTGAGTAGGACATCAGTACAGGTAAATATAAACTGGTGAGTAGGACATCAGTACAGGTAAATATAAACTGGTGAGTAGGACATCAGTACAGGTAAATATAAACTGGTGAGTAGGACATCAACGCAGGGAAATATACACTGCTGAGTAGGACATCAATACAGGTAAATATAAACTGGTGAGTAGGACATCAGTACAGTGAAACATACATTGGTGAGTAGGACATCAACGCAGGGAAATATACACTGCTGAGTAGGACATCAGTACAGGTAAATATAAACTGGTGAGTAGGACATCAGTACAGTGAAATATACATTGGTGAGTAGGACATCAATACTGGGAAATATACACTGCTGAGTAGGACATCAATACAGGTAAATATAAACTGGTGAGTAGGACATCAGTACAGTGAAATATACACTGGTGAGTAGGACATCAACGCAGGGAAATATACACTGCTGAGTATGACATCAATACAGGTAAATATAAACTGGTGAGTAGGACATCAATACTGGGAAATATACACTGCTGAGTAGGACATCAATACAGGTAAATATAAACTGGTGAGTAGGACATCAGTACAGTGAAATATACATTAGTGAGTAGGACATCAACGCAGGGAAATATACACTGGTGAGTAGGACATCAGTACAGTGAAATATACACTGGTGAGTAGGACATCAACGCAGGGAAATATAAACTGGTGAGTAGGACATCAGTACAGTGAAATATACATTGGTGAGTAGGACATCAACGCAGGGAAATATACACTGGTGAGTAGGACATCAGTACAGTGAAATATACATTGGTGAGTAGGACATCAGTACAGTGAAATATACATTGGTGAGTAGGACATCAGTACAGTGAAATATACACTGGTGAGTAGGACATCAACGCAGGGAAATATACACTGGTGAGTAGGACATCAGTACAGTGAAATATGCACTGGTGAGTAGAACATCAACGCAGGTAAATATAAACTGGTGAGTAGGACATCAGTGCAGTGAAATATACATTTGTGAGTAGGACATCAACGCAGGGAAATATACACTGGTGAGTAGGACATCAGTACAGGTAAATATAAACTGGTGAGTAGGACATCAGTACAGGTAAATATAAACTGGTGAGTAGGACATCAGTACAGGTAAATATAAACTGGTGAGTAGGACATCAACGCAGGGAAATATACACTGCTGAGTATGACATCAATACAGTGAAATATACACTGGTGAGTAGGACATCAATACAGTGAAATATAAACTGGTGAGTAGGACATCAATACAGGTAAATAGATATCCTATGGTAAGCAGGACATTGATACTGATGCTGTATACACTGATAAGCAGGACATTGATACTGATACTATATACACTGGTGAGTAGAACATTGATACTGATTCTATATACACTGGTGAGTAGGACATTGATACTGATGCTGTATACACTGATAAGCAGGACATTGATACTGATACTATATACACTGGTGAGTAGAACATTGATACTGATACTATATACACTGGTGAGTAGGACATTGATACTGATACTATATACACTGGTGAGTAGGACATTGATACTGATACTATATACACTGGTGAGTAGAACATTGATACTGATGCTGTATACACTGATAAGCAGGACATTGATACTGATACTATATACACTGGTGAGTAGAACATTGATATTGATACTATATACACTGGTGAGTAGGACATTGATACTGATGCTGTATACACTGATAAGCAGGACATTGATACTCATACTATATACACTGGTGAGTAGAACATTGATACTGATACTATATACACTGGTGAGTAGAACATTGATACTGATGCTGTATACACTGATAAGCAGGACATTGATACTGATACTATATACACTGGTGAGTAGAACATTGATACTGATACTATATACACTGGTGAGTAGAACATTGATACTGATGCTGTATACACATTTGAGTAAGACATTATTACTGGTGCTATGTATACTTGTGAGTAGGACATTGATACTAGTGCTATATACAGTGGTGCGTAGGACATTGATACTGGTCTTATATACACTGGTGAGTAAGACATTGATACTGATGCTATATTCACTGGTGAGTAGGACATTGGTACTGGTGATGTATACACTGATAAGTAGGACATTGATACTAATGCTATATACACTGGTGAGTAGGACATTGATACTTATGCTATATACACTGGTAAGTAGGACATTGGTACTGATGCTATATACACTGGTGAGTAGGACCTTGGTACTGATGCTATATACACTGGTGAGTAGGACATTGATACTGGTGCTGTATACACTGGTGAGTAGGACATTGATACCGGTGCTGTATACACTGATAAGTAGGACATTGATACTAATGCTATATACACTGGTGAGTAGAATATTGATACTGATGCTATATACACTGATGGGTAGGACATTGGTACTGATGCCATATACACTAGTGAGTAGGACCTTGGTACTGATGCTATATACACTAGTGAGTAGGACATTGGCGGTGGTGCTGTATACACTGATAAGTAGGACATTGATACTGATGCTATATACACTGGTGAGTAGGACCTTGGTACTGATGCTATATACACTGATGGGTAGGACATTGGTACTGATGCCATATACACTAGTGAGTAGGAGATTGGTGGTGGTGCTGTATACACTGATAAGCAGGACATTGATACTGATACTATATACACTGGTGAGTAGGATATTGATACTGATACTATATACACTGGTGAGTAGGACATTGATACTGATACTATATAGACTGGTGAGTAGAACATTGATACTGATGCTATATACACTGGTGAGTAGGACATTGATACTGATGCTATATACACTGGTGAGTAGAACATTGATACTGATACTATATACACTGGTGAATAGAACATTGATACTGATACTATATACACTAGTGAGTAGGACATTGATACTAATGCTATATACACTGGTGAGTAGAACATTGATACTGATACTATATACACTGGTGAGTAGAACATTGATACTGATGCCATATACACTAGTGAGTAGGACATTGGTGGTGGTGCTGTATACACTGATAAGTAGGACATTGATACTGATGCTATATACACTAGTGAGTAGGACATATATTGGTGGTGGTGCTGTATACACTGATAAGTAGGACATTGATACTGATGCTATATACACTAGTGAGTAGGATATTGATACGAATATTGATGGTGAGTAGGACATTAATGCAGTGATATCTACACTGTTAAGAAGGACATTGCTACTGATGCCTGTACACTGCTGCGTAGAAAACTCATCAACACCAGAATAAAAATGGTGTGCCACCTACTTTCAGACGACGTTCCCACTTTGATGTGGAGTCGGGATCCGAACATCACTTTTCTCAGTCAGAAGATGTCATACACAGACGGGGTGCTGACTGTGAATCAGGGAGGATATTACTATGTCTACAGTCAGGTAGGACATACAGCTTTGTGAAGGCGAGTGTGAAGGCGAGTGTGAAGGCGAGTGTGACCCAGTTTCACAATGCTCTTGTAAACCTAAGGGCATTTGCACCTACTGTAACGGGATTGACTCAACAACACAAGACCAAGGTCCGTTGAGGCTGTAGTTCTGGTATATTTACTGTAGTTTTGACTTCATAATACAAATCTGAAACAATGCATATGAATATACAATGCTCCATCAAAAATACCTATTTTATCACATTCAGTACATTGCACAGTGTTCAGAAAACAATTGCTGTACTACCACTGAACATACAAGAGTCATCAGAAGATGACATATCCCCCTGGCCCCCACATGTTTGAAAGGACAAATAATCTGAGGGTTACTCGTTGTTTTAAGACTAAGTTTGAATTGTTTCCATGGAATTCATGGAAATTATAAATGCCATATATCTGTAACCAGCAAAGTCACAATTTCAAGATCTGTCTCATATATCTGCCAAGATCTGTTGACAGATATGAAATGGTATTCGAGTTGTGCTGTGGGAACGAAGCCCACCCCTCCATTTTGAAACTAAGTCCGAAACATTTCAATGGAAACCAAGAAAATAATAAATCACAAAAACCTTTAAAAACCAAAAGGCGCCACTTTGGTGTCTGCCACACATATCTAGAAAGTTTTACGGACAGATATTAAGAAGGTTTTAAGTTCTGCTCTTGAAATGAAACACACCTCTCACTTTTCAGACTATGTCCGAAACGTTTCCATGAAAACCCAGAAAATAATAAATCACAAGATCCTGTACATAGCAAAAGGCACCAGTTACATATTGAAATTCTTAGAGGTGTACTTAGAAACATTGTTGGCATCTTCCAAACACAAAGAAATGTCAGCTTGTCTTACCATCTGTGGGACAACTTGCGTGAAAATGACCACATGTGGTGAGGCACCAAATTATACACCTGATCCAAGGACCTATAATATATATTTATGCCTTAATTAGCATGGGAATGCTAATTTTCACCAGAAAAGTAAATCTACAATCTGTTTGGACTTCAATATTAATGTGAATCAATGTAAGTGAAATTCATGACACAAACAACTTCTAACCCTGAGTCAAAATATGCCTCCACCAAGTATTATTTGTTTATTAATACAATGAATACTGAATGAACCTTTCATCTATGAAAACAATTTTGTTGTTTATTCCTTTTATATAAACCCGACCTGAAATCCACCAAAGTCAAAATCCTCCACTCATGACTTTCAAGTCACCTTGCCCTATTGGGAGAAGGGCAAGTGAACAACTTCACACTGTGCAAACGCAACTAAATTCTATGTACAATCAAGATGCTGCACATCTTCAGCCAATGGAAACCAAGGACAAAACTGCAGACCTGACCTCATGAAAACTTGGCCTATTTTGCATAGGAACTACTTTCAACCCATGACCCAGTGGTGACTTTGACATCATGTGAAACTTTTCACTGACAGTTGTATTATGGTGTGACGTATTATGGATTGATCCCAAGCTGATCAATAAGACAGGACATGTTCAAATATTGCTTTTCTGGCATACTTTACAAATTGTATGTTTTGTACTTGTTACACTACTATTACACAGGAAGTACGACTGCTTTTAGAAAAGTTACTAGACCTTAGGCTTACGAGAGCCTTGTGAAACGGGGTCCTGCATGAACTGGACTATAGCGCCATCTTAGTTACCGTGTATCAATGCTGATGCTAACTTTAATATACAGTCGAAGCTGCCTAAATCGGCATCCTTCCAATCCTGCTAGTTGTCAACACTGGCATAAAATCTCAGCCCCATTTCATGACTTGCACATATATCATCAGCTCTATAATTCGGCATCATGGCTAAACCGGAGTATTTCTTCAGTTCCAATGAGTGCCGGTTTAGACAGCTTCCACTGTAGTGCCATCTTACTTACTGTGTATCAATGTTGATGCTAACTTTAATATAGAGCCATCTTACTTACCGTTTATCAATGTGAATGTTATCTAGATTATAGCGCCATCTTACTTTCTCTGTGTCAGTGCAGATGTTATCTGGACTATAGTGCTATCTTACTTACTGTGTATCAGTGGAGATGTTATCAAGACTATAGCGCCATCGTACCGTTTATCAATGCAGATGTTATCTAGACTATAGTACTATCTTACTTACTGTGTATCAGTGCAGATGTTATCTAGACTGTAGCGCCATCATATTGTGTATCAGTGCAGATGTTATCTAGACTGTAGCGCCATCATACTTACTATGTATGAATACAGATGTTATCAAGACTATAGCGCCATCGTACCGTTTATCAATGCAGATGTTATATAGACTATAGTGCTATCTTACTTACTGTGTAGCAGTGCAGATGTCATCCAGACTGTAGCGCCATCATATCGTGTATCAGTGCAGATGTTATCTAGACTATAGCACCATCATACTTACTATGTATGAATGCAGATGTTATCTAGACTACAGTGCCATCTTATTTACCGTGTATCAATGCAGATGTTATCTGGAGCATAGTGCCACCTTAGTTACCGTGCATCAGTGTATCATAGTAATGTATTGTGGTTGTTACAGATCGTTTACAGTGGGAACGGAACCCAGGAACTGGATTATGGCCGGATCCTGCACACGGTGGTCAAACAGAAGACGTCAGACATGAAGGAAGCACCAACGCCCCTGATGAGGAACCTGCAGTCCACCCCCAGCATCAGACGGGGACGTCCCGCCTACACCACCAGCAGCCTGGGGGGCACCTTCTACTTGGAGGCAAACACCAGAGTCAAGGTCAAGTCCAGTGTTCCAGGGAACATCGATGTCACCACACCTCATTCTACCTATTTTGGGATGTTCCTGATATAGCGTCCATTGTTCCAGGGAACATACACTTCACAACACCTACTTGGGGATGTTCCTAATATAGTTTCCAGTTTTCCTGAGAACATCCACTTCACACCACTTACTTCAGGATGTTTATGACATAGGCATGTTTGATACCACTGTGTGACAGTGTCAGCATTCATGTGTTTCAAATGGATCGGTGTAACGCCTTTAGATCATGTTCCAGGTGCAACTCTCTTTGTTGAAATACTGAATATATACTGACGATGTACTGATGATAAACTAATGATATGCTTATGATATACTGATGCCATAATGACGCACTGGTGATATACTTACGACATGCTGACGACATATCAGTAATATACTGATGATGTACTGGAGACATACTGATGACTTACTGATAACATACTGATGACATACTGATGATGTACTGATGACATAATGATGATATACTGACGATATACTGGTGGCGTTCTGCAGCCGTGTTGTGGTGTAAACACTCTTACTCGTGTTTGGTTGACAATGGACAACATTTATACTGCTGACCCAACTATGCGCGGTTGACGTCGTGGATATAGTTGTTTTATATATCTACATGGACTTGTTCCAGCATATCTCAAAGACCCCATTAAACTCTACCAGCCAACACGACATCAGCAGTCACAAGATCAACTGCTTCTCTGTACCCCCTCCAACAAATACAGAACATTTGGAGACAGATGTTTCCACACACCCGGACTCACTCACATCATGAACTGTCATCGTTCAAAGCAAATCTAAAGACCCTTGAAGATCCGTGTGGTCAGGCTCACTGACTTGGTTGACACATGTCATCGGTTCTCAGTTGCGCAGATCGATGATAATGCTGTTGAACACTGGATTGTCTGGTCCAGACTCGATTATTTACAGACCGCCGTCATATAGCGGCGTGAAAATAAGCTCACTCACTAAAGACCTACCTTTTTAGAAAGGCATATGATGTTCCTCAATAGAGAATAGAGACTTTCAACAGTCAGTTCCTAGCTCAGCCATTGAGAGGTTCTACCTAGTAATACAACGATTACAGTGGTGACGAAGTAGAGGGTGCCTAACTACACATTTCGAGTTATTCATGGTTCCATACAACCGCTGACTGATGACCAAAGAAGACCTATGCCGGGTCCAATTACTTCGAAACACAAAGGCGTTCGGCGGTAGAAAACACCTTAGTGGTCTTCAGTTGTGGCCATTTCCTACTGTTTGTGGAGAATGCAATGTGTCGGGTTTGAAGCAGACACATACATGCTAGTAAGTGAGTGAGTATGGTTTCCCGATACAGTTACCAGCTCATGTCAGCTGTACCTGAATGTTTGTACACGTGCTGTCTGAACCTGAATGTTTGTCTTCCGTAGAGTTTCAAATCGTGTAGCACTTCAATGTTAGAATGATGACCAATATTTTTTTCAATAAAATACCTATATTTTGCTGGTCATTTTCACATTGTTGCCAGTGTATTCCATCATTTATCATTAAGTATAATATCTCTTCTAAGAGCTGGGTCATTGTCCAAGATTCGTTGGGATCAAGTCGGTGGAACCAGTGTGCGAAATAGCCACGAGTCAGCAGGCCAGGGCCCCGTTTCACAAAACTCTCGTAAGCCTAAGGTCTCGTAACTTTTCTCGTAACATTCCTACTTCCTATGTTACAGTATAGGAGGTACGAATGCTACGAGAAAAGTTACGAGACCTTAGGCTTACGAGAGTTTTGTGAAAGGGGCCCCTGAGTAAGAATCCATTCGGGCACACGCGTGTATGTAACAGTAAGAGCGCAGGGTGCAGTCAATACTCGTGTATATAACATGAACAGCCTAGAGCTCAAGGTACAATGAACAAGCGTATAAATAACTGAACAGCTTAGAGCTTCAACACGCATGTATTAATACAACATGAACGGGTCCTTTGTGCAAGACAATGGCCAACACGTGATTCTGGTGTGATATCACGTGGAGTCAGTCATGTTTATTTATATACAAGGGTAATGTTCAAGCTACAGTACTCAATAAAACAGTGGCAGCAACTTTCATTACATCGATGCGAGGGGATTTAAAAAAAGTAGTGAGCCTAACTATTCTCGCTGTCCAATGTTTTTCAAAGTTTCCATTTTGTTGTAAAGGAATCATAAGCAAAACCATATCCAAACTTTCACGTATGGGAGTAATATTGAGGGGGGAGAGTAACAGTATTAAAAGTCAAGCAAACTGACGGATCGTTAGGGAAATGTTACATTGCAACCCAATTTGCTTGAGCTTGACAGATAGGTAGAAGGATAACCCATAAAAACAGAGCTTACACTTGTATCATTGTCGTGGTGAGGCTAACTACTTATTGATATCCCCGCGTGTGTCTCTTTGTTGTTTGTACATAATCCGCTCAGACAATTCCGATGATTGACGATATGATCCCTGGGATACGATGACATAGCCATGTTGACATGACCAGATCCCGTTGCATGCCTCTTACCAAGAAACATATGCTTAGCTGAAGGCCAATTCTAGACCTGCACATCACGGGTCGTCACTGACCGTAGCTGACTCACTCACTCATGTGACGAAACACGCTATTCAGCACGTGACTAACTTTCAACTCATGACAAAACAGCATGCTTGGCACATTTGGACAGCAAATCATATTTCAAGATATACAATGTCCGTGTGCCATAGACCCGTGAAGGTCCCGGGGTAGAATAGGCCTTCAGCAACCCATGCTTGCCAGAAAAGGCGACTCAGCTTGTCGTAAGAGGCGACTAACGGGATCGGGTGGTCAGACTCGCTGACTTGGTTGACGCGTGTCATCGGTTCCCAATTGCGCAGATCGATGCTCATGTTGTTGATCACTGGATTGTCTGGTCCAGACTCGATTATTTACAGACCGCCGCCATATAGCTGTAATATTGCTGAGTGCGGCGTAAAACTAAACTCACTCACCGTGTGCCATAACCATATTCTAAGGCATTACCAGAGTAAACGGGGGTTTTCACTATTGTCTGTCACATGAAGTATGTTCCGGATCTCATTGTCCCCACAACATTCATTCATTCATTCATTCATTCATTCATTCATTCATTCATTCATTCATTTATTTATTTATTTATTTATTTATTTATTTATTTATTTATTTACTTGGGAAAACCAGACAAAGACACACTGTAATAAACTTCCCTAATGCTTGAGTGGGTAAAAGTTGAAACTCCTGATACATTTCCGTGTACGTAGATAGCAGTGAACATGATAACGGCAATGAGTTTCAGGAAAGAAATACAGTCAGTAACTGAATGTGAAGTAAACCTCGTGATATCGGCGACTGTCGACTGAAGAGTACACCACACACACTGAATCACTCAGATTCACGTCAGGAAATCAATATTCCGGTTTGAAAGCTGAAATGAGATGGAAGGGTGAGTGAATCCCAGATGCTACATAGAAACTGAATGTGCATCACTGGCTATATCACTGGTAGGGAACTTGGTTACAGTGAGAATGGAATCTTTGAGATTTTTGCGACGGAAACTTTGTGGTATGTCAGAGTCTTTGATAAATAATTGCTTATTGTCACAAGTGATACCATAAAAAGTGGGAAAATAATACAAAGTGTTCCAGTGAGGGGTTTCCCTCTTTCATCATCAGATGCATGCGCTGTTATATCTACGAAAAGAACCGTAGGTATCAATTTCCATGAATTGGTCAAATGTCACAGAAACATTCTGATTAAGAAATTGATGTATCGGAAAATTCATTCATCGTCACAGATAATTCCAAATCCCAAAATACAGCTGAGTGGGTATGATTCGTCCAATCTGGTTAATGAATCCGATTTGGACCTATTGTTAGTAAATTTTAATTTAACTAGCTCGTAATATTGATTTTCAAGGTATACAGGCTAATTATTACCTTACCCTTCCCCTGCTGATACTAAAAGCACAAAGACTTTGTGACATACCGCGAAGTTTCTGTGGCAAAAATCACAGACTCCACTCTGACTGTTACCAGGCTCTCCACCAGCGGCCATGTGTTGTCAGTGGTGGCAAGTCGGGACTATTGTCTCCGTTTTAGCGTGGTGTGTTGACACTTCCCTCGTGACCATTGAAAGTTTGATGTAACTATGTCTACATTATTAGCCTCGTGTTTTTTCAATCTTCAGAGTTGTTAAACCTTTTCTTTGTAGCGCCTTTGTACATGATACCCCCTTGGTACCGAGTCCTTTTCATACCAGGTGGGAGCAAGCGTCGTCTTATTCACAATAAAGAAGCTGATGTCCGTAAATCTGGCTTTTCTTAGACTTCAACATACTTGGACAGTTTAATGAATATCTTTCTCCAGCATCACAGCATTAGAATAATACATACTTGTGTATTCAAACAATTCTTCACTGTATGTTTACTGGCATTCATAGTCTATTCTTAAAATAGTTATCCGTCTTCTTTTTCTGGTCGACGAAGCTGTGACTGGTGTGATCAGGGAGAATAGATGTTATAGATTATTCCTGGTGTGATCAGTGAGACTAGATGTTATAGAATTCTTCATGGTTTGATCAGGGAGACTAGATGTTGTAGATTATCCCTGGTGTGATCAGGGAGACTAGATGTTGTAGACTATCTCTTGTGTGATCAGGGAGACTAGAAGTTAAAGAATTATCCCTGGTGTGATCAGGGAGACTAGATGTTGTAGATTATCCCTGGTGTGATCAGGGAGACTAGATGTTGTATAGTATCCCTGGTGTGATCAGGGAGAATAGATGTTATAGAATTATTCCTAGTGTGATCAGGGAGACCAGATGTTGTAGATGATCCCTGGTGTGATCAGGGAGAATAGATGTTGTAGATTATCCCTGGTGTGATCAGGGAGACTATATGTTGTAGATTATCTCTTGTGTGATCAGGGAGACTAGAAGTTAAAGAATTATCCCTGGTGTGATCAGTTTTACTAGATGTTGTAGATTATCCCTGGTATGATCAGGGAGACTAGATGTTGTAGATTATCTCTTGTGTGATCAGGGAGACTAGAAGTTAAAAAATTATCCCTGGTGTGATCAGGGAGACTAGATGTTGTAGATTATCCCTGGTGTGATCAGGGAGACTAGATGTTGTATAGTATCCCTGGTGTGATCAGGGAGAATAGATGTTATAGAATTATTCCTAGTGTGATCAGGGAGACTAGATGTTGTAGATGATCCCTGGTGTGATCAGGGAGAATAGATGTTGTAGATTATCCCTGGTGTGATCAGGGAGACTATATGTTCCGGATTATCTCTTGTGTGATCAGGGAGACTAGAAGTTAAAGAATTATCCCCGGTGTGATCAGTTTTACTAGATGTTGTAGATTATCCCTGGTGTGATCAGGGAGACTAGATGTTGTAGATTATCTCTTGTGTGATCAGGGAGACTAGAAGTTAAAGAATTATCCTTGGTGTGATCAAGGAGACTAGATGTTGTAGATTATCCCTGGTGTGATCAGGGAGACTAGATGTTGTATAGTATCCCTGGTGTAATCAGGGAGACTAGATGTTGTAGATTATCCCTGGTGTAATCAGGGAGACTAGATGTTGTAGATTATCCCTTGTGTGATCAGGTAGATTAGATGTTGTAGATTATTCCTGGTGTGATCAGGTAGATTAGATGTTGTAGAATTATCCCGGGTGTGATCAGGGAGACTAGATGTTGTAGATTATCCCTGGTGTTGAAACTAGAAGTTGTAGATGATCCCTGGTGTCATCAGGGAGACTTGATGTTGTAGATTATCCCTGGTGTAATCAGGGAGACTAAATGTTGTAGATTATCCCTGGTGTGATCAGGGAGACTAGATGTTCCAGAATTATCCCTGGTGTGATCAGGGAGACTATATGTTGTAGATTATCCCTTGTGTGATCAGCGAGATTAGATATTGTAGATTATCCTTGGTGTGATCAGCGAGACTAGATGTTGTAGATTATTCCTTGTGTGATCAGGGAGACTAGGTGTTGTAGATTATTCCTGATGTGATCAGGGAGACTTGATGTTGTACATTATCCCTGGTGTAATCAGGGAGACTAGATGTTGTAGATTATCCCTGGTGTTGAGACTAGATGTTGTAGATTATCCCGGGTGTGATCAGGGAGACTTGATGTTGTAGATTATCCCTGGTGTAATCAGGGAGACTAGATGTTGTAGATTATCCCTTGTGTGATCAGGTAGATTAGATGTTGTAGATTATTCCTGGTGTGATCAGGGAGACTTGATGTTGTAGATTATCCCTGGTGTAATCAGGGAGACTTGATGTTGTAGATTATCCCTGGTGTAATCAGGGAGACTAAATGTTGTAGATTATCCCTGGTGTGATCAGGGAGACTAGATGTTCCAGAATTATCCCTGGTGTGATCAGGGAGACTATATGTTGTAGATTATCCCTTGTGTGATCAGCGAGATTAGATATTGTAGATTATCCTTGGTGTGATCAGCGAGACTAGATGTTGTAGATTATTCCTTGTGTGATCAGGGAGACTAGGTGTTGTAGATTATTCCTGATGTGATCAGGGAGACTTGATGTTGTACATTATCCCTGGTGTAATCAGGGAGACTAGATGTTGTAGATTATCCCTGGTGTTGAGACTAGATGTTGTAGATTATCCCGGGTGTGATCAGGGAGACTTGATGTTGTAGATTATCCCTGGTGTAATCAGGGAGACTAGATGTTGTAGATTATCCCTTGTGTGATCAGGTAGATTAGATGTTGTAGATTATTCCTGGTGTGATCAGGGAGACTTGATGTTGTAGATTATCCCTGGTGTAATCAGGGAGACTAGATGTTGTGTATTATCCCTGGCGTGATCAGGGAGACTAGATTGTTGTATAGTATCCCTGACGTGATCAGGGAGACAAGATGTTGTATAGTATCCCTGGTGTGATCAGGGAGACTAGATGTTGTAGATTATCCTTGGTGTGATCAGGGAGACTTGATGTTGTAGATTATCCCTGGTGTGATCAGTTTTACCAGATGTTGTAGATTATTCCTGGTGTGATCAGGGAGACTAGATGTTGTAGATTATCCCTGGTGTGATCAGGGAGACTAGATGTTATAGAATTATGCCTGGTGTTGTCAGGGAGGCTAGATGTTGTAGATTATCCCTGGTGTGATCAGGGAGACTTGATGTTGTAGATTATCCCTGGTTTAATGAGGGAGACTAGATGGTGTAGATTATCCCTTGTGTGATCAGGTAGATTAGATGTTATAGATTATTCCTGATGTGATTAAGGAGACTATATGTTGTAGATTATTCCTGGTGTGATCAGGGAGAATAGATGTTGTAGATTATTCCTGGTGTTGAGACTAGATGTTGTAGATTATCCCTGGTGTGATCAGTTTTACCAGATGTTCTAGATTATCCCTGGCGTGATCAGGGAGACTAGATGTTGTATAGTATCCCTGGCGTGATCAGGGAGACTAGATGTTGTATAGTATCCCTGGCGTGATCAGGGAGACTAGATGTTGCATAGTATCCCTGGCGTGATCAGGGAGACTAGATGTTGTAGAATTATCCCTGGTGTGATCAGGGAGACTAGATGTTATAGAATTATTCCTGGTGTGATCAGGGAGACTAGATGTTGTAGATTATCCCTGGTGTGATCAGGGAGACTAGATGTTATAGAATTATCCCTGGTGTTGTCAGGGAGGCTAGATGTTGTAGATTATCCCTGGTGTGATCAGGGAGACTAGATACTGTAGATTATCCCGGGTGTGATCAGGGAGACTAGATGTTGTATATCATCCTTGGTGTGATCAGCGAGACTAGATGTTATAGAATTATCCCTGGTGTGATCAGGGAGACTAGATGTTGTAGACTATCTCTTGTGTGATCAGGGAGACTAGAACTTAAAGACTTATGCCTGGTGTGATCAGTTTTACTAGATGTTGTCGATTATCCCTGGTGTGACCAAGGAGACTAGATGTTGTAGAATTATCCCGAGTGTGATCAGGGAGACTAGATGTTGTAGATTATCCCTGGTGTTGAAGCTAGAAGTTGTAGATTATCCGTGGTGTGATCAGGGAGACTTGATGTTGTAGATTATCCCTGGTGTAATCAGGGAGACTAGATGTTGTAGATTATCCCTGGTGTAATCAGGGAGACTAGATGTTGTAGATTATCCCTCGTGTGATCAGGTAGATTAGATGTTGTAGATTATTCCTGGTGTGATCAGGTAGATTAGATGTTGTAGATTATCCCTGGTGTGATCAGGGAGACTAGGTGTTGTAGATTATTCCTGGTGTGATCAGGGAGACTTGATGTTGTAGATTATCCCTGGTGTAATCAGGGAGACTAGATGTTGTAGATTTTCCCTTGTGTGATCAGGTAGATTAGATGTTGTAGATTATTCCTGGTGTGATTACGGAGACTATATGTTGTAGATTATTCCTGGTGTGATCAGGGAGAATAGATGTTGTAGATTATCCCTGGTGTTGAGACTAGATGTTGTAGATTATCCCGGGTGTGATCAGGGAGACTAGATGTTGTAGATTATCCCTTGTGTGATCAGGTAGACTAGATGTTGTAGATTATTCCTGGTGTGATCAGGGAGACTTGATGTTGTACATTTTCCCTGGTGTAATCAGGGAGACTAGATGTTGTGTATTATCCCTGGTGTGATCAGGGAGACAAGATGTTGTATACTATCCCTGGTGTGATCAGGGAGACTAGATGTTGTAGATTATCCCTGGTGTGATCAGGGAGACTATGTTGTAGATTATCCCTGGTGTGATCAGTTTTACCAGATGTTGTAGATTATTCCTGGTGTGATCAGGGAGACTAGATGTTGTAGATTATCCCTGGTGTGATCAGGGAGACTAGATGTTATAGAACTATGCCTGGTGTTGTCAGGGAGGCTAGATGTTGTAGATTATCCCTGGTGTGATCAGGGAGACTTGATGTTGTAGATTATCCCTGGTTTAATGAGGGAGACTAGATGGTGTAGATTATCCCTTGTGTGATCAGGTAGATTAGATGTTATAGATTATTCCTGATGTGATTAAGGAGACTATATGTTGTAGATTATTCCTGGTGTGATCAGGGGGAATAGATGTTGTAGATTATCCCTGGTGTGATCAGTTTTACCAGATGTTGTAGATTATCCCTGGCGTGATCAGGGAGACTAGATGTTGTATAGTATCCCTGGCGTGATCAGGGAGACTTGATGTTGTATAGTATCCCTGGCGTGATCAGGGAGACTAGATGTTGTATAGTATCCCTGGCGTGATCAGGGAGACTAGATGTTGTAGAATTATCCCTGGTGTGATCAGGGAGACTAGATGTTATAGAATTATTCCTGGTGTGATCAGGGAGACTAGATGTTGTAGATTATCCCTGGTGTGATCAGGGAGACTAGATGTTATAGAATTATCCCTGGTGTTGTCAGGGAGGCTAGATGTTGTAGATTATCCCTGGTGTGATCAGGGAGACTAGATACTGTAGATTATCCCTTGTGTGATCAGGGAGACTAGATGTTGTAGATTATCCCTGGTGTGATCAGCGAGATTAGATATTGTAGATTATCCCTGGTGTGATCAGGGAGACTAGGTGTTGTAGATTATTCCTGGTGTGATCAGGGAGACTTGATGTTGTAGATTATCCCTGGTGTAATCAGGGAGACTAGATGTTGTAGATTTTCCCTTGTGTGATCAGGTAGATTAGATGTTGTAGAGTATTCCTGGTGTGATTACGGAGACTATATGTTGTAGATTATTCCTGGTGTGATCAGGGAGAATAGATGTTGTAGATTATCCCTGGTGTTGAGACTAGATGTTGTAGATTATCCCGGGTGTGATCAGGGAGACTAGATGTTGTAGATTATCCCTTGTGTGATCAGGTAGACTAGATGTTGTAGATTATTCCTGGTGTGATCAGGGAGACTTGATGTTGTACATTTTCCCTGGTGTAATCAGGGAGACTAGATGTTGTGTATTATCCCTGGTGTGATCAGGGAGACAAGATGTTGTATACTATCCCTGGTGTGATCAGGGAGACTAGATGTTGTAGATTATCCCTGGTGTGATCAGGGAGACTATGTTGTAGATTATCCCTGGTGTGATCAGTTTTACCAGATGTTGTAGATTATTCCTGGTGTGATCAGGGAGACTAGATGTTGTAGATTATCCCTGGTGTGATCAGGGAGACTAGATGTTATAGAATTATGCCTGGTGTTGTCAGGGAGACTAGATTGTGTAGATTATCCCTTGTGTGATCAGGTAGATTAGATGTTGTAGATTATTCCTGATGTGATTAAGGAGACTATATGTTGTAGATTTTTCCTGGTGTGATCAGGGAGACTAGATGTTGTAGATTATTCCTGGTGTTGAGACTAGATGTTGTAGATTATCCCTGGTGTGATCAGTTTTACCAGATGTTGTAGATTATCCCTGGTGTGATCAGGGAGACTAGATGTTGTATAGTATCCCTGGCGTGATCAGGGAGACTAGATGTTGTATAGTATCCCTGGCGTGATCAGGGAGACTAGATGTTGTATAGTATCCCTGGCGTGATCAGGGAGACTAGATGTTGTAGAATTATCCCTGGTGTGATCAGGGAGACTAGATGTTATAGAATTATTCCTGGTGTGATCAGGGAGACTAGATGTTGTAGATTATCCCTGGTGTGATCAGGGAGACTAGTTGTTGTAGATTATCCCGGGTGTGATCAGGGAGACTAGATGTTGTAGATTATCCCTGGTGTGATCAGGGAGACTAGATGTTCCAGAATTATCCCTGGTGTATTCACGGAGACTAGATGTTGTAGATTATCCCTGGTGTGATCAGGGAGACTAGATGTTGTAGATTATCCCGGGTGTGATCAGCGAGATGATATGTTGTAGATTATCCCTTGTGTGATCAGGGAGACTAGATGTTGTAGATTATCCCTTGTGTGATCAGGGAGACTAGATGTTGTAGATTATTGCTGGTGTGATCAGCGAGACTAGATGTTGTAGATTTTCTCTGGTGTGATCAGGGAGATTATATGTTGTAGATTATCCCCGTTGTTGAGACTAGATGTTGTAGATTATCCCTGGTTTGATCAGGGAGACTAGATGTTGTAGGTTATGCCTGGTGTGATCAGGGAGACTAGATGTTGTAGGTTATCCCTGGTGTTGATACTAGATGTTGTAGATTATTCCTGGCGTGATCAGGGAGACTAAATGTTGTAGATTATCCTTGGTGTGATCAGGGAGACCGGAGGATGCTGGAGATGTTCCCTGTGTGAATGCAGATTTAGGTTTTAATGCTAATTAGAATTCTAGTGTTCTTTAAATTTTCTTTTGCCAAAATAGTTTTCTGTCATTGAAACTATAACTTGATTATATTCTAAAAAGTAGCAAACAAGAAGTAATTTAATTTGCCGTTTCATGTAACTTACTAACAACAGACCCGTGAAGATCCGGGGTAGAACAGGTCTTCAGTAGAATAGGTCAACTAAAGGCGACTTATTATATACGCTTGTCGTAAGAGGCCACTAACTGTATCGGGTGGTCAGGCTCGCTGACTTGGTTGACACGTCATTGTTTCCCAATTACGCAGATCAATGCTCATGCTGTTGATCACTGGTTTGCCTGGTCCAGGCTCAATTATTTACAGACCGCCGCCGTCCAGCTGGAATATTGCTGAATGCGGTGAAAAACTAAACTCACTCAGTAAGAAAATAATGTCAATAACAGCCTAGCGGAAACTATAGAACAGTTCTCGGGTATTGCTTTGCCATGCAATCCAGAAGCATGTACGACTCACTTTCACAAAGAGTGTAATTTTGAAAAGATTAAAAACAAAACAAAATATTGTGGGGTAATGACGATCTATCCATTATGTAAAAGTAACAGTAAGGACGACACTTGTAACAGTGTGGACGACAGTGGTAACAATAAGGACAACACTGGTAACAGTGTGGACAACATTGGTAACAGTAAGGGCAACACTGGTAACAGTGTGGACGACACTGGTAACAGTAAGGATGACACTTGTAACTGTGGACAACACTGGTAACAGTAAGGACAACACTCTTAACAGTAAGGACGACACTGGTAACAGTGTGGACGACACTGGTAACAGTAAGGACAGCACTGGTAACAGTTGGGATGACACTGGTAACAATGTGGACATCAAAGTAAATCTCTTTGTGTTACTTAATGCAAATGGATCACAAGGACAAAATATTATTTTGCGTTGCTGAATTGAAAAAAAACAACATAATGAACATTGTAGAATGAAATATTTCACAGAAAAAATCTGAACAAAATAAATGTTTGTTGGTGAGGATTTTCCAGAGTAACAGTATGGACATAAGTTATCCCCGTATAGACATCCATGACATTTTGTAGGGTATGTGTTTCTGGAACTTTCACGAAAAAAACACAGAATGACAAGTATTATCAGTATTTCAAATTTAAATATTATCTATTTTGAAGAAATTTGTCCATAATGTCAATTGTTTGTGTCCATAAAGTTTCAGTGAAAATTTGGATTAAAGATGACATTTTAAAAGGTTAAAGTTTCCAATAATGTTTACCAAACAAGAAGCATGAATAAAGAATTCATCAGCAGTTTGAACATAAAATTACTGACTTTGAATACATTTGTCCATACTGTTACCTTTCTAGTTCCATACTGTTAATGAAACTTATAAGATTGATGTACATTATTTGCAATGTAATGGCATATAAAAGCTTATATATTGGGTCATACACAGCTAATGTCAAAAAACGTTTCAATCAGGATTTTTGGTAGACATTTGTGTAAATGTCTATACTGTTACTGAATTTGTCCCTACTGTTTAATTACGTTTAATTTAAAATCAATTATAAACTTTTTGTGAATCAAGGAGTTTTTATATTTTTGGTAGACATTTGTGTAAATGTCTATACTGTTACTGAATTTGTCCCTACTGTTTAATTACGTTTAATTTAAAATCAATTATAAACTTTTTGTGAATCAAGGAGTTTTTATATTTACAAGAAAACGCTTTACAATGTTCATTCATTGTAATACTGTTACTGGTGTATGTGGTAACGCTGTTACTGGTCTGGTGTATGAGGTAACGCTGTTACTGGTGTATGTGGTAACGCTGTTACTGGTCTGGTGTATGTGGTAACGCTGTTACTGGTCTGGTGTATGAGGTAACGCTGTTACTGGTGTATGTGGTAACGCTGTTACTGGTCTGGTGTATGTGGTAACGCTGTTACTGGTCTGGTGTATGAGGTAACGCTGTTACTGGTGTATGTGGTAACGCTGTTACTGGTCTGGTGTATGTGGTAACGCTGTTACTGGTCTGGTGTATGAGGTAACGCTGTTACTGGTGTATGTGGTAACACTGTTACTGGTGTATGTGGTAACGCTGTTACTGGTCTGGTGTATGCGGTAACGCTGTTACTGGTCTGGTGTATGTGGTAACGCTGTTTACTGGTGTATGTGGTAACGCTGTTACTGGTGTATGTGGTAACGCTTGTTACTGGTGTATGTGGTAACGCTTGTTACTGGTGTATGTGGTAACGCTGTTACTGGTGTATGTGGTAACGCTGTTACTGGTGTATGTGGTAACACTGTTACTGGTGTATGTAGTAACGCTGTTACTGGTGTATGTGGTAACGCTGTTACTGGTGTATGTGGTAACGCTGTTACTGGTCTGGTGTATGTGGTAACGCTTGTTACTGGTGTATGTGGAAATGCTGTTACTGGTGTATGTGGTAACGCTGTTACTGGTGTATGTGGTAACGCTGTTACTGGTCTGGTGTATGTGGTAACGCTTGTTACTGGTGTATGTGGAAATGCTGTTACTGGTGTATGTGGTAACGCTGTTACTGGTGTATGTGGTAACGCTGTTACTGGTGTATGTGGTAACGCTGTTACTGGTGTATGTGGTAACGCTTGTTACTGGTGTATGTGGTAACGCTTGTTACTGGTGTATGTGGTAACGCTGTTACTGGTGTATGTGGTAACGCTGTTACTGGTGTATGTTGTAACGCTGTTACTGGTGTATGTGGTAACGCTATTTACTGGTGTATGTGGTAACACTGTTACTGGTGTATGTGGTAACGCTGTTACTAGTGTATGCGGTAACGCTTGCTCCTGGTGTTTGTGGAAATGCTGTTACTGGTGTATGTGGTAACGCTGTTACTGGTGTATGTGGTAACACTGTTAAGGGTTTATGTGGTAACGCTGTTACTGGTGTATGTGGTAACACTGTTACTGGTGTATGTGGTAACGGTTGTTACTCGTGTATGTGGTAACACTGTTACTGGTCTGGTGTATGTGGTAACGCTGTTACTGGTGTATGTGGTAACACTGTTACTAGTGTATGTGGTAACACTGTTACTGGTCGGGTGTATCTGGTAACGCTGTTACTGGTGTATGTGGTAGCACTGTATGTGGTAACGCTAAGGACAGTAACAGAAAGGACAATTCTAAGACATTATTCAATATTTGATTAATGCTCCCTTCAAATTCCTACTACCACATGCTAAGAGGGAATAAGGAAAAAGTCAGTTTACATGCAAATTGAGTTTTTTTCACGAACTTATTCTGTATATCTAAAACATGGCAACAGCGTGGACATACAGATCTAGTACAATTCATTTTCATTTACTTGAGATCAAAATATGAGTAAGTGATCAGAGGACACACAACATGCCATATGCCATCTTAAAGATATGAAGTGGAAGGTTGAGGAGAGGATGTGGCTTTACTATCTGACCTGGGAATGTATCAGTTTTCAATTGTTTTTCCTTCTGGTAACAGTAAGGACATTTTTATGTGGGGCAAGTATATATAGGGATAAATTTCAGAGTTTCTTATTTCAGTGTATTTTTCACTTTACGGCAGTATAATCATTCAAGAAAACCTGCGTTATCAAACATTTCCTGTTAATACATTTCTAAGATATAATACGAAAAATTGAAAACTCACCTCGAGACAGGCAATTTTCTGCATAACTTCTCCATAAAACGTCACCAAAAATATTAAAACAGCCAACAAAATTATCTTGCACTTCTAATATGTGCTTTCAGTGGTGTTTTTATTACCAAAACTTAAAATAGAAAAATAACAAAATATATAGTTTGTTTATTTTGGACAGAAAATTACACTCTTTGTGAAAACAGTTCATGCAATCCGGCCACATAAGAGTGGAAGGTCTCATGCTGTACAGAATTCACATTCAATTGTCTTCCGTCAACCAGGTCTGGACCAGACAATCCAAAGATCAATAATATGAGCATCGTTCTGTGCAATTGGGAACCAATGGCAAGTGTCAACCAAGTCAGCGAGCCTCACCACCTGATCTCGCCAGTCGCCCCTTGCGACAAGCATAGTCACCGAAGGCCTAGTCTACCCTTGATCTTCGCAGGTCCCGGGCAACAGTGAGGTCTGACCCGTGACATTTGCGTTTTGCTGCAGAGATAATTCTACACTCAATTCAGGTTTTCATTTGAAATATTATTCAGCCAAAGTAACTCATAACCGAACAGTGATTATGCCTAATACATAATTATTACTATTATGCTGTAACTGGTTGGAGAAAATGGGTCTCTTCTACCATTTGTCAAAGCATATCTAGTAAGGCATCTTTTGTTTCTCTTTTAGTTTCTGACCCTCACCATTTACTGACCCTCAGTATTTACTGACCATTTACTGACCCTCACCATTTACTGACCCTCACCATTTACTGACCATTTACTGACCCTCACCATTTACTGACCATTTACTGACCCTCACTATTTACTGACCCTCACCATTTACTGACCATTTACTGACCATTTACTGACCCTCAGCATTTACTGACCATTTACTGACCCTCACCATTTACTGACCATCACTATTTAATGAACATTGGTCTAAAGGCTAATCGAAAAGATCAGCTTAAATGATATCCCATTTTCATGTATTTGTGGAGCATTGTGTAGACAGTTTTGACATGTTGACATTAATGTCCTCGGGATTGCATTGCCAAATCGTTACCATAGCGTTTACCATGAGAATGGAATGAAAACGACAAAATTGCTACATGTTGAATAAATTTTATGAAACTGAAACTTTTGAGTATAAATTGTATATTTACATAATTATCCTATCTTACGCTAAGCAGCTCTCCTCCTCCTCTATGACCATGTGTGGAAACGTGCTGGAAGCGAAGTTGAATCAAATCTTACTAGTCTGACCACCAAACCTCTATCCCCACCCTGGCATCGGCACCTGTCAATCAACTCCATGCTCATGCTGCATGCTCAGATGATCACGTGATGATCTGTACCTGTCATTCTCATGTTGGAGCTTTCCGTAATTTGTAATGCGGGGTCGGGTGGGTGGGCATCCATCGCGTGAGATAGAATAAGTATATAAATATACAATTTATACTTAAAATTCCCAAATTGTTAAACTTATCTTCTCTCATGTTATGCATTATCCCACAGTTGGCAGGAGGGCCACAGATTACCCTCAGAACTTTGCAAATGTGAGTATGCATAATGCAAGGTGGTCAGTAGACTAAGAGCTAGTCTCTGAAATGAACTTATTTTACTGAAAAAACGTCCATAGTGAAAAAAAATAATATAATGAAATGGATCCCCAAGACTTTCTTCAATTTCAGATCTATGGAAATCTAGACTTGCCACATTTTTTAGACTTGCATGGGTTTTCTTGGATATATATACTTCAGGGTCTGTACGACAGACTAGGTGGTCAGGAGAAGCACCATCTCCCAATATGCTAATTCCACACTTGTGATTGGTCGCCTCAAATAACCCCTTGGCTTACACAGCAAAAAGCTCTAGGGAGAGGGTGCTCAAGAGTTAATGTGGTTTTCAGCTGCAACTTTTGACAAGCAAAAGAACACAGTTTGGCAAAGAAGTCCCGCCGCCCCACGATTTATCGGGTCACCCAAGTGATCTAGCCAGTCCCTGCTTCGAACCGCTGGAAGGCGGTGTAAGAAGGATATGATGAGGTGAGATGAGGATATGTGTTTTAATATAAGCTGCTACGTTTTAACCATTGTAAATATAAGTGTAATTATCCATGTGTGGAAGAAGTTTTATGTTCCCATATGTATCCCTAGCTTTATTCCACATGACCTTGCATATTACTCATCATTTAATAATATTTATAACAGATAAGTCCCTGTCCGTAATACCGGTGCTGTGCCTGATTGTGTACACCTTTGTACCACCCTCAGGGTATGTGTATATGTTTATTTTATACCGCTATTGCATATAGTATAATCATGCAATGGATGACGACTCATATATGTGTTGTTATTATACTATCATAACCAATGCGTGATGATGTACTCTAAATGCACTGCATTGTATGTATTATCATTACGATATGTGTAATGATGTAATATTTAATCATAATGTTCTTGATGTGTAATAAGTAACGTTATTCAAACTTTGAGTTACTGCGTTATTCTCGGTATTTATCCCTATGTATTTACACGTGCATGGAATTATGTGTCGTGTATGAATTATGTGTGACGCATTACTATCTTATTGTATTCATTGTTACAGGGTGTCGCTTACCAATCTTATTTCATGCCAAAATGAACAAGCTCGCACCCAGCAGAATGTTGGTATTTGTTCTGCCCCACATTGACCCTGCTACACTAGGACCAAAGGACCAAATTGATGGAGATGTTCAACATCTGTTGCTGAGAGATCCTGAAGGTAATGTGAGGTGAACACAGTATCTGACTGCCAAAAGCATGCTCCAAGATTGTCTGGGGGGAACAATTCCTGTGAAGCACCATGTTGGAAGTGAACACGTGAGTCTCATGAAACTTTGTCGTTGAAGGTAGAGAAAGGTCAGCAAAGGCATATGCACACAGGATCGTAGATCTCATACAAAACATCAAGGTAGTATGACAGACTTGTGAGGTGGAGGCAGTGGATAATGGGTTAAATGATCGCTTGCACAACCTGTGGTGGCCCCTGGAGGCAGCTAGGTTAATCCGTAAAGCTCGATCCAGACATAAGGACAAATCAGGACCCCAGATAGAAGACTTCAGTGTGATCATATATGTGTGGTCTGGCTGTCCTGTTGATTGATTCTTGGCAAACCAAGGAACTCTTTGGAATGCCTTAAATGTGACATGCTCAAAATCTTCTCTCTGTAATCTGCTGAGGTGAGATGATTATGTACAATGGAAAGATCCCACCTTAACTGTTAGCGACCAATATAAATGTGCCAAAAACGAAGATGGAGCGTGAGCGGGGATCCTTGCAGCTGATCAGAGTGTAGATGAACCAGTAGGTGAAGCAGATTGGGAAGTGGTACCGCATCAGGTTGGGTGCGTTTGAAGAAATGCGACCAGGGTCCTGGCAGGCCAGGACTGGTGAATCTTGACAGTAGTCACTCTTACCGGGAATGGCAACAGAGATCATCACTGGTAGTTGAAGGTTGGGATAGTAATCCACACTGCTGGACCAACACAAGAATGTCATGCTGCATCATAATCACTTTAAGCATCAAAAGTCTCTGGTAAAGAAACCATATTGAAATCATTCTGGGGCGCTTCTGTGTTTCATCTTTGGTAAGCTGTCTCTCTCAGCTGGTTGACGATTCCCAACATTTCTGCTCTTACTGGAGATGGCAATCTTCGTTGAACATCAATGTCTAGTGTCCAGGAAGAGAGGGTGAAGAAACGGTTCATCAGCAAGCGTTGAATATCCCGATGGATGAGACAAAAACGTAGCCTGGAGTGGCGCATTGGACATGAAAAGTGCACTCGGAGTAAATGGCTGATCCAACAAAGGATGGACACCACTGGACAACCCTGCCGAGGGAAGTCAAGCAACTGTCTGGCTGACAGAGAGTCCAATGATATAATGATGACAATGAAGTCTCCGCCACAAGTGCCGCCCTCGGCAGGAAGGTAACACCAGCTGTGCCAGTATCACAAGATGAACCAGCAGAACTCAGCAAAAGAGGCTCTCCCACCAGGAAGAAAGGCCGCATAGGAGACAAGAGAAGAGGTGGTAGTAAGATACACAATGCCAGCCGGCATGAAACCAGAGGTACAAGAAGCCAATAACAAACTCTGAATGCACTTTGAGAGCATACCGAGCCAAAGGCACCCTGAGCAATCATTACTCCTGTCACACTGTGAATAACCACTGAAGTAATCAGTGTATGAGGAGGCCTTGCACTGATGAAGGGATGAAGTGTCGACCCAGATGTGCTATAAGGAAGCTGCCAAACCAGGCACTGTATGAGGAAGCACCGAACCACCAAGCATGTTGAAAATACCAGACAAAGCAGGCAAAGTAAATGTAAGCACCAAACCAGAGACACTATGAAGAGGTGCCAAACCACGAAAACTGTGATGATGCACCAAACCAACCACACTATGATGCAAAGAAGTGTGAGTTCTGTGTATAAGCGCCGAACCAGTAATGTTGTGAAGCGTTGAACCGGCACACTGTGATTAAGCACCAAACTGGGAACCCGATGGCTAAGCATTGAACCGGCACACTGTGATTAAGCACCAAACTGGGAACCCGATGACTAAGCATTGAACTGGCACACTGCGATCAAGCACAAAACTGGGAACCCGATGACTAAGCATTGAAATGGCACACTGTGAATAAGTGCGAAACCGGAAACAACCAGTGCTCTAAACAAAAGCACCGAATCTGGAGCAAGTGGTGATTAAAAGCATCCAAGTGAGAGAAAGCAGCATTCTCCAAACAGGTACCTGTAATGATGTAATTGACACTGCAGAGGTAAGAGATGTACTGCATAAAGCAGTGGTCCACAACCAAATGGCAGGGTAATGCAAGGCACTCGATCGACACCATTATAGTGTAAGTAGATGTAGAAAGTAGATGCAGAAAGTTGTTGATGAAGTTGAAAACAGTATACCATACAGTATCGAGGCACTAGAGCGGACACCGAATGAGAATGGTACACAACCAGAAAGACTGATTAACAGGAAGTGAACTTGATACAATCACTGGATTGGAGTGATCACCATAGAAAAAGCTCACCTGACAAAAGTCACTCAAGGTAAGTTGAATGCCACTCCATAAAAAGAGATACAGTGTAATTAGTCTCTTCCTCTGGTGATGGTGATAAACAGCAAACTGGTAGGACAATCTTGCTTCAAATGTAGAGATGATGGACCTGAGAAACCTTCAATGATCCCTGTCAGGCACTTGTCTAGTGCACATGCCATGAAACAATAAGGGAAGATGTTGATGAAATAAATAGTGACAAGTGGGAGACAGAGCATACAAATGTCCACACTGTGTAGCGACAATACAGAGAATGGCCGGTAGAGATCATCACATGATCATCTGAGCATGCAGCACGAGCATGGAGATGATAGACAGGTGCCGATGTAAGCCAGTAAGGTTTGATTCAACTTAGCTCATAGCACGTTTCCACACAAGGCTAGTAGTATAGGGAATGACAGTTCTAAAACACTTTCAAGAAAAGTCTCTACAAAGCCTTATTTAGTAAATAAGGCTTTGGTTGGGACCTTAGCTCTTGCTACTATTACCCCTACTACAAAAAAGTTGGCGTGCCTACTTGCTACTATTACCGTGTGTTGGTAGGAGGTAACACTGTGCCGTACGGTACGATCAATAATTCTTCTCTTACAAACCCCCTACCCGGCCCATCCCTCAAGTAGTACAAGTTAGGTTCGTCGGCTTTCATATCCACTTTATCTATGTTGTAAGTTTTGACTGACCATATAGGATCGGTGGCCCGCTTACGGCTATCACCCTCGTGTTCCCCAGGCTGGTATAGATACCTCACTAGGGCCCTATCTGGTATCTGTTTCTCCTTCCCACGCAATGGAGCGGCCGACTCTGCAACTATTGATTTTAGTTTGATAGCGTCTGCCGGTTTCTTACCGGTGAGACGGGTGACTTCATGGTTGATTGCCGACACCACCTTGGGTAACCTCGTGACCCATTCAGTCGATCGTTTTCCAGGGGTGACCATCTCCCTAGCATACTGATGGCCGAACAAGCGCTCAGCCAAAGTCCTATTAAATCTCTCAACTATGGCTTGGCTGCAATGGGCTCTGGCCGTGCCACGCCTGACCTTTGTATCGTGTTTGGCTAGCAGTTGTGACACAGCACCCATGAACTCCCGTCCGGGGTCAACTTGCAGCTCTGTTGGCCACGTCAGCGGACTGCGTTTGTATATGCGTTCGAATCCTCTGGCTACCTGGGCCGAATCTTTCGTGGTCAAGGGTTCGGCTTCCTTGTAACGACTGGCTACGTCCACTACGGTTAAGGCATACTTGTACCTCTTGTCGTGGGGTAGGAACAGTAGGTCTGCCTGGTGAACGCTATTAGGTATGTTAATACCGAACCTCCTTCTAGGCACGTAGCGTGGTGCCGGCAAATAAATCTGCCACAGGGCTTGTTTTTCAAGCCACGCTTTGGCTTCCTCCGGGGGTACTCGCGCTATTTTAGCTAGCTTATCTACTGCGCTAGCTCCTTTCCAGTACCCACGCGGGCTGTAGTAAATAGCCTCAAATTTTTTCATGTCCATACGCGTATGTGTTTATCCCATCAATAGCTATCCAACGTTTAGTGTCCATAGGCGACAGGGACGTCTTGTTTATAGTCAGTCCGTATATCTTATGCCCATCACTTCTAAGTGTGTTCATTTTATGCCTAAAGGTACGGGTCTTGAACAGGGCTTCCTTGAATCTGGCGTGTTTGATGTGTTGTTTCACCACATACTTCTTAACCCCCTTAGCCTTCCGGATCTCACTATTGTCGGCTTTCAGTATGGAGTACATCTTAGGTCTCAAACCTATGTACTCGGCTATGGGCGTGCCAGCACACTCGTCCTTCATCTTACCTAGGACCTTTTTATTTACCGTACTGTGTATGGCATGGGTCTTAGGGTAGTCGCTGGTGTCGTATAAATCGAGGTGTTTTTTCATGTCCTCGTACACGTCCTCGGTTCGAATCTCCATCAGCAGGGAATCCGTGTCAGTGTACAGCACTTCACACCTGTCGCCGTACTGTTTCTTGAGCTCGTTGTAGTAAAAGTCGTACATCAGGTGTTTGGATAAATCGAGGATGCTCATCCCCACGTAAACAGGCCGGTTGAATTTTATGTGGCTTTTCTTCATGTGTAGGGCAACCAGGTTGTCTGTGAATATCTTACTACGGTTGAATGCCGGATTGGCTATCAATCTCCTGAGCTTGTCTTCCTCACTCGACCGAACCAGCTTCACGGTCACGCGTTTCCTCAGGTTCTCCATAGTCTTACCAAACACCGAGTTGTTCATGAGCTTGTAGAGATTTTTCTCAAAATCACTGGTGGCTTTTTTTCGTAGGTCTGTGTTCATTCTGATGTAGGGCTCCATCCATGGGCTCTGGTCGAACATGAGCACCCTGTGTATTTTGGTCAGCCTCATACCCAACGACAGGTACAGCTGTAGGTTGCGATAGTGAACGATGTACTTGGTCTTATTCATTAAGTTTGGAACGAGTTTTTCAACGTCTGTCACACGCCCACCTAACAAGTTATGTTGGTACTCAGACATCCAGTCTGGGTTAACCCTCATACGTTCGGGGGCCAGGGGGTAGCTGTTGTGCGATGTGTGTAATTCCTTGGTATACTCTAAGTCAACCTCGAGGATATACCCTTTGTTCGAATCTGGTGCAACCCCCATAACGTCAACGTGGGGTACCCATTCGAATCCCCCTGTAGGTAGATACTGGCTCATGGCCCAGCCGTACAGGTTGTTTGCGTCGAGGTAGAGAATGTGATTGGTTGGCTTGTTAGGATCGTAACCTTTCACGTATTGATTATTTGCTTTCGCGTATCGTTTGGATGCCATGGAAATCCCACCTCGCAAGCCTTTCTCAATGAATAGGTGCATGTCGTAATCTGTGAGCAATTCCAAATTAACTCCGGTCTTTTTAAGCAAGGCGTCCCACGACAGACCTGGGCTGGTGTAATACCATGCGGGGTCGAGTTTATACTGCTTGAAACACGTCCGCCTAAACGTCTCAAACAAGTCAGGTAACAGCAGTACATCTGTCCTCAAGTACAGGTCGTGATAATCACCCAGGTTCTTACAACCCAGTTTATTCCATACGTTAGTCGCGTGCGAGTAATCATCTCGTGAGACGGACGCCTCATTCAGCTTGCTATAAAAGCAGTCAATAGGGGGTAGTCTGGTCTCGGTGAACTTGACCCAACTATCCATGTACTCATAGGGGTACACACCCTTCCTCATAAGCAGGGGTCTAGTCTCGGCGTCTGTGTATCGATCGTTGATAGGGAAGGTATTGTTGGCCTTGACCAGACTGTCGAGTGACGACAGGAGGAACTGAAACGAGTCAATGAACCTAAGTCCGTTTAAGCTGAAGGAGATGTATCTCTCCATGTTGTTGGGGATGCACGTTATATTACCATCGATTTTCGCGATGGCCTGCATGATCAAGTGTGAGTCGTACCCTCTCAAGTTGTGAAAGACAACGGGGATGTTTATTGTCTTAGGGTTGATTTTAAGCTTGAGGTTGCACGCGCTGTGAGCGGCGCCTCTATACTTACCAGTTATGTGACAGTGATCTCTCACCGAATCACCGTTCAGTGGTGAGTCACACACGTGACATTTAGTGCTACGCTTGTGAGCTAGCTTGTCGTCTTGGGTCAGACGCATGGGAGCGATTCTATACAATGCATTCCTAATAATTTTTTCTTCCTCCTGCAAACACTTTAGAAACCTTTCAGCCGCGTCAGGGCCCCTATACACTACCGGAGCTTTCGTTTCCCCGTCACAATGGACGACAATGTATCCAAACCCACAGGCTTTATGCTCTTGTGTCTTGTGGGTGAAGCTACCACTGGGGGAATCCCCACCCACAACCAAGGCTTCGAAGTCGGCGTATATGATATAAGGCACAGACATTTGGTTCTTGTGGTTACTGAATTTTAGGATTTTGTTATCTTCCTTAGGCATGTCGACTCGTATAGCCGTCTGCCCCACACCTTGGCAATCCTCCCGGTGGGATTCTAATAAATCAGCTCGACTGAAACCGTGTAGGCATCGTACACAAAAGTGTTTTTCCCCATCGTGTTTCGACTGGTCGTGCAACAACCGGCTGAGATGTTTTATCCACGTGTAGTGATACTTGTCACCTCGTTGGATCATGAATATATTGATAACTTGGCGATCCTTCACCGGGCTGACCCTGTGTACTATTGTTTTGTTACCTTCGTGTCCAAAGACATTTATAGCCAGATTATTCTGTTTTTCTACTTTAGTGATCTGGGATATGGGGGTGGGTTCATCTATGCCATCCCAGTTGAGCCCATCGTCTTGGGGATAGCTAGAAAGCCTATCTGAATGAGTGTCAGCTGGAAATAAGGCTGACCTGATAGCTAACCTCAGGCAATCGTTTCCTCTATTCTTAACGTTTACTATGGCATGTTTGTTCCTATAGTATGGTGGCAAGGCTAGGTATGACCCGCCTCTGAACGGCACGTAGTTAGCTATGTCTAGATAGACATTATCGATTTTATCTACAGCCCACCCGGACCCCAAGTGTGTGTAGCGTTCTAGGTATTCTCGTATCTGCTGAAAACTGGTATCGATTGATGTGTCAATGGTCTCTGTATGTGTGGCAACCTCTTGTTGACCTCGGAAGTAAGGCTGAACATACTCAGTGGTACTCCCAACCTGCTTATCGAGCGACATTTTCACTGTGATCTGAAACTTGATACTTCCTAGGTTATTTAGTTCCTGGTTGACCTTATCAGCTATCAGAGGCTTGATATCTGTAATGTCTATGTTTCTATCAACGTGCATGCGCCAACCTCTCAAATAGTTGCCTACAGCGCGCTCAGTGCGCACGAACTGTAGGTCAATAGCTCTATTCTGTCGTAATAATTCTACAAGCTGTGGTTTCCTCATACGGGAATACCCGCCTTAACCCAAATCGTGTGCCTTGGCTTTCAGTTGTTTTACAGTGGGAGGTTTTGCTACGGGGGCATGTGATAACAATGCGGTTAACCCGGCTCTCCCCAGGTTTGACTAACCCGTGTATCCAAGCTGTTTTGCTTGAGCTTTTAATTGTGTTACCGTAGGAGGGGCTTCTAAACCTAGTAATCTCAACAATGCTGACTTCCGCATTCGAGAATACCCGATCACACCTCTCTGTTTTGCGACCCGCTTCAGCTCGCGCACAGTAGCCATAGTGTTTACACCTAAGAGAACCAATGTCTAATTGGTTCACAGTAACATTTAATTGGAGTCTATCTTGAGCAGTCGCCTACGTTCTTTTATGTAGCCCTTTTTATTCTCGTAGATGAGTTGATGTCTGACTACGTTCGCTCCGTGAGCTTTACATAGACAGTAGTGCCCTTTAACCCCGATACCACACACAGAACACGTGTAGTTAGGACTTCCCATATGGAAACAACAGAACCCCTGATTCCTGCATTTCCTACCACAGGCCTCGGTCTTCCCCATAAGTATGTATTCGCATCGGTATGGAGCGGGTCTCATGTTTACTTATATAGGTATTTTAATTTAATTGCTTCGCAACCAACGCAGTAGCTGCTATACCCAACACTATGAAGCCCAGTTCACGATTCATTTGTCCCTTGGATGGTGTGTAGTACTGAGCGAGTGTGGGTTTATTGAGCGGTTCCAATTGTTTACCAGTTAGTAGGTAGTATTCTTTCATTGCTTCATCGACATCGTTGAATGTTTGAACGGCATGGTTTTCACGCTGGAGTTGTTCGTTAATAAAATCGATCCTCTGGAGACGTTTTTTAGCGTACTCGGCCTGTGCTCTTTGTAATTTCTCAGTAGCGAGATCGTGCCGCTTCCTTTCTTCCTGTATTTCAGCCGCGTGATCATCTCGTAGTTTCGAGAAGAGGAAATTACTCCCGGAAAATGCCAGGGCATTCACTAACGCCCCACCGACCATCATAGCTATCGTGGCCATCCTATATTTATTTCATTATATTATCAGGTATTATTCCTTGTTTTACTAGGATGTCTTTTGTGGCCATCGCCATACCAAGGTTCATTATGAGCATACCCATATCCTGCAGGTTGAAATCTAGCTTGATAGTTGGTTGTTTAAGCACCATTTTAGTCAACCGAGCGTACCCTACGGCTAGACTGGCGACCACTGTGGCGTGGTATGCGTCGTTGACGAACGTTTTCCCCTCAGACATTATGTATATGATATAAAATATTAAAATTATAACATGATATGTGGGTCAATAGTAGGGGTGGATGGCTCACTGTTGGGTGGTGGCTCACTGTGGGAGGGTACCCCCACGTATAACCATGTTATAACCACGGCAGCAGTTACGCCTACAGCCAACAACAGTCGGGTTGGGTTGGTCACTTTATGTTGGTTACACCACCGTTTTTTACCGGCAGCTACTCTCTTAGGATTCTTCTGCCTGGTTACTGTTGAAGGGGTCTCCACCGTCACCTCGGGACTCACTGTTGGGGGTACCACCACTGGGGTCTCCTCCATCACTGTTGGGGGTACCTCCACTGGGGTTTCCTGTGCAGCATCCATCTATACTATTATTATTATTCTTTCTCTCAAATTGAAAATGCTTTGCTGTGATAATCGCCGCCGTCACTGGAGCCAACAACATACCATATTTGTGGTACAGCTCGCAGCTGATAGAGCTCACGGCGTGTTCGATAAAAGGGTCTTTATCTAGGTCCTCCCACAGGTAAAGTCGGCGCTCTGGTGGAATGGGAAGGAAGTATGACACAATACCGGTGTATATCTGGGTCATAGCCGATCCTATTGTCTTTGTCATTTCTGCTCCGAGCCGGGACTCGTATCTAGCGTACAGCTTATCGATTTCTTCGGCTGACATTTTGTGAATTTTATCCGGAGTGTAGTCTCCAAAGTAATGTTTGGCTTTGCCACCAACAGCCAACGCCACCAGTTTCTCTCGCTTGTCATCAGTGGGGCCTGCCGTACCCCCAGGTACCAACTGTTCGAGCAATTCCTCACACTCCATCTTATAATATAACAAGTAAGATTTAGTTTTAACTATATAATACCCGATGCAGACAAAACATAGAGAAATGAAGGTTAAGTTGCACACGACAAATACTTCAAATATCATAGCTATATGCTTAGCTTTGCTTAGCTTTAGCTTAGCTTTGCTTAGCTTTGCTTAGCTTTGCTTAGCTTTAGCTTAGCTTTGCTTAGCATACTATATAAGCCACGGGTTGGTCGGTTTTGAGCACGAGCTTAGCGTGTTTAGTTTCAGCGGGCTGTTTCTTCACCCGTTCCCGTTCTAATTTACTCATCACATCGTTCTCTCTCAAACACTCCTCGAACGAATCCCTGTCCTTGCAGTGAAATAAGGCCACCCATCGCGTCTGCTCCCTGAGGTCTTTCAACACCGAGTTGAACTTCTGCGTTAGCACCCAGACGCTGTGATTTGCATGCCGGCCGGAGAAGGCCAGGTACGATAGCATGTCTCTCTTTTTTGTTATCTCGCGATTAGCGCTGCAGTCGTCCAGTATGAACAGCGTCGGTTCCCCTTTAAATTTCTCGTGAAGAGCTTTCAACCAGTCCTGCAGGCGTGTTCCAGGGTCGATTTTGTGTACGTCCGGGTCCGTCATCACCCAAGGTCGCACGTACGTTTTATTCATGCTCAGAGTAGGGCACATGATAACGATGTTATCGAACACATCCTTGTAGTAACCCTCCAACATATCCAACATGAAAACGGTCTTCCCACAGCCAGTCTGCCCGCACACTATGGCGCAGTGTGGGTCAGTGGGTAGTTGTGGGTACCCCCGGGGGGTGTGGGGGTCTCCCCCATCAGTAGATGGCTTGCACGAATCTCCCATTGTCTATATTAAGTTGCGCGTCCATAATAACGTACAGATATAATTTCAACTTACCAGCGGGTTGAGCCTTCTTAGTAATCTGGATGGTTATCCCTTCGCTGCCGTTATCTATACGGCGCCCGCTACCGTGCAGTTTATCATCATCCGTGGATCGCATGTCCAACCATAGGGCGTACTTGGTGGTCAGGTATTCACCGATCTGCACGGAGCCGAGGTTCAGGTCCTTTGTTATGTAATTCCCCACTGGTAGCTTTTTTATCTCATCCCACTGCTGGTGTGGTCTCATACCATGACTGAACAGCTGGTTGGGCACGCCCTCGATGGTCACTTCCACCTTTTCAATCTCGGGGTTGAAAAACTTCTCGCTGTCCCTCCGGAATGGATCGTAATACTCCACGGGGACGACCAGGATACCTTTCATCGATCGCGCCGGCACGTTCAGGTTGATATTCCACACAGTGTCGCTCTTATCTCGCACGACTGATCTATGCCTCAGTACACGATCGTACAGGATAGCCATCTTCCCAGAGTACTGGCTTCGAACCTGCCTGGCCAGCTCCGGGCTAGTGACCATGTCGAACTCCAGAGAGATGGCATAACTGGCCTCATCACCGTTCGGCGTATGCACTACTTTGCTATAGTCGTTAAACGTGAGCTCGTATTCGAGCCTATCACCCAGCACGGCCTGGTAAAACGGCGCGTGTCCCGTGAGCAACTCGAAGTCGAGCGGCACGCAGAATCGATTCCCGTATGCTCGAGCAATGGCCTTTTCACCGTCTGATAGCTTGTCTTGCTGGTCTTGCGTGAAGACATACCCTATGCGCGCCCGGGTTGATTTGCTGATACCCTGGTACACATCATTGACTCGTTCTCCCTCGCTTTTCCAGAGATCCCTGTAGCAGTGAAACACGTCGCTGTCGTCGATGCTCAGCACCTCGTTACCGCTGATCTTGACGGTCGTTTTCTTGATGATAGCTCGCCCCACGTTCCGCACTAGCTCGCGTTTGTCGTTGTCTGAGGTCAACGTGATATTGAACGCCAGTCGAACAGTGCCTGGTACAATGAGGTCATTCCCACCAAGGTTTGGAAATCTGACCAGCAGAGTTTGATTCTGGTCTATCTTGCTGGGATTGTTGGTGATGGTCACCGACTGGCGCACGGCTCTGGCTCCTAATGGCTCTCTCAATCTTCTGAAAGGATCTAATTTTCTGCCGTACATTGTTATATATAAACGAAATATATTTTTAATACTAAATAATGGATGAAGACATACCTATGAGGGAGATGTGGGATGATACTATGGATGATACAGGGGCCGATCAGGAGACCTCATTCAGCCTACAGCCGGCTGTCTCGCAAGTTGACACACTCATTAAGGGCGCCGTCGACGGTTATTACAACGCAGTTGAAAAGAGAGACAAAATCAAGCCGTGGGGGCGAGACTATACCAGGTTTACCCTCGATAGAGATGGTACGCTGCGTTTTTTATATAATAACCAGGAGATCGATCTCATGCATCAAAACTCGAGAGAACCGCTTGCCTTATCAACATTGAAAGGTAAATATAAAATTAAGTTTGTCCAAAAGGAACTAGGTTTCAGAGATTACGGTGGCGCGCGACCTAAGATTCCCCCGAAGGTCAATCAAGATCTGGAAGGCATCAGGGACGCCACATCGGTTCAAAACATGACTTATAATATTGAAAAGGTGTTGGCTGATTACGAGAACAAGCCCTTCCCGGGTTTCGAACATACCTTTCGGGAACTGCGGGGGTTGGACCTGTTGATGCAAACCATTCGTGGTCAGCTCTGGAAAAGCACGGCCAAAGTGAGTGAGATAGACGACAAAATCGCCTATGAAAAGAAAAAACTCGGTGAAACTGAGGATGAGTCTCTGAAAGCCACCATCGAGGAACGAATACGTAATTTTGAAGATGAAAGGCAGACCTGGTTGGAGACAGCGTCCGGCTACAAAGAAAAGCTTCGATCCCAGACCAACCGTGTGCGGGAAACCATCAATCAAGTCCTCTATCGAGACACCACGTTAGCAGACAGGATTCGGATATTGTTCCGGGAGCAAGGGATCACCATCGCCAGCATTCTGACTGCATTTGGTTTCATCATATCAACCCTGGTGGTGTCACTGACAGGGGGTACTGTGGTGCCTGCCGGCGGCGGAACCCCAAGTGGCGGTGGGGGTGTTAAAGACTGGATAAAAAAACTCGGGGAACGCCTAGCTAAACTGGCTGGTAAAGCCGCCGAAGCCCTTCCCGGCATCCTGGGTAGCATCGTCTCGTGGTTGTTGGGCGCTCTGGCTAAAACTGCCACGTGGCTCAGTCAAAACCTGTGGGCAGCCATCGTCGCCGTGGCGGGTCTGGTGTACGTAGCGGCTAAGAAATCTTTAACCAAATAAGTCCCAAAGCTACTCCACCAACCACCAGGGCCGTTTTATTATCAATATGCTGCTGATAGGGGGGTACCCCCACATGTATATGAGGGTGTGTGTGGGGTACCTCCACATGAACTTTAGACTCCGGGGGTGACGTCACTATACCCGTTTCATGTGGTGGGATGTGTGGGATATAGGTGGTGTTAATATCGGGGTTGATACCCAACTTTTGATCCTTCGTGGCTATGACTATTTTGTAGTTATAACCCACCACTTTTTTTACTCTCAGTTGCATATCACTCGGAGCCATGTACAACCCCACGCCGAACACGTAATTGACTTTCGATCTGGCGTATTCTAACACGTTTTGGTAGCGTTCGATGGCCCGCGGGAGATCAACTGGAGAATTGATAGCATCCTCAACGTTGGCAACGAACTGTTTCTGAGCGTCGTAAGCAGTTCCCTTACCGAGGATGTTGGAACGCGTCATCAACTGCGCACCCAACAGCGCCCACACGTACGTTCGAATCGAGTCGTTCAAGCGTATTGTACCAGCACGAGTGAATTCTTTCGATGTTTTTGAGATCATTTTAGTCCAGGCTGTGGCTGCATCAGGATTGGTTTGCTTTATACAGCTGACATGGATCTGTTCATTCGTTGTGGGGCCTGTAAATGTATGACGGTGTGGGTTGTATGAACCATCTTTAGAACCGGCCTGATATGTTCCGGACCTGTAGAAGTACACGAGAACTATACCGAGACCATGGTTCACACCAGGAAGGCGAAAGTCTTTATTCGTTGGAATCTCAAACTCCCCACAAACACGTTCATAAGCGCGTTTATCATAGGGGTTATTCGTCATACTCCACGCTTTATCTTGGGGAAGAGGAGCACTTATTTCCTTCAATATTCGTCTCGTTTGATAATAAATATGAAACAAAATGACTGCCTTACTCAGTTCGTCTATACCGTAGTCTAGTGTCACACCCGACCCTGTCGTTGCACACCACACAGCAAAGTTGAGTTGGTTCTGCCAAAACTGCATTGGGTTTTGATTCCAGTTTACCACCGCCTGCGCGTTATTAACGGACACGACATAGTTTTCAAAGATATTAATAAAGGTTGTTTTAAACCCCGTACTACCTACCACCACGATTTTCAAGTGTGCTAAGTCCATATTATAATATATAATTTATATATTATAATATGTACATAACACTTCCAGGGATAACGAGCGGTGAGGCCGTTCAGCTGACGCACGCGATCGATAACACGTCAGGACAACTCTAAGTCGCACTCTGCGATATCACCTACCTACCGCAATGGACTAACATCAACGTCAGCAACAATAAGCTGTTCGTCAGTGGAACTCGCAGCCAGATAACTGACGGCTACTACAGCGTGTGCTCTCTAAACGACGAGGTCTTCAAACCCCTGGGAGCCGAACTCAAGATGAACGACTCAAACGGCACAGTGGTGTTAATCAACAACGGAAGAAACCCCTTGAGGCTCGGCCGACCATTAGCGAGGATACTCGGTATGTCTCCTGACGAGATAAAACCAACAACAACCGTCGCAGGCACGAAGTTACCCGATCTAGTACCGTACCGAGAGCTGTACATTCATCTCGGTCAGGTGAGCACAACGTACAACATTCAAGGAGGTCACCCTTCCACTATACTGAGAGCAGTGCCGGTGAAAACTGAGAAATACAACGACGGTAGAACCGAGTCGTTTTCACCACGGCAGTATAAGAGATTAACCCAGGGCAACATACCTGAGCTGACAATATCGGTGTTAGATATAAATCATAATCCTGTAAATATAGGATACCTCAGCTTAACGCATCATGTAAAATGACCAGCGCACAAGGGCCCGGAGTGAAAAAATGCGTCAATATCGGGATCTCCGACCTCGGAGACACGCGCGGTTTCGACGCTCACGGAGTAGATGGTAAAACGTACGCCTTGCAACTGAAAAACAACATTTACAAACGCGTTGAAGTCACCTCCGGTGGAGCCCTAAGTGATATAGTAGATACCGCAAGAGCAAAAGTCAACACTAAGTACGCCCTTGTCAACACCGGTAATAATAACTGGATAATATACCCATCGTTCGGGGGTAAACTGTTCGACTTAGACGATGTTGAGAGCACTACCGTCGTCCAAAACAAACCATATATGCTCGTCTTCACCGAAGATGACAAGTGGGTGTTGTTACCCGATAACGACGACTGGTTTCTCAATATTAGACTCGTCTCTCCCTACGTGTTCACGGATAACAAAGACAACCACCTAAACAAAGTTGTGAACAATGGAACCCTGCTCGTGGCTTACGTCCCAACTCAGAGACGTAGCATAGTCGTCAGCCCAGTCGACACTATTGCAGCCCACATGCTATCGAGTAAACCGGCCATACAAAACGTGAAATTGCAGTTGGTGTCTGAATTCGAAGGCATGGACACTATACTAGAGAGTTTAGCGGCAAACTCAACACTGATCATCAAAGTCTACCTAGGGGAACCATCGGGGAATGATGTCGAGATCGTGAAGGGGATCAAACTCGGGTGGGTGAAACGACACCAGTATCAAGTTTGCAACGTTTACGTGCGGGTGGGTGCCGACTCCAACACCAGTCTGCAGGGGGTCAACGTGATCGTGGAAAACAATATATCACTAACCAATATCTTCCTACCTGCCAACATACACTTCATGGGTATGAAGTTCACCCCTGAACTATACACCTGGAAATTAATCAAGCAACACCCCAATTTTTTCTATTGGAGCAACTTTGAAGTGTTCTGACAATCAAAATATGCCGGGTTGATATAGTTTGACACTTTTTTATTCAACAGACGATCTCTGACAAACAACTTAAAGGGAAAAAGTATCAAGACTTTGCTTTATTGCAACGAAATCCAAATTCTTAAAACTGTCTTAAATTCATGAAAAAATGGACACAATTTACTATTCATCCACAGACGTTGTTGTCAGGTGTATTAACACAAATGTCACATGGAAAGAAAGAACAGTCATCTGAGAGTCTGCACACCGACTTTCATCAATATCTAGTGTGTCCTCCCTGCGCACGCACCACCGATTCCAGACGCCTCCTCATTCCTTGGATGAGTCTCCGGATCTGATTCTGGGGGATCCTGTTCCACTCCTCATGCAGGGCAGCCGTCAATTCGTTGAGATTATGGACTGGTGGGTCTCTCTGCCTCACACGACGGCCAATAAAGTCCCACAAATGTTCAATGGGGTTGAGGTCAGGGCTCATGGCAGGCCATGGAATTCTGTCAATTGCATTTTGCCGCAAAAAATCATTTACAGCATGCGCCCTGTGAGGTCTAGCATTGTCGTCCATAAATATGGGTCTCGTTGCCAGAGGATGGTTCTCAAAATGAGGTACCACAGCCCTGTCAAGAACCTCCTGTTGGTAACGAACACCGTTAAGGTTGCCACGGATGGTAATGATATCCAACTTGCAGTTCATGGAAATGCACCCCCATACCATAACGGAACCTCCCCCAAAGGCCACAGTCTCCTGGATGTTCCGTGGAGCCATTGCTGTGTTCCTCTGCCTCCAGACCCGAGTACGACCGTCCACCATGTGCAGCAAGAACCGGCTCTCATCTGAGAAATGGACCTTCCTCCAAGAGGCAATGTTCCAGTGCAAACGGTCATTACACCAGGCCAGTCGGGCTGCCTTATGGGCTGGAGACAGTCTGGGTCGCTTGATTGGCCTCCTTGCCCGGTATCCTGCAGCTTTCAGACGATTCCGAACAGTCCTGTTCGAGATGGGTCTCCCTGGAAGCCACTCCTGTCTCAACCGAGAGCTCGAGTCGAAGGACCTGCGCCGTACAAGTCTCAGTAAAGCTCTGTCCTCCCGGACTGTGGTCTTCCTGGGTCTTCCTGGTCTAGGCAGGTCTTTAACTTCATTAGTGGCCCGGTATTTTTTCAAAAGTTTTGAAATTATGGAATGATGTCGTCCGATTTGAGTCCCGATTTGTCTTAGAGACATACCAGCATTCCTCATGCCGATTATTTGCCAACGAGTGGCCTCTGATAATTTCCTACGTGCCATGACATTGAAATGAATGAAAAACCGAATGCAATCGACAACCTGCGCTTGTAAACACCCCAGGGAAAAAGTGCATTTTTCGAAAGTTGAGGTTAAAGCAATGCACGTGCGCTGTGCAAGCTTCACGCGCGTCATATCAACCCATGAAAAGCTCATGCTGTATGTCAATACATCAAAATTGAATAATCAATCATCAAAATTACTTCGTTAAACTTTGTTAAGTTTTTATGTGTCTTTGAATTTGGTGTTGCTTAATTAATTTCCATATGTATATTATCAAAAAACCAGTTGGAAATTATATCGTAATAGTATAATAATGACCAGTCATCGACCCAACACTACGCTTAACGACCTAGGAGATACGGAGGGATTCGATCAGCCTGGTGAGGAAGATGCCTTATATATCCTGCACTTCAAAGACAACGTGTACAGACGGGTGTCGTTATCAGATTTTAAAGAGCCCAAATGGCTGATCAACTTAACACTCGCCTCACCTTATATCACAATGGACAAAAATCAGTGGATCTCTAAGATTAGTAACAACGGTAGCTGGATCGGGGATTTCATCATTCCGGAGAGGGGATTCATGATATCTATTAATTCCGGAAATAGGTTAATGTCTGTAGGAAAAAATAAATTAACATTTAGCAATCGTTTGAGTAATATAAATATTCTTGATATATCCTCCCCTTCCACACTCATCATAGAAGTCTTCTTTTATTTAAGCACTGAAAACAACTCAAGAGTACAACAAATTGTACCCGGGGTGTCAATACACTGGTATGACGAACACATAGGTCAACATTGTCGTATTGTTATACAACGGGATACCCCGGGTCATATAAACCGCTTAATAAGCCTCAGTGGGGTTTTTATTACAACAGGAAAGTCTATTAACCTCTCACCTATTACCCTGAATAGTGGTATAGACCTTATAGACTTCAAATTCACTTATGGACTATTAACTGAAACCCAATTAAAATATCTTTCATAATATATATTATAGGATGGGTCTGTACCCAGTCGTAGAGGAAGTAGCGAAGACGTTGGAAACCGTAGATGGGTTCCGCTTGAGGCAGTTATGTGATGTGAAACGTCAACTAGAACATGACCGTGACACGCGGAAAGCACTATGTAAGAAGTACAATAGAGCTTTCAATATCGTGGACGGGGCTGACACTACCCTTATGGCAACCAGCATGGGACTAGGGGCGGCAGGCGTTGGGTTGTTAACCACCATCGTGGCTGCACCTATAGTGCTAGGTTTTGAAATAACAGCTGGGATAGCGGGGGTGTTAGGGTTGGCGCTTAAGTTGGTATCACGCAGACTGCATCGTAAGGCATTGAAACACGACGAGATCAGGGTTCTGGCCGAAGCAAAGCTGAACACAGTGAGTGAGCGTATTTCCACGGCACTCTCTGATAGTAAGATCTCAGAAGAGGAGTTCCGTTCAATCCTCTCTGAACTAAAAAAATATAACGGAATGAAACAAGATATTCGATCCAAGTCTCGTAAGTCTGCTATCAGCGAGGACGAGAAATAAAAGTACATAGAACAGGGGATACAAAAAGCCCAACAAGCCTTTATTATGAACACCAAAGAGATCATAGGCGGTTCACGTTAAACTGTTTCATCGAGGTAAACGTGACATAGGCCGGGTAAGAGAAGAATTATTGATCGTACCGTACGGCACAGTATTACCTCCTACCAACACACGGTAATAGTAGCAAGTAGGCACGCCAACTTTTTTGTAGTAGGGGTAATAGTAGCAAGAGCTAAGGTTCCAACCAAAGCCTTATTTACTAAATAAGGCTTTGTAGAGACTTTTCTTGAAAGTGTTTTAGAACTGTCATTCCCTATACTACTAGGCTGTAGGGGAAGAGGAGAGTTGCATAACATGAGATAGCATAAGTTTAAAAATTGGTGAGATTTGGATCTATAGTTCTTGCATCAACACCCAGGTGTGGTCAGAAAGACTAGAAGACAATGTAGATTATCTCTAGTGTGATAAGAGAGACTAGAAGCCCATGCAGATTATCTCTGTGTGATCAGGGAGGTGCTGTAGATCATCCCAGGTGTGATGAAGCGTGCGACGTCCTCAGATTAGAACACTGTAATTTTTGTGACACTACAGACACATGTACTCAACCCATTCCATGGCTCAGTACAGCTTACATTACCACACAAGGGCACTGGCTGTTATTCTGTAATTTGATTCACATTTATTCACTTTAGACAGAGCAATAACATAAAACATACTTGAACAGACAACAATGAGAGGGTAGATAATAATTCAGAATTAGTTGAAAGAAAACCTTTTAAAACAATCTAATTTGAAGATTACTCCAGTACAAGTGAAGTAGTCATGGAACACAGAAAGATATCAGATTCATGGTGCAGTGAATTCAGGGTGTTTGGATGATTTACTTCACATCAAGCAAACATATCCTACCCAGTATCTCACGTTCCTGACACAACATGGCGTCTCATCTTTCAGTCAGAGACACCTGTCCAATGTCTCACATTCCTGATACAACATGGAGTCCCATCCTTCTGTCAGAAACATCTGCCTAGTGTTCCACATTCCTGACACAACATGGCGTACCACCCATCTGTCAGAAGCATCTGCCTTGTTATTGTCTCCTTCCCTCAACATCCTAGTCACATTACTGAGCTGGGCACCTGTACTCACGAGGATGTTGTGTAACAGTTGGATTTGCTGTACATGACGAACATGCTTTAACTATGACGACAATAAGAACTTCATGAAGACAACAAGATGTAAGAATACAACATGACACCAACACATACATTAAAAATGGTGGCACTATTTAAATCCAGATATTTCCACCAATAAAGTTCAGATCCATTATATATATGAATATACCCACACGGGTCCATGCAGCAAGACTCTGATATATACAGATATACCCCCAACCCACCACGGGTCCATGCAGCAAGACTCTGATATATACAGATATACCCCCAACCCACCACGGGTCCATGCAGCAGGACTCTGATATATACAGATATACCACTAACCCACCACAGGTCCATGCAGCAGGACTCAATGATATACATAGCACAGGATAGAGGAGAACATTGTAACCAGACTGCACGTATACACAAGTATCCCATCCAGCCAGCCATCCATCCAGCCAGCCATCCAGCCGAACAACAGCTCACAATATACATATATGTATACAAATCCATCAGACATCCTGAGCAGAACAGCCAGACCAAACGTATGACACAGGGAAACCCACCCACATGTCCACTCATGGACAGCGAGACTACATGCTATACAAGGATATACCACAAACCCACCATGGGTCTCCACACTTGCTGGAGTCATGTTAAACTGTATGGCATAAATGAGCAGAACTGGAGATTACAGTTGTAATCACAACAATAGGCGCATGTACAGTGCGCCTTGTGTACATGGCACGAGAAATAGCACAGGGAAATCATGTTGAACTGAACGAAGGAGCTGCTAGTCAAGGTGATCAGAGTTGTCTCCCTTGCAGTGTACGGCAGCTGGTCCATCTTGAGCAGCAAGGCAAGAAACAATCAGTGGAACCTCCCTTGGGAGCACCCATACACACAACATCTCAGGAATATCTGCCATCCTTTCCTAATTCTCTTTCTGTGCACCAGTATGTTCAGTTCCAATGTCTGCAGGCCCTGAAGTTGGTCACTGTCAAGAGTGCCGACTGGCTGTGACACTGACAATAGCATGCTGGGAATGTCACAATACTCATGTACTGTGTTCCAGCAAGAAACAGACTGTCAGTCGCAACCATCTTCACCTAACATCAGAAGGAGAGCAGTAGTCATCACAGACAGCTGAATCAGATCTAGACGTGTATTTGTTGAGTCGATAGATGTACTTCAGCCATCCCGGATGGTTTGTTCTTCTGTTGTTTCAAATATGATCCTTAACCTCACAAATCCAGATCTGAAACACAAACATCCAGAGTTGGGCAGTCAGCAACATTTGTTCTAGGTAAGAATGATATTGAGATAAACTACACACACAACAAAATCTACTCTGCATATCTACCTTCAAGGCTCAGTTTAAAAGATGTTAAGCTACTTGCAACAGGCGCAACATAAGATACAAATCTTGTTGCATCAACCAAATTCCAGTTGCACTAACTTTATTGCAACATGTCCTGAAAGAAATATGTTGCATTATTTATCAGTCTCATCATGCAACCAATCTTTGTTTTCGTTCCAATCCTCTCTAAATTTGTAACTCTTCATAATTTAAGCATTACTTGTTGCTGGATTTGTCTCTGATTTACTTCCCAATTCATTATCTGAAGTTTCATCATCTCCCCTTGAAATGCCACACTTATCGGCAAGTGAAAATTGTCAGTGGAATCACATTTCTCAGCTTATAACTTTTGTGTACCACTTTTGTCAGCTACTTCACCTGATATCTTCAGGAAAAATGTTTTAATGCTTGCCTGATGGTTTGGATAATTAAAGTTTGACAGAAGGCATAGCTGTGTTAAAACGAAGGTTTCAGTGGACATAAACACATTTTCTAGACACAGTACCATGAAACTGTAGCGGCCACAAAATTTCCGAGTCCCGTGCTGGGATTCGAACGACGGACCCTCTGATCCGAAGTCGGACGCCTTGTCCACATGACCAAAGAGGTTGACCCCGTCAGCAAGCTGACAAGGTAAGGATGTCATCTGTGGGATGACTCCACGCCCTGCTACATACTCCCCCGTCAACAGAAGGCACGTCCCGGGCCGCATAGTTGGGTACTGAGGCTTATTTTGTTCAAATATGATATGAACGTGCTCAGCCCCACGTTGGGCGCCAATGTAGCGACCACAAAATTTCCGAGTCCCGTGCTGGGATTCGAACGACGGACCCTCTGATCCGAAGTCGGACGCCTTGTCCACATGACCAAAGAGGTTAACCCCGTCAGCAAGCTGACAAGGTAAGGATGTCATCTGTGGGATGACTCCACGCCCTGCTACAAAACCATAGCAACACAGCCCTTATAGCTAATATCTGTTTACAAGTGTTGTCATACAGATTTACAAAACATTTCGGTCCCATGACTATTCAACATTTAGAAGAAAAGGAAGCTGACATAATTATGCTTCTAATCTTAGATCTATCGTTAATCTATTTCTCAAACATTGTCATGAACCTGGGGCAAGTAAGACTAATAACTACGTTGCACTGGGTAATATCGGGATGCACAGTGCAAGAAACAAAACACTAAATGAAGCCCTGTCTTTGTATACAGCTTCACCAGATAATGAGAATCATAATATATGAAGATGTCATGTAATTACTGTTCAAATAACCTTCTAATGAAGTTTCACAGAACCAAACTAAATATCTTAACTGGCCTTCTGATATAGATACATCACTGCAGCTAGCACCTCTTTAACTCTGCATGACGGTCAATACTGTGACTGCTCACACTAGCTTACCTTCCCATCAAGATCCACTACATCACCACTAAAGCCTCCTCAGCTTACCTTCCCATCAAGATCCACTACATCACCACTAATGTCTCCTCGGCTTACCTTCCCATCAAGATCCACTACATCACCACTAATGCCTCCTCAGCTTACCTTCCCATCAAGATCCACTACATCACCACTAATGCCTCCTCGGCTTACCTTCCCATCAAGATCCACTACATCACCACTAATGCCTCCTCAGCTTACCTTCCCATCAAGATCCACTACATCACCACTAATGCCTCCTCAGCTTACCTTCCCATCAAGATCCACTACATCACCACTAATGCCTCCTCAGCTTACCTTCCCATCAAGATCCACTACATCACCACTAATGCCTCCTCGGCTTACCTTCCCATCAAGATCCACTACATCACCACTAACGCCTCCTCAGCTTACCTTCCCATCAAGATCCACTACATCACCACTAATGCCTCCTCAGCTTACCTTCTAATGAAGATCCACACCATTGCCACTACGCCTCTTGAACTCACCTTCTGATGAAGTTCAACAACATCGCCAGGAACCTCTTGAACCCCACATCTGATAAAGATCAACATCATTGCTACTTGCACCTCCTCGGCTTACCTTCTGATAAAGATCCAGAGAACTGCCCCAAACAATTCTTTGAGGACAACAATGGACATGAAGACAGCAACAGTCTGACAAGTGTTGATAATGATCTGCCTCATTCCCCCAAGGATGGTCTTCAGCTGCTGGTCAGCAATATCATCCTCGGTGCTTGGTGGCCTGAAACACAGATATGGTAATGCCAAAACTTCTAGTCCTTACTGATCTAGTCCTCGTCTTACTGATCCAGTCCTTGTCTTACTGATCCAGTCCTCGTCTTACTGATCCAGTCCTTGTCTTACTGACCTGGTCCTTGTCCTTGTCTTACTGATCAAATACCTAGACCTTGTCTTACTGATCTAGTCTTTGTCCTTGTCTTACTGATCCAGTCCTTGTCTTTCTGATTTAGACCTTGTCTTACTGATCTAATCCTTGTCTTACTGATCTAGTCCTTGTCTTACTTTAGACCTTCTGTTACTGATCTAGTCCTTGTCTTACTGATCTAGTCCTTGTCGTACTGATCGAGTCCTTGTCTTACTGATCCAGGCCTTGTCTTACTTTAGACCTTCTGTTACTGATCTAGTCCTTGTCTTACTGATCTAGTCCTTGTCGTACTGATCTAGTCCTTGTCTTACTTTAGACCTTCTGTTACTGATCTAGTCCTTGTCTTACTGATCTAGTCCTTGTCGTACTGATCTATTCCTTGTCTTACTGATCTAGGCCTTGTCTTACTGATCTAGTCCTTGTCTTACTGATCCAGTCCTTGTCTTACTGATCTAGTCCTTGTCTTACTGACCTAGTCCTTGCCCTTGTCTTACTGATCAAATAACTAGACCTTGTCTTACTGATCTAGTCCTTGTCTTACTGATCTAGTCCTTGTCGTACTGATCGAGTCCTTGTCTTACTGATCCAGGCCTTGTCTTACTGATCTAGTCCTTGTCTTACTGATGCAGTCCTTGTCTTACTGATCTAGGCCTCGTCTTACTGATCGAGTCCTTGTCTTACTGATCTAGTCCTTGTCTTACTGATCTAGTCCTTGTCTTACTGACCTAGTCCTTGTCCTTGTCTTACTGATCAAATACCTAGACCTTGTCTTACTGATCTAGTCTTTGTCCTTGTCTTACTGATCCAGTCCTTGTCTTTCTGATTTAGACCTTGTCTTACTGATCTAGTCCTTGTCTTACTGATCTAGTCCTTGTCTTACTTTAGACCTTCTGTTACTGATCTAGTCCTTGTCTTACTGATCTAGTCCTTGTCGTACTGATCCAGTCCTTGTCTTACTGATTTAGACCTTGTCTTACTGATCTAGTCTTTGTCTAACTGATCTAGTCCTTGTCTTACTGATCTAGTCCTTGTCTTACTGATCTAGTCCTTGTCCTTGTCTTACTGATCAAATACCTAGTCCTTGTCTTACTGATCTAGTCCTTTGCCTTACTGATCAAATACCTAGTCCTTGTCTTACTGATCTAGTCCTTTGCCTTACTGATCAAATACCTAGTCCTTGTCTTACTGATCTAGTCCTTGTCGTACTGATCTAGTCCTTGTCTTACTGATTTAGACCTTGACTTACTGATCTAGTCCTTGTCTTACTGATCAAATACCTAGTCCTTGTCTTACTGATCCAGTCCTTGTCTAACTGATCTAGTTCCTAGACCTTGTCTAACTGATCTAGTCAATAGTCCTTGTCTTACTTGTCTAGTCCTTCTCTTAGTGATCTAGTCAATAGACCCTATCATACTGACCTTGTCTGGCCTTGACTTACTGATCTAGTCCTTAGCATGCACATCTACTTCATGTCTTACTGATCCAGTCCCTACCCCTTGATGTAATAATCTAGACCCTAGTGTTTGTCTCACTGATCTGGTCCCTAGTCCTTGTCCTACTGATGTAGTCCCTAGAGCTAGCCTTACTGATCTATTCCTTGGTGCTTGCGTTACTGATATAGTCCTTACCTTATTGATGAATCATTACTGAATAACACAGATTAATACCTGAAGTAGAAGTTGGGCCACACAGGAGCAAAGCGACAGCCTGGTGTGGAGATCCGGTAGGTGTGGATGGTGTCCTCACTGGTGGAACAGTTCACGTTCATTCCAAGATGGATCAGGTAGCGACAGTATGTCTCATTGTGCACCGACCTCATGGCCTCCAGCTCTTGTCGGTGCACCTCAAGGATGCGTTGGTGGCGCTCAATGTATGCAACCATCCAGCTCTGGTAAGAAGGATACTCGACGCTGTTGATCTGTTCCGCATGAGAGAGGATCCGGCTGTTGATCATTTCCTGTTGCAGGCCCAGGTACTTGTTCTGAGAACAATGAAACACAAGGAACCTTCAAAGAGCAGGAACTGGAAAGGCAGAACGGAAGAAACATTTGAATTAAAACTCTTCACATGACAAAGACACCGGGGCAGTTTGGTACACTTACCATATCATAGTGTAGTCCAAAACTCTTGAGCATATCCTGTGTGAAGATCTTGTCTGAGATGCATAGAGTTGTGTAGATGATGACACAAAGGACAACAGTCACTGCCGCCTTTGGAATGAACAGAGTTGACACAACCTGAAGCAACAGCATATTACTCTGTGATAATCTCATTTAAAAAGTGTTTACCTCTAATATGGCAATGTCCTCAACTGCTGAAGAAGAAAGAAATATTTACTTTATAGATTTGGTCATACGCAAGATGCCTGAAATCACTGTTATCTGCACAATCACTTAATGCAGGCTGTTGGCAAAAATTGAAGACATTGGGTGCATTGGATGTTGAGATTATGCTTACATGAGTTTGTGAAGTGCTGTGTTTACCTTGAAGATTAATTCAAGGTCACCCAAATCAACTGGTGTCTGCATAATTCCCCAGTATAGGCTGTCACTAAACTTCAAGACATTTGTTACAAATGTTCATGTGATATGGTTAATTTGCTGTGGTGACCCTGAAGATAAGGTCAAGGTCACCAAAATCTGCATATATACTCAGTGTAGGCTGTCATCAAATTAGAAGACATTCGGTACGAAAGTTCATGAGATATTGGGTTAACAAGAATCAGGACACATGAGGATAATCCTACAATCACCTTCAATCCTACAATCCAGGATAGAACCACCAGTCACCTACAATTCAGGATAATATCACCAACAAGGCAACAATCCAGGATAATATCACCAGTCACCTACAGTCCAGGATAATATCACCAGTCACCTACAGTCAAGGATAATATCACCAGTCACCTACAGTCCAGGATAATATCACCAGTCACCTACAGTCAAGGATAATATCATCAGCAATGTTACAATCCAGGATAATATCACCAGTCACCTACAGTCCTGGATAATATCATCAGCAATGTTACAATCCAGGATAATATCACCAGTCACCTACAGTCCAGGATAATATCATCAGCAATGCTACAATCCAGGAAAATATCACCAGTCACTTACAGTCCAGGATAATATCATCAGCAATGTTACAATCCAGGATAATATCACCAGTCACCTACAGTCCAGGATAATATCATCAGCAATGCTACAATCCAGGAAAATATCACCAGTCACCTACAGTCAAGGATAATATCATCAGCAATGTTACAATCCAGGTTAATATCACCAGTCACCTACAGTCCAGGATAATATCATCAGCAATGTTACAATGCAGGATAACATCACCAGTAATGGTACAATCCAGGATAATATCACCAGTCACCTACAGTCCAGGATAATATCACCAGTCACCTGCAGTACAGGATAGTATCACCAGTAATGGTACAATCCATGATAATATCGGCAGTAATGTTACAATCCAGGATAATATCACCAGCAATGCTACAATCCAGGATAATATCACAAGTAACGTTACAATCCAGGATAATATCACCAGTCACCTACAATACGGGTTAAAATCAAAAGTAATCTACAGTCCAGGATAATATCACCAGCAATGCTACAATCCAGGATAATCTCGGCAGTAATGTTACAATCCAGGACAATATCACCAGTCACCTACAATACGGGTTAAAATCAAAAGTAATCTACAGTCCAGGATAATATCACCAGGAATACTACAATCCAGGATAATATCACCAGCAATGCTACAATCCAGGATAATATCACCAGTCACCTACAATACGGGTTAAAATCAAAAGTAATCTACAGTCCAGGATAATATCACCAGCAATACTACAATCCAGGATAATATCACCAGTCACCTACAATACGGGTTAAAATCAAAAGTAATCTATAGTCCAGGATAATATCACCAGGAATACTACAATCCAGGATAATATCACCAGCAATGCTACAATCCAGGATAATATCGGCAGTAATGTTACAATCCAGGATAATATCACCAGTCACCTACAGTCAAGGATAATATCATCAGCAATGTTACAATCCAGGATAATATCACCAGCAATGCTACAATCCAGGATAATATCACAAGTAACGTTACAATCCAGGATAATATCACCAGTCACCTACAATACGGGTTAAAATCAAAAGTAATCTACAGTCCAGGATAATATCACCAGCAATGCTACAATCCAGGACAATATCGGCAGTAATGTTACAATCCAGGATAATATCACCAGTCACCTACAATACGGGTTAAAATCAAAAGTAATCTACAGTCCAGGATAATATCACCAGCAATGCTACAATCCAGGATAATATCACCAGTCACCTACAATACGGGTTAAAATCAAAAGTAATCTACAGTCCAGGATAATATCACCAGGAATACTACAATCCAGGATAATATCACCAGCAATGCTACAATCCAGGATAATATCATCAGTCACCTACAATACGGGTTAAAATCAAAAGTAATCTACAGTCCAGGATAATATCACCAGGAATACTACAATCCATGATAATATCACCAGCAATACTACAATCCAGGATAACATTCCCAGTTACCTTTATTCCAGTGGCAAGATTTTCGAAGCTCTTTAAGTGCCAAGATAGTCGTAAATGCCATACATTAACATTAACATACGACTAACTTAGCACTAAGAAAGCTTTGAAAATATAGGCCTAGAATAATATGACCATCAATCCTACAAACCATGGATATTAACACACCTACCTGGATGAAGAACTTCTTTCCAGCAATTGCAGCACGGGATAAGTAGGTCTCAGTGTTTCTGACACCAACTTGGTCCTTGCCGTCCTCCTGGAAAACATCGTCCTCCATGTCCTCCTCCCCTGACAACAGAATGTCCCCATGATAGTGTCCTTGATGAAAGTGACCTCATTGCAAGTGACATATCTCAAGTGTCATTACGAGTGTACTCACAGTGGTCATTTGCAGGAGTCATGTCCATATGACTTCCCATCTACTTCCTATTACCATGTATGTCATGTGTGTGTCTAAAAAGGTGTTATCCCAAATATAACATAGGTTACATTGGACCACTTTCTAAATTTTGTGTCCACATAAGTAGTATAGACATTGATGGTTTTGGATCACAACCTTGTCAAGGCCCTACTTTTAAGAATTGGGCCCTTGAGACAGACCTTCTCCAAAATCATCACTGTCTATACTACGACTGATGTGCATTCAAAATTTGGTTAAAATCGACCGAATAGAGATGTGGACTTCGAAGTAAGCATGGGGTCCATTGGAAAAGGCTAAAATGTCCAACATTTTGTCATAATTAGGTCTTAATTAATCTAATGACATCATCAAGAGTGTTCCAAATACCGTTTTGCAATAGCATAAACATCTGCTGAGATGCATGCAAAATTTCACAAAAATTGGTCGAATAGTTTAGGAACTGATCACTTTTTAGTGAGCATGTGGTCAGTCTAGAAAAAAAGCTAATAATCCATCGTATCATTGTATTTGTTACATTAGTGAGGCGATAGGTCATTTCAACTGAACGAAATGCAGCTCTCGGTATCTCTCGGGTCGATTTGTCAATGTCATGTTGGGACATGCTTGAAGGTGAATGATGACCCTGGGATCACCTCGCTACATTGTGTTGATCTCTATGAAGTGACGTATCGTGAATCTTCTTCAATAATAATTTGCTTGGTGCATGCTTGTTTCGTCAACCCAATGCAATTCTGGTAGACATTGTACGCATGATGAATTTTAAAGGTGGTGTCTCTTTCACTGTTATGAGGGTGGAGCAGCCCCATACACTGTAGATGATTGGTAAATGTTTATGTTGGACATGTTGAAAGGGTTCACTCATGCGGGTACCATATGGTTCAACCATTTGATTCAAATGGACATGTGGGCACTCGCTGGATGCGGGTGCAAATGCGATCCAACATCCTGAATGAAGGGACAACTTGCGACATGCAGAAACAGTTCGGGCTAATGCTGAGCATGCCATCACGGCCAATCTGCTGAATGCCATGGAATGCTATCAAACCATGCTGGAAAACGCCCCGTCGAAAGTTCCGAATGGGACTGATTTGAGATTGAAGGGCTTCTCAGTTGGTGGAAGCAGCTTCCATTCAACCTGACTTTTCCTCGTGCAATTTGATGGTGACGTCTGCTGATCACGTTGTTGTCTGCTTGTTCGAGTTTTGTTTTCTCATATGCAATGTGGTAGTGGAGCGTATCTCTCTTAAATGGGTCGTAATAATCGTCAAAATCATCCATTGAAATATCAACCATTTTTGTATTAAACAAATATGTTTGATGTGTATCATAACATACCAATGCCGCAATATGGACACAAGCTTGATCCTTACCGAAGATTGAGGGAACTTCGACACTCAAAAAAGTGCACCAGTTAGTGATCGTCATCAACAATCTGATCAAAATTGATCAAAACCAAATGTTGCTCATTCAGTTTCCCAACCTGGGTGAGAATGAAGTTATCCCCCCCGGCACGGTTCAACTAGCATTCAACATTGCCAGTACTTCTGATAACGACAAGTCGCACGGAACCTTGGTCGCGCCATCATCAAGAAAACCACCATCAAAATCAGCGGGAACGAGGTACAGAGCATCGATGAGAGTGACACGTTTTACTGCTACAAAGATCTCTGGAGAATGGAGAAAGAATGCTCAGACAACACATACCAGGGTATTGACAATAATATAGCAACTTGGCTGAGTGTGGAGTATTTTTTGGCCAGATCAGCTCGGCACGATCAATGTGGCCAAATGTGCCGTTGTCGAGACATAAGGGAACTGGTTGTGCATACCGCTTGACTTCAAAATGCTTGAGGGACATGTGCCATTTAATCAGGCCATGCTGGGCTACAGGCTGGAGTATGATCTCACGTTTAACGACTACAGCAAAGTTGTTTGCAGCCTGAATGGCAATGCCAGTAGCTACACTGTCAACATCTCACTGGAGCTCGACATGGTCACGAGTTCAGAGTACCTGACCATTGTGGGCATGCCCAACCAGCAGTTCAGCCAAGGTATGAGGGGTCACCAGCAGCGGGACGAGATCAAGATAACTGTTGGTGATGAAACACATGCTAAAATCCAATGGACAGAGAGACGAGGCGTCAACTATATCCCCCCCCCCCCATTACATGCTAGGAGGATAATGATGACGGATGATAATACAAAAAAAAGCAACAACATTGCTGCTGCAAGCACCACCTGTGAAAAAGCAATTAGAATTAAACCCTCACATCATGCCATGAAAAACACACATGATGTCAACAACCGACAGAAAAGCGTTCATCAACGATGCGTATCACATCACAGTGGTCAGTTTGCTGGCCAACGCATGATGTAGGCATGCTTGTGTTTGACTTGGGACTGGTGACAGCCACCAAAGACATGTGGTCGAAGTGGAAGCTGAAAGGGAAAAGCAGCCATGGAGAAACTGCAGGTCACACAAGTATTCTGAAAAATGTGTTCGCAGAATCGATTTCATCAACACCCAACATGTGCACAAAACCCACAAGAACGTTGATGATGTCATGCGAGAATACTACCGTCTCACCTACAAACGACTCAAACCTTTTGGCGACACACCCACCTGAGGAATGCTTAGCTACTCTAACTGCTTGAAGAACACAAACCACTGGTACTGGGATTTGTGCTGACAAGCACGGTGTAGGCATCAAGAATACAACAAAACCCTGGAATGCTACATGCACATGGGCTTGTGTTGGGCCATGGAGATGATTGACATAGTCTACCTGGAAGTAGCCAAGTATGAACCTTTCAAAGGTCGTATCTTGACTACAAGAACATCCATGCAATAACCAACGTCAAAACTAAAGGTGACCATTGCATGAGGGTGGCGATTTGATCCATGCTATTTCCGGCTAATACAAATTCAAACAAACTTTCCAGTTATACAGAGAACGACAGGCTCAACTGGCATGGCATAACCAAATACACCCCCATCTCCCAGATCACAAAAATCGAAAAGCAAACAAGCACATCGCCATCGGTATGTTCGGAGATGAATGGAAAGCAACAATCATGCACAGGATCAACTTTCTGAAGGATGATGAATGACGCAAGGTGATTAATATATTTGTGATCCAGTGAGGCAACAAGTATCATTACTCATGGATCGAACATTTCAGCAGACTGTTGTACGACCAAACAAACAACACCAGAAAGAAATGCTTTTGCGAAGGGTGCCGGTATGATTTTATGCATGCCGACCTGCTGCAATCATAACAGGAGGATTGTCAAGGTGTGGGACAAACAGTTGTCCAAATTGTCATGCCCAATGATGACATCTTGAAATTTGCCAACCATAAACATCAGATGTTCATACCTTATGTCATCTATGCCAGCCCCGAAGCCTTTATAAAAAATTTCGACAACGGCGCTCTGTACCTAGTCAAAAGTTTCACATACAAAATGTGACAGGATGAAGCCTGAGGGTTTGGCCATGTGGGCAACTAAGCCCTGAATGGTGATGTCATGAGAGATCACTGTCACATCACTGGTGAGTCCAGAGGCGCCACTTACAACATCTGTAACCTAAAGCTTCAGTATTCAGTTCCTGATGTTTCTAGACGGTCTCGTGAAAGCCAGCCACTCAAATGCCTCCTGCATCACCAACCGAAGTCGAGCCGCGACGTTTGCTGATGAGGAATGGCATCTACCCTTATGAATACATGGACAGCTGGTCCAAGTTTGACAATACAGGACTGCCTCCCATCGATCACTTTCGCAGCACCTTGACCGACTTGTCCAGTAACCTGGATGATTACACGCACGCAATCAACATGTGGGAGAGGGCTGCAAGACTCTGGGTGACTACCACGACCTGTACATGAAAACGGATGTGCTGTTGTTGACTGATGTGTTCGGAATATTCAGAAAAAACATGATCGCAACCTGTATGGCCTGGATCCTGTGTGGTATTTCTCATGTCCCAGTCTCTCTTCGGACACCGTGTTGAAAAAGAGGGGCGTGGAGTTGAAACTGCGGAAGGATAACGACATGCACCGCCAAGAAAGGTTTGTGAGGTGGGATTTCCATGGCCTCCATACGCTACGCCAAAGCAAGAACATGAAAGGCCACAACCCCAGCAAACTGACCAAACACCTCCTCTACTTTGACGCCAATAACCTGTATGGCTGGTCCATGAGCCTGGGTTTCATATGGGGTCTCCTCACATTAGGTGATCGATATCATGAGCCTTGCGCCTAATTCAAACAAAAGCTACACATTCAAAGTGGAATTGGAACATTCAGCAGCATTGCATGACTCATACAACATTACCTGGCACCCGAACGATTGACAGTTAACCTGGACTCGATGTCCAACTACCCATGAACCCTTCTAGGAAACAGTAAGTCAACCACTGTCGAAAAACTCGTGCAGAACTTGAGGAACTAAACGAATTACATCATTCACTACCGCTACCTGCAGCTTTACCTGTCACTGGGCATGAAACTCATGAAAATCCACCATGTGCTCGAATTTGACCAAAGTCCTTCGGTGGAGCCTTACCTCCGATGGGAGTGAGTGAGTTTAGTTTTACGCCGCACTCATATCTCCGATGGATTGCCATTGATGGAGTCACCACTTGCACTTAAGGACACAAGCGCTTAACTATTAATTGAATGCACACATACATCAATGCATAATTACATTCATGGAGAAAATTTATTACAGCCTGCGCAAGTGCTGGAAGCTCATAAAAGCACCTCAGGTCTTGGAAGCCAAAGCCAAAGCCTAGCTAAAAATACGAATTGTGTTCATGGAGCCGACCTCCTGTTTCTCCCTCATGACAGGATGAGGTGCAAAACCTACAATTCTGCCCTGATCGTCGTCGACCTCACCAGTTGCTACAAGGAAGCCTAACTGCTGACGACCAAAGATTCGAATGAGGACACCAAAGCCTGAGAAAGCATCTAGACATGCAGTCCCTTGAGCTGGCCTGCCATACAGCAAGTTGATCCCAGGCACGACTTGATGGGAGTCGTGCAGCAGCTGCTGGGCACGTATGATGTCCAGGTGAGATGAGGCATAGCGGGAACTCACCGCAGCTAAGTGACAGATTCAATTACACTTTCGCTGAACGCCTGTTCTCACATCAATACTCACAGGATTTGATTGATCCTAAAAACAGAAACATGTCATGGGTCATACACTTCCCGCGAGTGGTGGATGTCCTCAACAATGAAGTCACCAGAATCATGGGCAAGAGACCCGTCGAAGCCATCAAAATGAAATCCACTGAATCGTCATTGGCGGCAGCACAATGTGATAAAACAGAGAACACATTAGAACGTTAGGTATTTATACCAGCCGGGCGAATACGAGGGAGACAGCAGAAAAACCATCTGATATGGTCTGGTATGGTCTGATGATTGTATCTCACATACAGTCCCACCGCCCACTGTGTGATGATAGTTCTTTTCACTGTTCAAGCTAACATTGTTTCAGTATGTCAAAGTGTGCAGCATGCCTTGACACCAATTGTTTGTCTGTTTCCAAAGTCCATCTGAAAGACACTCTTTAATTCTTAGTCACCAAAAAAGCCTTTTCCACTACCGACCCCATACTCACTTGAAAACTATGGGGCTGATTTTAACCAAATTTTCCATGCACATGTGTAGTAGTATAGACAGTGATGATTTGAGAGAAGGATGTGATCCAAAACCATCACTGTCCATACTACTACACATATGTCCATATGACATGTCATCAGCCACACTGCTGTAGGTTACAGAACATACAATATTACAGTCAGAATCTAAAACCGTTATTCCATTATGGTTTAAACTGCCTACCTGGGGCAGGCTTCTCCCGACAATCCACATACTCAGGGTAGCCATATAAGAGTAGTCTCCCCATGGCAATGGTCTTGGAGAAGCGATGAAGGAAGAGGAGGAAGTCAACACACAGCATCAGAGCCAGAAACACATGGAACATAGACATGAATCCAGGGGTCTCCTTGACTTCTGTATCACCCTGACCCAAGGGGCGTGAGTTCACATCACCTCTGTCTGTGCTTGACGTGCCAAAAGGGTAAAACCAGTGACTGTGTATCCTCACCTTCCGAGTGTTTGACTTGGTGGGAGAGAGATTGCGAGCAGTCCTGCCCCCCAGGGGTTGGGTGGTTGGGGTAGGGATTCCCTCAATATGTGGAATATTAGGTAGAGGAGGCGGCACAGTCATTTCTGAAAGACACGGACAGATGCGGCATAGAGTATGACATGGGTTGTAAGTGGTGGTGAGGTCCTGATCTTGTTAGAACCAGCAAAATATAACACTGGCACATTTAAACTATTCAATATTATGTATTAACCAAAGAGCAAGATACAATGATTCACAATAAAGGCTCCTAGTACAATGAAACTAAGTCTAATCTGAAGTAATCGGTCACAAATACAATATCAACTCACCAAAGTCTTGAGTTTCAGTGAAACAGTTATACTAAATGCTATGCAGCAAGTGGTCTGTCTTGGATGTACGTTGAATGTTGGTGAAGAGGCACAGAGATGTAGATAGGCCCAGTGATGACACAACTCCCGTATAACTCTGAGTGTAAGTCCGTATGTGTGTCATCAACACAACAACCAGCCTCTATATACACAGTCACTGATTCTTGAGCATTCAATCGAAGTAAGGAACCTTTGTGATCGGCCTCATGTTTACCAACAGTCAAAACACCCACCTAAAGAGGAGTGCCTAAAGAGAGGCAACTCTAAGGTGCTACCTTACAAGGCATGCCGCTAAAATACTATTATGGATGATATGAAATGTGACCCATAATAACTATCACTTGAAACTCTAAACACTGTGCCCCAGTAATAACTGATCTGTTGAGACACTATTGTAGTCATACCCTTCACAATGATTACACAATGCAATAGAAAGTGGTCAAATGTAACATATGTTACACTTCGGATTACACTCTCTTAGTGAAGTACAAATTCTAGTGCTTTTTTGAGCCCACACCCTCAGTATAAGGCACCTAATCGCCAGCACACAAAGTCAGCCACATAACCCGCTAAGCACAAAAATGTAAGTTGGACAACTGGCAGTCCAGACTGCAGGCGTGCCAATTAACACTTGTGAGAGGGGTACACAAGCCTGCAGTCTAGACTACTCGTTTGTTCCGGCTTCATATGTCAATATGAACAGAATTTGGATCCAAGAATCCTGTGATCCAAATGATCGATCCACACAAAAGGGATACAATGAGGTGTAAACCAAGTCAGCAAACTTGACAATCTAATAATGCTTGCAGCCTCCTACAACAAGCATTGCCAGTAAGTTGACATCATCCCCTGCTGCAAATTATCAAGTCAAACCAAAAAAGTATTGAAAGTAAAAGTCATAGTTTAAGATGAAATTACATGTCAACAAAAACATGACCAGTCAACCTTTCTTCATATCTTGCTCTGTAGTGAGTGGGTGAGTTTAGTTTTACGCCGCAGTCAGCAATATTCCAGCTATGTGGTGGCAGTCTGTAAATAATCGAGGCTGGATGAGACAATCCAGTGATCAACAACATGAGCATTGATCTGTGCAATTGGGAACTGATGACATCTGTCAACCAAGTCACTGAGCCTGAGCACCTGATCCTGTTAGTCGCCTGTTACGACAAGCATAGTCGCCTTTTATAGCAAGCATGGGTTGCTGGAGGCCTAATCTACCCTGGGGACCTTCACAGGCCTCTGGCTCTGTAGCTGTTCAAACACAAATATTTTCAAGACTCACTTTGACCTTGTCATGGTATATGCAATACGCAAAAATAGTAATAAAAAGAAGTCTTGAAAGTCTACAAAGAAAATTCAGTGAACCTCTCTTGATGACAAGCTTAACATGCTGAAATCTTTGAAGTGTCACCATGACCTTGAAAATAAAGTGCAGGTCATCAAATGATAATCCGACCTTCATGCGTCCTAGTGAGACTCTGTTTAGTTATGACAATGTACTAGTTATACCTTACACTATTCCTGTTCTACAGACACCCTGCTCTAATGAAGCCCCACACTAGTGACATCCAGTTCTACAGACACCCTGCTCTAATGAAGCCCCACACTAGTGACATCCAGTTCTACAGACACCCTGCTCTAATGAAGCCCCACACTAGTGACATCCTGTTATTGTGACACCCTGCTCCAGTGATGCCCCACACTAGTGACATCCAGTTCTACAGACACCCTGCTCTAATGAAGCCCCACACTAGTGACATCCAGTTCTACAGACACCCTGCTCTAATGAAGCCCCACACTAGTGACATCCAGTTCTACAGACACCCTGCTCCAATGAAGCCCCACACTAGTGACATCCAGTTCTACAGACACCCTGCTCTAATGAAGCCCCACACTAGTGACATCCTGTTATTGTGACACCCTGCTCCAGTGATGCCCCACACTAGTGACATCCAGTTCTACAGACACCCTGCTCTAATGAAGCCCCACACTAGTGACATCCTGTTATTGTGACACCCTGCTCCAGTGATGCCCCACACTAGTGACATCCAGTTCTACTGACACCCTGCTCTTGTGATGCCCCACACTAGTGACATCCAGTTCTACTGACACCCTGCTCTTGTGATGCTCCACACTTGTGACATCCAGTTCTACTGACACCCTGCTCTTGTGATGCCCCACACTAGTGACATCCTGTTCTAGTGACACCCTGCTCCACTGACACCTCACACTAGAGACATCCTGTTCTACAGACACCCTGCTCCAGTGATGCCCCACACTAGTGACATCCAGTTCTACTGACACCCTGCTCTTGTGATGCCCCACACTAGTGACACCCTGTTATTGTGACATCCAGTTCTAGTGACACCCTTTTTAATTAAACATTGTTGGAGATTACCATCTGTAAGTCTGGCCAGATTGTGTTTCAGGTTGGCCCAGTCCAGGAACTGTTTAGAGGAGACATTGTTGAGGTGTTTGCGGATGTTGATGACGGCGCCATGCAGAAAGCGTGCACCAGCCAGCCAGCGGTTGTTCTCTACATCCATCAGTGAGGACTCAATGTCGTGTGAGAGCTGAGCCAGTAGGTTCCGTACAAAGCGATGAAAGTTGTTCCTGAACAAAATGAACATTGTGACATAACAATACATAATCAGTTGTGATCTCATCTGAGTGTCTTATGTTCTGAAAATACACTTAGATGTCAACACATTCTGTGAATATACCTGAATGTCAACATGCTCTGTGAAAACACTTGAATGTCAAAATATTCTGTGAATACACCTGGATGTCAACACATTCTGTGAATACACCTGAATGTCAATATGTTCTGTAAATAAACCTGAATGTCAACATGCTCTGTGAATACACCTGAATGTCAACATATTCTGTGAACTCACCTGAAGGTGAACATATTCTGCGAGAGCTTTGTGAGGACTTCATGAGAGTGTTCACTCAGCAGTGTGACAATGTTCTGCTGTTCAAACATATCAGCCGTCTTTTCCAGGAGCTGAGTGCGAAGCTGAAAAAAATACAAACACTGTGAACACTAGAAGATGCAATACCAGCTTCAAAATAACTAACAACAATCACAATGCAGGTCTTAAATAATCTGACAACAATCACAATGCAGGTCTTAAACAATCTGAAAACCATCACAATGCAGGTCTTAAATAATCTGAAAACCATCACAATGCAGGTCTTAAACAATCTGAAAACCATCACAATGCAGGTCTTAAATAATCTGAAAACCATCAAAATGCAGGTCTTAAATAATCTGACAACCATCACAATGCAGGTGTTAAATAATCTGACAACCACTTTCTGTACCTTGTGCATGTCTTCAATGACTGGCTTCATGCTGTCCTCACAACGTGTCTTTGTGAGACTGGCGAACTCATTCTGTCTGTTAATCTCCTCCTCCAGATGCTGCTGCATCCTAAGCAACTGCAAATGGTGGACGGCAGTCTTAGCAAAGGACTGTTGCTTGAACTGTGACACAAACTGGGTGTTGTCCCTGCAGAACGGAGTGAGAAAACATCAGATGTATTCAGTGGGTTTCTACAGAACAGTGACACAAGGATGAAAGACAATATATGGATAAAGAACTTCTTTATTGCTATGAGAAGAATGTGTCAGTGTGGGTTCCAACACTGTCATCAAGCAAGTGATGAATAGCATAAGGATAGAGCAGCATATAAACAAGTTTGAGGAGATGGTTGTACAGTACAAAAGGGAATTAGAGAGACAGACAAAATAACAACACATGGGCTTTAATAAGAGTGTAAGAAATGAACACTGCAAAATACAGGTGATAGAGAGGCCTGTGGTTTACACAAGCTGGGGATATCAATGATGAGGATGTGTACATAAGCAAGAGATTATCATTCATGAGGATCTTCAATGAGTTGGCAATATGATTGAGGTATATAAAAGCCTTGGTCACCTATGATGGATGGCTGGGATCTTTTCATGTAGATGGCTTGAGTTTAAAGTCTTTGAGGTTGTTTGTTTGGGTTTGGGTTCTGTCTGATTGGATACTGTGGTTGGGGTTGTCTTTGATGTGATCTGATAGGTCTGATTTTGAGTCCAGTTTAGATACCAAGGTCTGATGTTCTTTGTGTAGGGTTAGGTGCTTTACCAAGCAAACCTGTGCAAACGTTACTATGCCTACAAGGGTTACTTCCATTGAGCGAGAGTCTTGTGGGGGACAGCATGTCAGTGCAGAGACAGCACATGTGTATATGAAAGCCTGTCCAGAATAAAGCCTCGAAAACCCACACAATTGTTATCATTCTGAGTTATAACTCAACACTTTGAATTGGGTTTTCAGAGGTCTTGATGTCTCACCTACAGTGAGGAGGTATTGAGGGGAGGATCTGTAACAGTGAGGAGGTATTGAGGGGAGGATCTGTAACAGTGAGGAGGTATTGAGGGGAGGATCTGTAACAGTGAGGAGGTATTGAGGGGAGGATCTGTAACAGTGAGGAAGTACTGAGGGGAGGATCTTTAACAATGAGGAAGTACTGAGGGGAGGATCTTTAACAATGAGGATGTACTGAGGGGAGGATCTATAACAACGAGGTGGTACTGAGGGGAGGATCTATAACAACGAGGTGGTACTGAGGGGAGGATCTATAACAACGAGGAGGTGCTGAGGGGGTGATCTATAACAACGAGGTGGTACTGAGGGGAGGATCTATAACAACGAGGTGGTACTGAGGGGAGGATCTATAACAACGAGGTGGTACTGAGGGGAGGATCTATAACAACGAGGTGGTACTGAGGGGAGGTATCTATAACAACGAGGTGGTACTGAGGGGAGGATCTATAACAACGAGGAGGTGCTGAGGGGGTGATCTATAACAATGAGGAGGTGCTGAGGGGGGGATCTATAACAACGAGGTGGTACTGAGGGGAGGATCTATAACAACGAGGTGGTACTGAGGGGGGGATCTATAACAATGAGGAGGTGCTGAGGGGGGGATCTATAACAACGAGGTGGTACTGAGGGGGGGATCTATAACAACGAGGTGGTGCTGAGGGGGGGATCTATAACAACGAGGTGGTACTGAGGGGGGAATCTATAACAACGAGGTGGTACTGAGGGGAGGATCTATAACAATGAGGAGGTGATGAGGGGGGGATCTATAACAACGAGGTGGTACTGAGGGGAGGATCTATAACAACGAGGTGGTACTGAGGGGGGGATCTATAACAATGAGGAGGTGCTGAGGGGGGGATCTATAACAACGAGGTGGTACTGAGGGGAGGATCTATAACAACGAGGTGGTACTGAGGGGAGGATCTATAACAACGAGGTGGTACTGAGGGGAGGATCTATAACAACGAGGTGGTACTGAGGGGAGGATCTATAACAACGAGGTGGTACTGAGGGGAGGATCTATAACAACGAGGTGGTACTGAGGGGAGGATCTATAACAACGAGGTGGTACTGAGGGGAGGATCTATAACAACGAGGTGGTACTGAGGGGAGGATCTATAACAATGAGGAGGTGCTGAGGGGGTGATCTATAACAACGAGGTGGTACTGAGGGGAGGATCTATAACAACGAGGTGGTACTGAGGGGAGGATCTATAACAACGAGGTGGTACTGAGGGGAGGATCTATAACAACGAGGTGGTGCTGAGGGGAGGATCTATAACAACGAGGTGGTACTGAGGGGAGGATCTATAACAACGAGGTGGTACTGAGGGGAGGATCTATAACAACGAGGTGGTACTGAGGGGGGGATCTATAACAATGAGGAGGTGCTGAGGGGGGATCTATAACATCGAGGTGGTACTGAGGGGGGGATCTATAACAACGAGGTGGTACTGAGGGGAGGATCTATAACAATGAGGTGGTACTGAGGGGGGGATCTATAACAATGAGGAGGTGCTGAGGGGGGATCTATAACATCGAGGTGGTACTGAGGGGGGGATCTATAACAACGAGGTGGTACTGAGGGGAGGATCTATAACAATGAGGTGGTACTGAGGGGAGGATCTATAACATCGAGGTGGTACTGAGGGGGGGATCTATAACAACGAGGTGGTACTGAGGGGAGGATCTATAACAATGAGGTGGTACTGAGGGGAGGATCTATAACAATGAGGAGGTGCTGAGGGGGGATCTATAACATCGAGGTGGTACTGAGGGGGGGATCTATAACAACGAGGTGGTACTGAGGGGAGGATCTATAACAACGAGGTGGTACTGAGGGGGGGATCTATAACAATGAGGAGGTGCTGAGGGGGGATCTATAACATCGAGGTGGTACTGAGGGGGGGATCTATAACAACGAGGTGGTACTGAGGGGAGGATCTATAACAATGAGGTGGTACTGAGGGGGTGATCTATAACAATGAGGAGGTGCTGAGGGGGGATCTATAACATCGAGGTGGTACTGAGGGGGGGATCTATAACAACGAGGTGGTACTGAGGGGAGGATCTATAACAATGAGGTGGTACTGAGGGGAGGATCTATAACATCGAGGTGGTACTGAGGGGGGGATCTATAACAACGAGGTGGTACTGAGGGGAGGATCTATAACAATGAGGTGGTACTGAGGGGAGGATCTATAACAATGAGGAAGTGCTGAGGAGAGGATCTATAACAAAGATGCCCATGATATCACTCACTTGTTGACTGCTATGATGATGATGCTAAACACTGTCATGGTAACGACGATGCTGTAGAAGAAGTTGAGTGTAACATAGCCAATCATCATGCAGGTATGGTGCCAGCGAAGCGCAGGTAACTCTGGGCCAATTGAATCTGGCAAATATAAAAGTAAGTGTGAAATCTCACTCTGTGAAAAAGTGTTCACTAACTGTTAGACTATGTGAGGCTATGTAAATGTGTGAGTGTCAAGTTCCTCTTTCAACCTTAGTTAACAATCAGAAATGTTAGTTAACCTGGTCACCAGTAAAGGTGCCGGGACACCTGTCTTGTTGGTTGTACAGGTATTGGGTGCCGGGACACCTACCTGTCTTGTTGGTTGTACAGGTATTGTGTGCTAGGACACCTGTCTATTTGGTTGTAGAGGTACTGGGTGCTGGGATACATGTCTAGTTGGTTGTACAGGTACTGTGCACTAGGACACCTGTCTAGTTGGTTGTACAGGTACTGTGCACTAGGACACCTGTCTAGTTGGTTGTACAGGTACTGGGTGCTGGGATACATGTCTAGTTGGTTGTACAGGTACTGCATGCTAGGACATATTTGTTTGGATGTACGCAAGAGCAACCTACCAGGAGCAAGGGCTAGTCCAAATACTGCAAGGAAGAGGAGGAGGATGACAGCTCCGCACACTGATGCAAGGTATGGAATGGAGAAAACCACACCATAAGCTGGTCCTTCTACTGGTCTATCAGAGGCAGAGGCACTGTCAGGAGCTGAGGCTGTGTCAAAGAAACCAAACCACAAAGCTGTGTCAGATAGTACCCCGAAAACTCTTTGCTTCATGACATAAAAGAGCTGTGACACCTGTCCTGTAGGCTGTACATGCCTGTTTGCCTAATGGTAGTAGGGCACCTGTCTTGTAGGCTGTACATGCCTGTTTACCTAATGGTGGTAGGACACCTGTCTTGTTGGCTTTACATGCCTGTTGATGTAATGCTGGTAGGACACCTTTTTGTTGGCTGTACATGCCTGTTGATGTAATGCTGGTAGGACACCTGTCTAGTAGGCTGTACATGCCTGTTTACCTAATGGTGGTAGGACACCTGCCTTGTAGGCTGTACATGCCTGTTTACCTAATGGTGGTAGGACACCTGTCCAGTAGGCTCTTACTGATCAGTTGACATGACAACCTACACCTTGAGTCTGATGACTGCATTGATTAAGCAGCACACAAACTGCAAGGCTGTTGCTTCCATCATATACTCAGGGTCACAGATCACATACCAGATGTGGATGACATGTCGTTTCTGATGACCTTGTCCTTCTCATAGAGCCCCGGGTTATGGATACGTATTTGATGTGTCTGGACATCATCTGTTATCATCAGCACGACTTCTTTCTCAGTGTGAGGGAGGTCTGAGGTTGGTAGGGAGAACTTGATGTGGAACTTGCGTGGACACTTCAAGGCCACCCAGTACTTGAACAATGCCTCAGTGGGGTAGCCTGGGTCATACACTTCCATCAGAAGCAGGCCTGGGAACAGAGTGACACATGATCCAGCATGGTGTCACAATCACACACACTGACACAGGATCATGCATAGTGTTGACACAGGATGACACATGGTGACAAACAATCAAATACATTTACACAGGATCACACATGGTGACTCAATCACAAACTGACACAAACCGACACATGGTGACACACTATCACACATAGTGACATGGGATGACCATGGTGACACACAATCACATACACTGACACTGGATCACACATGATGACACACAATAACATATAGTGACACAGAACAACATATGGTGGCACAGAATGGCACATGAAGACACACAATCATCGTGACAGACGATCATTAATTGGTGTCACACAATCACACAAACTGACACAGGATCAAAAATGAAGTTACACAAATATACTGATCACACATGATGACACTCACTCACATATAGTGACATAGAATGACACTTGGTGCCACATAAACACACTTAGCGGCACAGGATGACGCATGATGACACAATAACAGTGACACAAGATGAGAAATGGTGATAATCAGACACACTGATACAGGATCAGACATCACGACACACACATTGGATGACACATGGTGACACACAATCACAAACATTGACACAGGATCACACAGGGTGACACACAATCACACACACTGACACAGGATCACATATGGTGAATCAATCACACATTGCCACAAGATGGCACATGGTGACACACAGTCCCCATGACACATGGTGACACACAAACACAGACATTGACACAGGATCACATATGATGACACACAATCACAGTGACACAGGATGAGAAATGGTGACAATCCGACAGACTGACACAAGATCAGACATCATGACACACACATTGGATGGTTACACACATGTCACACACAATCACATATAGTGACACAGAATAACACATCCTGACACAGACACACACTGTGGCACAGGATGACACATGGTTACACAATAACAGTGACAATGGGTGACATATAGTGACACACAATAACAGTGACACAGGATAACACAGTGACACAAGAACACATACGTTGACACATTGAGTGAGTTTAGTTCTACGCCATACTCAGCAATATTACAGCTATATGGCGGCGGTCTGTATATAATCGAGTCTTGACCAGTCAATCCAGTGATCAACAGCATGAACATCGATCTACGCAATTGGGAACCAATGACATGTGTCAACCAAGTCAGCGAGTCTGACCGCCCGATCCCGTTAGTCGCCTCTTACGACAAGCACAGTTGCCTTTTATAGTAAGCATGGGTTGCTGAAGGCCTATTCTACCCCGGACCTTTACGGGTCACACTGACACAGGATTACACTCAGTGACACACAATCATACACACTGACGATGGATCACACATGGTGACACGATCACTCATGGTGTCACACAATCATATACACTGACAGGATCACACATGTGTGACAGACAGTAACACAGATGTGACACACAATCACACACATTGATATATGATCACACAATGCTACATGGTACATGACATATGATGAGACTCAGCAACTCATGCACAATTACTTGAACGGTAAAGCAAAGAAGACTACAGGAGAGACAGACTAGAGACAGATCAGCGCCCCAAAGACAATCATGACTCTCGCACTTGAACATACACTTCCGACAGTCATAGCGCTACCATCACTTTGAGGAAACTGGTTTGCTTGCAAGATGCAGATGACTAGTTTCTGCCAGTATTTACCTGGACATGTCTTGACCCTTCCGGACACTCCCACCACCCAGTGTGTATTGTTGTTGACCAGGCTGCCTCGGATGGTCTTGTGCTGCAGAGTGACTCTCTCAAACACAGAGGCCACGATGGACACTTCCTTAGGCAGACTGACTTCCAGATGTGGTGCAGCATTCTTGTGAGTCACATGGTAGGGGAAGGTGTCATTGAGGTAGGTGACCACCATAAGGTCAGAGATGATCTCATATGGTCCCTCTGTCTCCGTTGCTAACACAGAGTTCTCCAGCACATCTCTGTCGTAGTTCTTGTCACTCGCTGGCCACATATTGACAAAGGTACATGTACCTTCTATTCATCAACATACAGTTCATTCTTAAGCACTCTTACTGAAAGGCAGAAACTTAATTCAGCCAATTATCTGCTTGCAAGACTCATCAGATAGATGATGATTACTTCAACAGCAAAAGAAGTCAAATTTGTCTTCCAGAAAAAGTAAAGAGGAAGGAAGGAAGGTACCTTCTAACTAACCAATGTTTAACACACAGTCTACAACATGACAAGTCAGTAAGACTCATGCAGGGAACAGACTTGTACTTGGAGATAAGTGTATGGTCTACATAGTTATGTTTGACTGTATATGGTTTGCCTTTTACGAAAAACCAAACATCGACATATGTCACATTACCTGGTGTGTCCATCTCTCCAAATGGATTCTTTGGTCTGATCGACACTGACTCTCCACCAATCACAGAGGAGAAGACAGAAGGTCCTTGGTTTCGGTAATGTCCAACCTTGAAGATTCCCCGATGTCCAGACACCTCGCCTTCCAGGAAGTCAGGTGGTGCCCCGAGCCTGGAGTCCACCTTCACATGTACGATCTTGTCTCTGATTCACAAACAAAGCAACAGTCAACATGTTGAACTGACTAAACTGTTCTTATATCTATGGAGACAGCTATCAAGGATTTCCCAAAATGGTTTTCAGCCTGCATACTTGTCACTAAGGGGGTGAAATAACAGTTTAACTCCTCAAACATTTCTTTCCAATGAATAAACCCACAATGAGGCAATCTGCAGGATGATGATCAACAAAGCATTTAGTACATTCTGAGAAAGTATATATCATTTGAAGTGCTAAAAATGCCAAGTCGATTGGTCCCTAGGAGACTTAAACATCCACTTTGGACGCACTAAAGGTAAAATACAAAGCACATGAAATGTCCTGAACAATGCTTCTCTCACTTGTAGTTCATTCGTCCTTCCTTCTCCCACTGCTTATCTCCCTTCAGGCTGACCTTGCCCTTGTAGAAGGACTGGCCTTGATATTGAAGACTGAACTCCAGCTCAAGGAGGTGTTGCCGTGGTAATGGTTTGATGTGGCAGTAGAAGTGGTTCATTCGACTGCTGTCCCACTGAGGGCGGATGTGGAACTCCATCCAGTTGCTCTTCAGACATCTGCCATAAGGACAGCATCATGCAGATATGTTATTGTGGATATAACAGCATGAACAAAATATATTGTTGGAAATATGACTGTATCACACAGACGTAAGTGTAATCATCATACCGTCCTGCGTTATGACCTGTGAATTTATTCAACCCCCAAAATGACACAGACCTCCCGTCATGACCTGGGGCCTGATACTAACCATCAAACCTAACAGGTCTCCTCTTATTTCCTGTTCCCTGGGAACCTGTTTATCATCGTCAAGTCCAACAGGCCACCTTTTGTGACCTGTTGCCACTTATGACCAGTTGCCTGAGGACCTGTTTCTAACTGTTGAACCCAACAGGTCTCCTGTTATGATCATTTGGTGGGGAACCTGTTTCTAAATGTCAAGCCCAACAGGTCTCAAGCCCTACACATCTTGTATCCGGGAACATGTTCCTAACCATCAATGTTTATGGGCTACTCACTTCCGGGGCTGACAGTGTCGCTTGTGATAGTCCTTACAGATGTCGCTGCAGTTGCTGCGGGCACAGCATGTGTAGCAGACACGGAGACGTGGGGAGTAGCCATTGTCACTCTCACTGCCCAGCACGGAACATTCCGAGCTAGTTTGTGTCATCTGCCGGGCACAGTCTCGAGTGCAGTCCTCGCAGCGTTTGCTATAGTGCTGACACCTGGTGGGCAAACAACAAAACAATGTTCTAGGTCTATGAATGTTCACCTACTTTTTGGTTATGACATTTCTACTGCATTAATGGTACATAAGCACCATATACCAGGACAATTACTCTGTACAGCATTCAAAGATGATATACAAGGAAAATTTACAAGGAGGTATACAAGGACAATCTACAAGGAGGTATACAAGGACAATCTACAAGGAGGTATACAAGGACAATTTACAAGGATGGTATATAAAGATAATTTACAAGGATGGTATATAAAGATAATTTACATGGATGGTACACAAGGACAATTTACAAGGATGGTATATGAAGAGAATTTACATGGATGGTACACAAGGACAATCTACACGGATGGTATATAAAGATAATTTACATGGATGGTACACAAGGACAATCTACATGGATGGTACACAAGGACAATTTACAAGGATGGTATATAAAGAGAATTTACAAGGATGGTACACAAGGACAATTTACAAGGATGGTATATAAAGATAATTTACATGGATGGTACACAAGGACAATTTACAAGGATGGTATATGAAGAGAATTTACATGGATGGTACACAAGGACAATCTACACGGATGGTATATAAAGATAATTTACATGGATGGTACACAAGGACAATCTACATGGATGGTACACAAGGACAATTTACAAGGATGGTATATAAAGATAATTTACAAGGATGGTACACAAGGACAATTTACAAGGATGGTATATAAAGATAATTTACATGGATGGTACACAAGGACAATATACACGGATGGTATATAAAGAGAATTTACAAGGATGGTATATAAAGAGAAACTACAAGGACGGTACACAAGGACAATTTACAAGGATGGTATATAAAGAAAATTTACATGGATGGTACACAAGGACAATCTACACGGATGGTACACAAGGACAATCTACATGGATGGTATATAAAGGTAATTTACATGGATGGTACACAAGGACAATCTACACGGATGGCATATAAAGAGAATTTACAAGGATGGTATATAAAGAGAATCTACAAGGATGGTACACAAGGACAATTTACAAGGATGGTATATAAAGAGAATTTACATGGATGGTACACAAGGACAATCTACACGGATGGTACACAAGGACAATCTACATGGATGGTATATAAAGATAATTTACATGGATGGTACACAAGGACAATCTACACGGATGGCATATAAAGAGAATTTACAAGGATGGTATATAAAGAGAATCTACAAGGATGGTACACAAGGACAATTTACAAGGATGGTATATAAAGAGAATTTACATGGATGGTACACAAGGACAATCTACACGGATGGTACACAAGGACAATCTACATGGATGGTATATAAACATAATTTACATGGATGGTACACAAGGACAATCTACACGGATGGTATATAAAGAGAATTTACAAGGATGGTATATAAAGAGAATTTACAAGGATGGTACACAAGAAGAATTTACAAGGATGGCTTACAAGGACAATCTACACGGATGGTATACAAGGACTATTTAAATGGATGGTATACAAGGACTATTTACAAAGATGATTTACCTTTTGGACTTCTCAACCCACACTGTGGAACTTCTGAAAAAGTCAGCTCTGATTCCATCAAACAGATCAGTCATTGGCCCTGGATGCGGATACAGGAAGTGGGAGGGACCAGCAGAAGAGGAACCTGGGAAATTTCCAACTGTCTCAAAAGACTGACAGGGTTGTGCCTTCTGGTTCCCATCAAGACTGTAGGTAACATTCTGAAATGACATGTGACAATACAGTATACACATACTTATGATAAATTTGTTGACAAAGATCGTGTAATAAACTAAAGTATCGCAGAGTATTTCCACAGGATATTCTGTCTGTACTGATCATGTAACTGGTGAAGGTAACATGATGCAAGATGTACTGATCAAGGAACAGGTGAGGGTAACGATGCAAGATGTACTGGTCAAGGAACAGATGAAAGTAACATGATGCAAGATGTACTGGTCAAGGAACAGGTGAAGGTAACATGATGCAAGATATACTGGTCAAGGAACAGGTGAAGGTAACATGATGCAAGATGTACTGGTCATGTAACTGGTGAAGGTAACATGATGCAACACGTACTGGTCAAGGAACAGGTGAAGGTAACATGATGCAAGATGTACTGGTCAAGGAACAGGTGAAGGTAACATGATGCAAGATGTACTGGTCAAGGAACAGGTGAAGGTAACATGATGCAAGATGTACTGATCAAGAAACTGGTGAAGGTAACATGACGCAAGATGTACTGGTCAAGGAACAGGTGAAGGTAACATGATGCAAGATGTACTGGTCAAGGAACAGGTGAAGGTAACATGATGCAAGATGTACTGGTCAAGGAACTGGTGAAGGTAACATGATGCAAGATGTACTGATCATGTAACTGGTGAAGGTAACATGATGCAAGATGTACTGATCATGTAACAGGTGAAGGTAACATGATGCAAGATGTACTGGTCATGTAACTGGTGAAGGTAACATGATGCAAGATGTACTGGTCAAGGAACAGGTGAAGGTAACATGATGCAAGATGTACTGATCATGTAACTGGTGAAGGTAACATGATGCAAGATGTAATGATCATGTAACTGGTGAAGGTAACATGATGCAAGATGTACTGGTCAAGGAACAGGTGAAGGTAACATGATGCAAGATGTACTGGTCAAGGAACAGGTGAAGGTAACATGATGCAAGATGCACTGGTCAAGGAACAGGTGAAGGTAACATGATGCAAGATGGGCATGTGTACTTACCATCAGTTTATCATGATGTAGGATGTAGTGGTCAGGGACTGGATGGGGACAGAACTGGCGAAGGATCTGACTTTGGGTGCCGGACTGGGGGATAGCTCGGAAACTTCCTTTCTCAGAGGAGTTGATGGGAACATAGAGCTGAGCTGCCTGGACAGATTTCATTGTGACCTTTACCTTGAGATCACTACCTGAAATATTAAGGTCTTTGTATTCAAGATGTAGAGCTATGAACAATTAGATTGTACCCTGATCCTGCACTTTGGCATTTGATGTGTGTTACAAGAATGGCTTACCTCTATCAAGAGTAAACCCAAAGTTGCCACTCTGCATTGAAGGGAGATAATCCTCCTCCACCTTCTGATCCACAACACCATAGAGACTCTCCAGTATGATGTTCTGTGAGGTTTCAGGGTTAGGGAGGACACTGTGACCTTATGAAGAAATACATGTAACACACAGCATATGACATAGTGTATCAAACACGTTATCACTGTATATCACATAGTGGACCACACAGTTTATCACATAGAGTAACACACAGTTTGTCACAGTGTATCACATAGTGTATCACACAGTGCATCACACAGTGTCTCACATAAGGTATGACATAGTCTATCACACAGTTTACCATAGTGTATATTACAGTGTATCGCTTAATATATCACATTCTACCACATAAAGTATCATATAGTGTATAGCATATCGTCATGTGTGGTGTAGGTACTTTATGCATTACACTGTATCTGCAGATATACTGTAACATGTGTAATATTAGAAGAAAGGCAAGCCATCTTACTTCTACACTCTCTGTTGGTATCTCTCTGGCATGTCTGGTACTCAAATTCCCCAGAGGAACACTGCTTCTGACAGGCTGCAGGAAAGAAGAGGACAAGTCATGTTGATTCGAGAACACAGGCATAGACACAGGTCATCAAGTCGTACTGATCCAAGGACACAGGCATAGACACAGGTCATCAAGTCATACTGATACAGGGGATGTGAAAGGGAGGCAAGTATAAGGGAGGTGGGTGAAGAGGTAGAGGGTGAAGGGGAGGAGGGTGAAGGGGAGGAGGGTGAAGTGGAGGTGACCTAAAGGGGAGAAGGGTGAAAGGGTAAAGAGTGAAGGTGTGGAGGGTGAAGGCTTGGAGGGTGAAGAGGAGGTGAGCTAAGGGAAGGAGGGTGAAGGGGTAACGGATGAAGGTGTGGAGGGTGAAGGGGTAACGGATGAAGGTGTGGAGGGTGAAGGGGATGAGATCAAGGCTTGGAGAGTGAAGTGGAGGTGAGCTAAAGGAAGGAGGGTGAAGGGGTAACGGATGAAGGTGTGGAGGGTAAAGGGGTAACGGATGAAGGTGTGGAGGGTGAATTGGATGAGAGTGAAGGCTTGGAGGGTGAAGAGGAGGTGAGCTAAAGGAAGGAGGGTGAAGGGGTGAAGGGGTGAAGGGAATGAGGGTGAAGGCTTGGAAAGTGAAGTGGAGGTGAACTAAAGGAAGGAGGGTGAAGGGGTGATGGATGAAGGTGTTTAGGGTGAAGGGGATGAGGGTGAAGAGGAGGTGAGCTAAAGGAAGGAGGGTGAAGGGGTAATGGATGAAGGTGTTTAGGGTGAAGGGGATGAGGGTGAAGAGGAGGTGAACTAAAGGAGGGAGGGTGAAGGGGTGACGGATGAAGGTGTGGAGGGTGAAGGGGATGAAGGTGAAGTGGAGGTGAACTAAAGGAGGGAGGGTGAAGGGGTGACGGATGAAGGTGTGGAGGGTGAAGGGGATGAGGGTGAAGAGGAGGTGAGCTAAAGGAAGGAGGGTGAAGGGGTGACGGATGAAGGTGTTTAGGGTGAAGGGGTAACGGGTGAAGGTGTGGAGGGTGAAGGGGATGAGGGTGAAGGCATGGAGGGTGAAGAGGAGGTGAGTTAAAGGAAGGAGGGTGAAGGGGTAACGGGTGAAGGTAAGGAGGGTGAAGGGGTGATGGATGAAGGTGTGGAGGGTGAAGGGGATGAGGGTGAAGAGGAGGTGAGCGAAAGGAAGGAGGGTGAAGGGGTAACAGATGAAGGTAAGGAGGGTGAAGGGGATGAGAGTGAAGGCTTGGAGAGTGAAGTGGAGGTGAACTAAAGGAGGGAGGGTGAAGGGGTAATGGATGAAGGTGTGGAGGGTGAAGGGGATGAAGGTGAAGAGGAGGTGAGCTAAAGGAAGGAGGGTGAAGGGGTAATGGATGAAGGTGTGGAGGGTGAAGGGGATGAAGGTGAAGAGGAGGTGAGCTAAAGGAAGGAGGGTGAAGGGGTAATGGATGAAGGTGTGGGGGGTGAAGGGGATGAGGGTGAAGAGGAGGTGAGCTAAAGGAAGGAGGGTGAAGGGGTAATGGATGAAGGTGTGGGGGGTGAAGGGGATGAAGGTGAAGTGGAGGTGAACTAAAGGAGGGAGGGTGAAGGAGTAACGGGTGAAGGTGTGGAGGGTGAAGGGGATGAGGGTGAAGGCTTGGAGGATGAAGAAGAGGTGAGCTAAAGGAAGGAGGGTGAAGGGGTAATGGATGAAGGTGTCGAGGATGAAGGGGTGATGGATGAAGGTGTAGAGGGTGAAGGGGATGAGGGTGAAGAGGAGGTGAGCTAAAGGAAGGAGGGTGAAGGGGTAACGGGTGAAGGTGTTTAGGGTGAAGGGGTAACGGGTGAAGGTGTGGCGGGTGAAGGGGATGAGGGTGAAGAGGAGGTGAGCTAAAGGAAGGAGGGTGAAGGGGTAATGGGTGAAGGGGTAATGGGTGAAGGTGTGGAGGGTGAAGGCTTGGAGGGTGAAGAGGAGGTGAGCTAAGGGAGGAGGGTGAAGGGGTAGTGGGTGAATGTAAAGAGAGCAGTGAATTTGAGAATAAAGTGGGTTAAAGGGGAAGGTTTGAGAGCGTAGTACAGGTGAGAGTGTTTGATAGGGGTTACTTGATAATGGTGATATAGACCAGTAATGGCATGGCTGTTTTCACCTACCTCTGCAGTGGGAGTTACTGTCTGACTTGCATGGCCTCAGCATGAAGTAACCATCAGGGCACACCTTGGTGCAATCTGCAAAAAGGATATTTACAAGGTGTTCCAGATTCCAGTCTGCAGATGTAGTCTCAGGACACATCAGAACTAGGCTACAACTCATGTGTGGCTTTCTCCTGCATGTATGTAGGTGTCTAGATGTGATCAATATATGTCTAACCCTGTAGATGTGTTCCCTACATGTCTGACCCTAAAGACATAATCTCAGTATGTCTGACCTGCAGGCATGATCCATATATCTGTTCCTGTAGGCATGTCTGACCATACAAATGAGAATCCATTCTTACCCTAAAGATGTGATCCCTGTATGTCTAACCTTGTAGATGTGTTCCCTGTATATCTGACCCTAAAGATGTGATATCTATATGTCTTACCTGCAGGCATGATCCATATGTCTGTCCCTGTAGGTGTGATCTCTGTATGTCTGACCATACAAATGAGAATCCAGTATACAAGGGGATGTCAATAAGTTTTGAGCCTTGCATAGAAAAACACAAAATATTGGTATGAACCACATTTATTTTTCAACATAGTCCCCTTGTGAGTCAAGACACTTGTTCCATCTTTTCTGCCAGGCGCTGATGCCATCTCTGTAGAAGACGCCATTTTGGTCCTCAAACCAAGTCTCAGTAGCAGCAATAAGCTCATTATCATCCTGAAATCTACAACCACACAAGTGTTTCTTGAGATTTGGGAACAGATGGTAATCACTTGGTGCCATTTCTGGAGAGTAGGGGGGATGCGGCAAGATTTCGTACCCGCATTCCTGGACAGCAGCGGTTGCAACGTGAGAGGTGTGTACTGAAGTGTTGTCTTGATGTAGAAGAATACCACGTCTTATCTTGCCCTGGCGCTTCTTCTTGATAAACTGTCGCACGTCTCAACAAGTTAGTGTAATATTCCCCATTCATTGTTCTTCCTTTTGGTAAGTAATCTATGTGGATGACGCTTTTGCTATCCTAGAAGACTGTCGCCATTACCTTCTGCACTGATCTGGAGGCTTTGAACATTTTGGTCCTGGGAGAATGTTTCCATTCCATGGATTCTTGTTTGCTCTCAGGATCATAGTGGTGGATCCAGGTTTCATCCCAGGTTACTAGCCTAAAGTGAAAATCTTCGGGATTCTTGTTGTATCTGGTTAGCATGGAGTTGCTTATGGTGACCCTTGTTTGCTTCATTTCATCTGTAAGCATTCTTGGCACCCATCTTGCGCACACCTTAGACATGAAGGTGATGAATCATGAAGAATTGTCTCGATGGATCCATGTGAAATGCCTGTGGTCTCCTCTAACTCGTGGAGTGTGATTTGACGATTTTCCAGCACAAGTCTATGCACTCTGTCAATGTTTTCCTGACTAGTGCTTGTTGTTGGGCGACCTGGACGTGGGTCATCTTCAAGACTCTCTCTACCATACTTAAATTCATTGACCCATCGTTTGATGGTAGCAGATGAAGGGGAAGACTTCCCATATACTGTTGAAAGCCTTTCTTCTATGTTCTTCACCGAGTTTCCCTCAAGAACTAAAAACTTAATTACTGCTCTATACTCAATTTTATTCATTTTCACTACTGTGAGGGGGCCTATCTCTGTCAGTGTGATGCGATCCCTGTATGTCTAACCCTGTAGATGTGATCAGTGTATGTCTGACCCTAAATATGTGATACCAGTTACGTCTAACCCTGCAGATGTGTTCCCTGTATGTCTGACCTGTAAATGTGACCCCTGTATATCTGACCCTAAAGATGTGATCTCTATATGTCTGACCCTGTAGGTGTGGTCACTATATCTGTCCCTGTAGATGTGATCCTTGTATGTCTGACCCTGTAGATGTGATCCTTGTATGTCTAAGCCTGTAGATGTGATCCTGCTATGTCTAACCCTGTAGATGTGATCCTTGTATGTCTGACCCTGTAGATGTGATCCCTGTATGTCTAAGCCTGTAGATGTGATCCTGCTATGTCTGACCCTGTAGATGTGATCCCTGTATGTCTGACCCTGTAGATGTGATCCCTGTATGTCTGACCCTGTAGATGTGATCCCTGTATGTCTGACCCTGTAGATGTGATCCCTGTATGTCTGACCCTGTAGATGTGATACCTGTATGTCTGACCCTGTAGATGTGATCCCTGTATGTCTGACCCTAAAGATGTGATCCCTGTATGTCTGGCCCTAAAGATGTGATCCCTGTATGTCTGACCCTAAAGATGTGATCCCTGTATCTCTAACCCTGTAGATGTGGTCCTTGTATGTCTAACCCTGTAGATGTGATCCCTGTATGTCTGACCCTGAAAATGTGATCATCTTTAAGTCAGATATTGACATGACATTCAATGTACAGAGAAGCAGTTTTTAAGTTTTCCATGACAGTTGTTACCTTGGCAGATCTTGTGGGTGGTGTTGGTGCATGGCTGCACCTCGTATGTCCCTGGATTACATGGAACACGGCACTCTGAAACAAACACGCCATACAGAGAAACAGCGTTCAACGCCATCAGTCAAGGTACACCGATGCACAGCTATGCGCTACTAAAATAAATACGGCTATCATACAAGACAACAAGACAATAGTAGCTACCAGACAACATCCAAAGTCAATGCTAGAGAACACACGTCACATCATAGATCTAAATACATACTAAACCACAGGGTATGTCTAACAAACTTTGAGAGTTTTTATGATTATTTCATTAACTTATAATGTTAAGAAACAAACAAAAAGTTATTTACGTTTTGACAAAATTGTTTTGTAAAAGGTGTTGACATCTTTACTTCCCCAAAATACTGAGTCATGTGTCTGAAGAACCTAACTGAAATGTTCTTATCACACACTGGGTGGTGTGTACAGCGTCCACTGAATCTTGCACAGCACACATTGCTAGGGGTATGGGGATACCTACCCTGGCAAGTTTTTCCGTCACCATAGAAACCGTTGGGGCATATACACTCGTATAAGCCCATACTGTTTAAGCACCCAGCCGTGGGGTGGCATTTTGCCCCTCCCTCCATACACTCATTAATATCTGAAACATGGGGAGAACATGGTGTTACCCAACATGCACTCCCAGTCATCACTGGCTGCTCTGAGATCCGGGATCCGGGATCCGGGATCCGGGATCCGGGAATTCCATTTCAATTTACAGAATTTATATTTAAGTTTATCTTTTGCCTTTTGTGTCATTTTTAACTTTGATTTTTTCAAATGTTTTTATATCAAAGTTTCTGAAGGTAAAAAAAAACAAATAAATAACTGAAGACCTGGCCACAGCTAGCAGTTAACAACAGAAATAAAGAAGATCTCCATGACTGCTAAAAAACACAAATTACTGAAAATATTGCACACATTGACATCAGCTAGAGCATTCTCCACCAGTGCATGGACCAATCACCAGAAAGAGACAACACGAAACCTCGGCTCTCACCAGGCCAGATGGAAGTTATTGCATGCAGATGGTAATTACGATATACCAGTATACTTCAACATCTAGATAAGGATATATGACATGAATGTTGCTACACTTATCAATGTTCTGTTGGTCTGCTAGAATTTTCAAAAGTGTTTCCACTAATAAACTACTTAAAACTGGGACTGTTTAATACATGCATCTAAATAAATCATGTGGCCCTACCCTTGCACACAGATTAGAGACATCTACATACACTGTGTGGTTCAACCCCTGTGTACAGCTTACAGACATCTATATACACTGTGTGGCCCAACCCGTGTGTACATTTTAGAGACATCTATATAACACTGTGTGGCCCAACCCTTGTGTACAGCTTACAGACATCCATAAACCCTGAGTGGCCCAAACTTTGTGTACAGCTTACAGAAGTCTATATACACTGTGTGGTTCAACCCTTGGGTACAGCTTAGAGACATCTATATACACTGTGTAGCTCAAACCTTGTGTACAGATTACAGACATCTATATACACTGTGTGGCCCAACCCCTGTGTACAGCTTAGAGACGTCTATATACACTGTGTGGTTCAACCCCTGTGTACATTTTAGAGACATCTATATAACACTGTGTGGTCCAACCCTTGTGTACAGCTTACAGACATCTATATACACTGTGTGACTCAACCTTTGTATACAGCTCACAGACATCTATATACACTGTGTGGCCCAACCCTCGTATACAACTCACAGACATCTAAACACACTGTGTGGCCCAACCCTCATATCCAGCTCACAGACATCTACATACACTGTGTGGCCCAACCCTTGTGTACAACTTAGAGACATCTATATACACTGTGTGGCCCAACTCTTGTATACAGCTCACAGACATCTAAATACATTGTGTGGTTCAACACTAGTATACAGCTCACAGACATCTATATACACTGTGTAGCTCAACCCTTGTGTACAGCTCACAGACATCTATATACACTGTGTGGCCCAACCCTTGTATACAGCTCACAGACATCTACATACACTGTGTGGCCCAACCCTTGTGTACAGCTTACAGACATCTATATACACTGTGTGGCCCAACCCGTGTGTACAGTTTAGAGATATCTATATAACACTGTGTGGCCCAACCCTTGTGTACAGCTTAGAGACATCTATAAACCCTGAGTGGCCAAAACCTTGTGTACAACTTACAGAAGTCTATATACACTGTGTGGTTCAACGCTTGTGTACAGCTTAGAGATATCTATATACACTGTGTGGCCCAACTCTCATATACAGCTCACAGACATATACATACACTGTGTGGCTCAACCCTTGTATACAGCTCAGACGTCTATATACACTGTGTGGCCCAACCCTTGTATACAGCTCACAGACACCTATATACACTGTGTGGCCCAACCCTTGTGTACAGCTCACAGACACCTATATTGCACTGTGTGGCCCAACCCTTGTGTACAGCTTACAGACATCTATATACACTGTGTGGTTCAACCCTTGTGTACAGCTCACAGACATCTATATAAACTGTGTGGTCCAACCCTCGTATACAGCTCACAGACATCTAAATACACTGTGTGGCCCAACCCTTGTGTATAGCTCACAGACATCTATATACACTGTGTGGCCCAACCCTTGTATACAGCTCACAGACATCTATATAACACTGTGTAGCTCAACCCTTGTGTACAGCTCACAGACATCTATATACACTGTGTGGCCCAACCCTTGTATACAGCTCACAGACATCTATATACACTGTGTGGCTCAACCCTTGTATACAGCTCACAGACATCTACATACACTGTGTGGCCCAACCCTTGTGTACAGCTTACAGACATCTATATACACTGTGTGGCCCAACCCGTGTGTACAGTTTACAGACATCTATAAAACACTGTGTGGCCCAACCCTTGTGTACAGCTTAGAGACATCTATAAACCCTGAGTGGCCAAAACCTTGTGTACAACTTACAGAAGTCTATATACACTGTGTGGCTCAACCCTTGTATACAGCTCAGACGTCTATATGCACTGTGTGGCCCAACCCTTGTATACAGCTCACAGACACCTATATACACTGTGTGGCCCAACCCTTGTGTACAGCTCACAGACATCTATATTGCACTGTGTGGCCCAACCCTTGTGTACAGCTTACAGACATCTATATACACTGTGTGGTTCAACCCTTGTGTACAGCTCACAGACATCTATATAAACTGTGTGGTCCAACCCTCGTATACAGCTCACAGACATCTAAATACACTGTGTGGCCCAACCCTTGTGTATAGCTCACAGACATCTATATACACTGTGTGGCCCAACCCTCGTGTACAGCTCACAGACATCTATATACACTGTGTGGCCCAACCCTCGTATACAGCTCACTGACATCTGTATACACTGTGTGGCCCAATCCTCGTATACAACTCACAGACATCTATATACACTGTGTGGCCCAACCCTTGTATACAGCTCACAGACATCTATATACACTGTGCGGCCCAACACTTGTATACAGCTCACAGACATCTATATACACTGTGCGGCCCAACACTTGTATACAGCTCACAGACATCTGTATACACTGTGTGGCCCAACCCTTGTATACAGCTCACTGACATCTGTATACACTGTGTGGCCCAACCCTTGTGTACAGCTCACAGACATCTATATTGCACTGTGTGGCCCAACCCTTGTGTACAGCTTACAGACATCTATATACACTGTGTGGTTCAACCCTTGTGTACAGCTCACAGACATCTATATAAACTGTGTGGTCCAACCCTCGTATACAGCTCACAGACATCTAAATACACTGTGTGGCCCAACCCTTGTGTATAGCTCACAGACATCTATATACACTGTGTGGCCCAACCCTCGTGTACAGCTCACAGACATCTATATACACTGTGTGGCCCAACCCTCGTATACAGCTCACTGACATCTGTATACACTGTGTGGCCCAATCCTCGTATACAACTCACAGACATCTATATACACTGTGTGGCCCAACCCTTGTATACAGCTCACAGACATCTATATACACTGTGCGGCCCAACACTTGTATACAGCTCACAGACATCTATATACACTGTGCGGCCCAACACTTGTATACAGCTCACAGACATCTGTATACACTGTGTGGCCCAACCCTTGTATACAGCTCACTGACATCTGTATACACTGTGTGGCCCAACCCTTGTATACAGCTCACAGACATCTATATACACTGTGTGGCCCAACCCTTGTGTACAGCTCACAGACATCTGTATACACTGTGTGGCCCAACCCTTGTATACAGCTCACAGACATCTATATACACTGTGTGGCCCAACCCTCGTATACAGCTCACTGACATCTGTATACACTGTGTGGTCCAACCCTTGTATAAAGCTCACAGACATCTACATACACTGTGTGGCTGACACAGAACTGTAACTTCTGTAGATATCTGACACTGACATGTGTATCTCTATGTTAGTATCTACGAGTATATATATGTTAGATCCTAAAGATAACGATTTACATCAACTATTGTACACACCTGGTGACTGCCACTTTCCTGAAGGACATTTATACTGCACATCTTGTGCAAGACACATCTTGCAAGCTACATGTGACAAAGATTTGAGGCATACCATATATATGTGGCAAATGTTAAAACAACTAAAGTACTGACTTTTACCTTGCATTTACCTGTATTTAAAAGGCCAGTTCTGGGTATTTAAAGTATTAGTGAATGAATGGTTCTTGGTCAACTCAGTTCTCAACCTAAACCAAGAGAGTCTCATACAGTGAAGCTGACAAGCTAAGCTGCAGGCCCTAAGGATGAAAGACCTGTTGGCCACAAGCACATCCAGAAAACAAAAGCTGTGGGACTGAGTGGTTCTCTGTCACCATCGGGCCTAATGACTGATGTTAATTTCAAATGCTGGTTGTGACAGGTTCCCAGCTGTGACTGGGCCATATGGGGATTCAAACAGATGGATATTGAATGGCATCCTTTCATTTGTCCGTATGTGTCCAGATTCCAGTTAATGATTGGCAATACTGCAAGATGCCCCACGTCGTGTACTCACTACTACAAGGCACCCCACGTCCTGTACTCACTACTACAAGATGCCCCACGTCATATACTCACTACTACAAGATGCCCCACGTCGTGTACTCACTACTACAAGGCACCCCACGTCCTGTACTCACTACTACAAGATGCCCCACGTCATGTACTCACTACTACAAGATGTCCCACGTCGTGTACTCACTACTACAAGATGCCCCACGTCGTGTACTCACTACTACAAGATGCCCCACGTCTTGTACTCACTACTACAAGATGCCCCACGTCGTGTACTCACTACTACAAGATGCCGCACGTCTTGTACTCACTACTACAAGATGCCCCACGTTGTGTACTCACTACTACAAGGCGCCCCACGTCCTGTACTCACTACTACAAGACGCCCCACGTCCTGTACTCACTACTGCAAGATGCCCCATGTCGTGTACTCACTACTGCAAGATGCCCCACATCATGTAATCACTACTGCAAGATGCCCCACGTCATGTACTCACTACTACAAGATGCCTCACGTCTTGTACTCACTACTGCAAGATGCCCAACGTCTTGTACTCACTACTACAAGATGCCCGACGTCTTGTACTCACTACTACAAGATGCCTCACATCTTGTACTCACTACTGCAAGAAGCCCCACGTCATGTACTCACTACTACAAGATGCCTCACGTCTTGTACTCACTACTACAAGATGCCTCACATCTTGTACTCACTACTGCAAGATGCCCCACGTCATGTACTCACTACTACAAGATGCCTCACGTCTTGTACTCACTACTGCAAGATGCCCAACGTCATGTACTCACTACTACAAGATGCCCCACGTCTTGTACTCACTACTACAAGATGCCCAACGTCTTGTACTCATATCTGCAACATACCCCATGTTACTGTGTGGCCCACATCTTCAACATGCCTCACGTACTCACAGCACACAGCTACAAGATGTCATGTACTCACAGGCACAAGATGCCCCCCGTCATGTACTCACAGGCACAAGATACCCCACGTCGTGTACTCACAGGCACAAGATGCCCCACATCGTGTACTCACAGGCACAAGATGCCCCACGTCGTGTACTCACAGGCACAAGATGGCCCCACGTCGTGTACTCACAGGCACAAGATGCCCCACGTCGTGTACTCACAGGCACAAGATGCCCCACGTCGTGTACTCACAGGCACAAGATGCCCCACGTCATGTACTCACAGGCACAAGATGCCCCACATCGTGTACTCACAGGCACAAGATGCCCCACATCATGTACTCATTGCTACAAGATGCCCCATGTCGTGTAGTCACAGGCACAAGATGCCCCCCCGTCATGTACTCACAGTTGCAACGTGCCCCATGTCATGTACTTACACATGCATCATGCCCCATGTCAAGTACTCACAGCTGCATCATGCCCCATGTCAAGTACTCACAGCTGCATCATGCCCCATGTCATGTACTCACAGCTGCATCATGCCCCATGTCATGTACTCACAGCTGCATCATGCCCCATGTCATGTACTTGCTGCAGGGGAACACCATTGGGAAAGTGCCATGTGACTCAATGTCTGGTGTATCATACCTTAGCCATCCTTGAAGTCGCTCAAGTGAATAGGTCCTGACATATAATGCACCTAAATGCTGCAGCAACATATCTACCCTGCTAAACAATATGACAACTGCTCCACAAAGCTTATGCCAGTTTGTCTTTCTTTCAAAGTCCCATGACAGCTCTCATGCTGTGTGGTTACAGGGAGTGAACATATGATGGGCAGAACTTGGTTTGCATGCTCGGGTTTACTGGTTTACAAACAATACCTGAGAACAGTGGCCACTTCAATAAGTCCCTGAATATAGGCTGATCTCAGATGATCTTGGCAAAATCTATTTTAGTAATGGAGTTCTCAAAGATATTACATAATTACATACGTCATGTCTGTTACATGACATACATCTGGTATATATATTAAACCTAGTTTATGGACATACACCCAGTCTAGATGCTATATTTGACATGAATGATATATATTATGTGTGATAAGACTATCATACGATATACAACTGGTGTTAGCTTACCTTGACATTTGCCATTAGTCCCCATCTTGAAGCCTTTGCGGCAGATGCAGTGTCCGTTAGCGTCGTCACAGCGGTGGTCGCAGCTGCTGTTCCGACATAGGTCCGAGTGGAGGGTGGAGAGGATGGGTTCACTCACATCTGAAATCCGATTTATTCCATAACTATTCCCTGCCTGTCTGGGGAATGGCTTTCATAAGTCACTCCCTCCAAAACTTAATGGAGGTCCACCTTTACACCAGTATCACTCTCACTCGCTCACTCACTCACTCACTCACTCACTAAATACATTTGTAGCTGTCCTCACCAAACCTCTCCACCTTCACAAGCTTGTCATAGGACACCTCGCCATCTGAGTCTCTGTGGAAAAACACTGTTGCTTTCTTGGACAAAAAGGTTCTGGGAGCATGTACAGTTATTTGGACAATGGTGTTGGTGTAGGCCTGGGAGTAGACACCGCCGATGATGCCAAGGACACACATGATGGACAAGATGGTCAGATGTAGACTGTAACATAGGAGATATTGCTGCAATGTACAGACAAAGTCAGACAATGTCTACACTGGATAACATTGCTTAACAGATGATCTACAGAACACGGGCAACATGACAACAGTGCTACACAGACGATAGGGAAAGCCATTATGTACAGAACTCATGTGTTGCCAAGTGAAACTTTTGCAATATAACAGAGGGTTCGGACATACTGTTTCAACACTGGAAGTTCTTACCACCATAGATCACAGTTCCGACTTACTATTTTGGACCCTGATAGGTCTTGCCATGCCCTTTCAATGTCGGTTTCTTCAGTTCTTCCTTTGGGTCGGAGTTGTCAGATGTTTTCTGGAAGTCTACATAGTTATAGTTGTCTCCCTTGGCAGGTGTCTGCTGCTTCCACAGACCTTGTTCAGGGATCTTCATCAGCTTTGGGGGAGGAGGGGGGAAGTCAAAGCTGGCATCACCCTCGACAGGCTGGGGCTGTATGTCCTCTGGGGGAGGGGGGAGGGGTGGGGAATCACTGTCAGGACCAGCTGACTGGGTAGGGGGACACAACATTGGACTAGATGAAACACTCCCAGGTTCTTGTGGGACCTCATCGGACCCTTTACTGGTGTGAGGTGAGTTCATACCAAATGTTGTGAAGCATGTGTTCTTCAGTTTGGGATTGAGGGAAGTTTGGGGACTACTTGTGTTGAATCCAATACAGCTACTTGTGTCCAGGCCACCATTGCTGTGATTATGAGGGTTGCCAGGGTTGGAGGAATGGGGATTGCACCCTGGATGGGGTGTGTTCGGGACACTGCCATCAGAGAGTCTATCATCACCAGAGTCTATTGGGGGGATTTCAAGGTCAGAATCATTGATGTCAAAGTACACTCTGTCTCCAAGGTCAGTCTCAAATATCTCACTACTGCCATATATGGACTGCGAGTATCGGTTCTCCCCATCTGCTCCATCTATATCAGAAGGGACATCTTCTGTCACACTTTCACGGATAACACCCAGGCGCTGTCCAAGGTCATAGCGCCGAGACACCTGCAATGAGTGTGAATCAGTAAATGAGCGTGATGGGTGGCTTTGTGAGGGGATGGATAATATACAAAACCATAAGTCATACTTCCATCTTTTGTGGGATTGTCGGTGGCTAAACAGTTTAAATTGCTGACTGAGAGCAGGGTTTTGAATATTGGATTGAACTAAAATTTGACAGATAAGGACAAACCATTTATTCAGGTGATGTGATATATTCAACCATAAAGTTTTTCCTTAGCTGACTCTCCAGCTTCTAAACATGCCACTCAAAGAAGTACATTTTGAGACGTTTACTAAGAAAGTGTTATCTCAAAACTTGTTACATTCAAGGTAAGGAAATAGAAATGTATTTTTTATGATAAAATTGATACTTTATACACATCTTGACTCATTCTTTATTGCTTATCTCCCACATGACAATACACGCACCAATTCTCACTCTCTCCCATATAAGCCTCCACACAGGGAAGTCCAGGTGGTGAGAGGGGAAGGTTGGGAGGACTTCATCAATTTTGTCATAAAAAATGACATATATTTCCTTATCCTGACTCATTTTTTATTGCTTACCAAACCTGCCATAATGGTGGCAGTCAGCCACCTGGGGTCAAGAAATCTGTATGACAAGGTGAGATTTTCTTTGACGTCGTTACTACACCGAATATGTCTTCCATAGCTATATCACATAGACTGTGTCTGATCTCTAAACGCAGCCTTCCATAATTGATGAGATCAAGCAGTTCCCATGGAGGACAAGTGTCCAGGCCAATGTTCTTACTTTATGAGGGTTCTAAAAGGCTCTTGAAGGCTCCAACGCGGCTGCTTTACAGGCTCTGAAGATAGTGCGCTGATCCAAAAGGAGACATTTGTGTGTGAGACTTCTACAATGAATGTGAGTGACAAAGCGATAAACAGACGCTTGAAATTCCTTCTTCTTGCAGCACTTCTTTGTAAGTAAATCTTTAAAGCTCTTACCAGACACAAGGACAAGTCCTGTGGGTCATTTGGACACAGGATATTCGATAGAGGTAGAACATAAAACTGACGATCTGGTTGTCCTGGCAACTGATTCTTCGTGATGAAGTCTCACCTGTCCTAAGTGGACAGCAGCGTCAAATCTTGTACGGCTGAAAGCTAGGGCATGAATTTTGGACATTCTGGCTGCAGTTTCTAAGGCAATATCTTTTTTGTGTGAGCAACTCAAAAAGTGTCTGCCTGAGGGGCTCATAATCATAACTGTATCGGCGGAGGAAACCCATAAGCTTTCAAGCCCTCTTAAGATACAGGTTGGGCATTCACACCCCATCCTAGTGGATGGGGCACTGAGGAGATCACCTGATTGTTGAATCGGGTTACAAACAGATTGATGTTTGTACATGAAGCATCCATTTTGTGGGTGATGTACTGGTATGGATAGGGCATCGGCAAGGACATTCTTTGCCCCTGGGATGTGACAGTTCCTGACTCTCCAGTTGATATCTTTCATGATGTTGAATTGCAGCACGGGTGCTGATCTGGTGGTCCCTTGCAGGCTGATGTAAAAGGCCACCCTCAATTTGTCTGTATGTACCATCAGGGCTTGATTCTTTACTTACAGTTTCCAGTGTACAACTGCAGTTGTTACTGCTTTCAGTTCTACCTGGTTGATGTGGCCCATGTGTCTGAGGTGACCTCACTGTTGAAATGCACCCCCTATGCTTGAGCAGACACATCTATGTAGAGATGTAGGATGTACAACAGCTGTCTCAAACAAGTTCCACCACAAAAAACAGTCAATCTTGCCGTCCACCAAAGGAAGTAATGCTTTAGATGTTGTGCCAGGATGAACTTCTGTATATCACTGAGATGATGCAGTCGTCAAACAAAGTCGGCACCACCCAAGATTTCCGCAAAAGAGGCTTCGTGTAAACATCTGGCCATGTACTGGAGCTCAGCAACCCTTGATGAGTGCACGATGCCTTTTAGAAAGTGGTCAAATGCAACGTGTCATATTTGGGATTTCACTTCCTTAGTAAAGTACAAATTCTAGTACTTTTTTGGTTGAGTCCCATCCGGGATTTCGAACCCTCACTCTCAGAGTCAGGCACCTAATTGCCAGCACACAAAGTCAGCCACCTAACCCTCACCCTCAGAGTCAGGCACCTAATGGCCAGCACACAAAGTCAGCCACCTAACCCTCACCCTCAGAGTCAGGCACCTAATCGCCAGCACACAAAGTCAGCCGCCTAACCCTGACCCTCAGAGTCAGGCACCTAATCGCCAGCACACAAAGTCAGCCACCTAACCCGCACCCTCAGAGTCAGGCACCTAATCGCCAGCACACAAAGTCAGCCACCTAACCCGCACCCTCAGAGTCAGGCACCTAATCGCCAGCATACAAAGTCAGCCGCCTAGCCCGCTCAGCCACCGCGACTTCCACAAAAATGAAAGTCAGACAACCGGACAACAAAGTCTTCAGTGTAGTAATCTTCAATGTTGTTACGAGACTGTTACACTTCTGTGTGACAACTGTCACAGTCTCTTCTTTGGTTCAACGGGAGCAATGATCCCGATGAAGACTTTTTCAATGACATCAGCAATTACAGACCTCTCAACTGCATTGCTGTTGAAGCGGCATTGGCAATTTGTGTGACAACACTCTGAAGATCTGCGGTTCCAATACTGATTCCGATTTCCTCTTACCTATGGCATGGACTGTTACCCCTGCCATCAGGGATAGGGATAGGGTTAGGGTTAGGGTTAACCCTGAGACTTCAATTGAGACGATATCAGAACCCGAATTACGATGATCACGATGGAACCGCAACAATTCAAGACTGATGATAGTCTCATCACGACACTCAGACTCGCTTAACATGACAACAGGTTGTGTGAATTTTGTTTGAAAATTTCAAGTCACATGTGAAAATTTTTACAAGTTAAACATCACATGTCGTGAATAAATAACACAGGTGATCTCCACGTCAGTTTACAAATATATGCATATAAAATGATAACAGTATAAATACAATATCAATGCATAATCAAACCAAAATACAGCAATAAAAGAACACCAGGGTGTGAGTCAAGCTCTGTTTACAATACCTCAAAACAGACACCTGAAACAAGGTGAATAAATGTATATTAATTGACAAAAGTTTGAAAGTATTTGTTTCAAATATGATTGTACGTTTGCTTCCAAGGAATTTGAAGGGATTTATGTTTCCACTAACCGTTCGGGAGGAAGGGGAGATAAGCAATAAAGCATTGACTCAGGATAAGCAAAAATATCAGGCTCCCCTTCAGCTTCAGCTGATTTGAATAATAGCAATGCAATAGCATCTGGTACGTAAGACTGCTTGATTTTAAGCTTAAAAAGTCTAGAAATGGGAGTGTGAATCCATTCCACTGATAACATCTGTGAGCGTGTATTTGTCCCACTTATTACATCTGTGAGCGTGTATTTGTCCCACTTATTACATCTGTGAGTGTGTATTTGTCCCACTTATTACATCTGTGAGTGTGTATTTGTCCCACTTATTACATCTGTGAGCGTGTATTTGTCCCACTTATTACATCTGTGAGCGTGTATTTGTCCCACTTATTACATCTGTGAGCGTGTATTTGTCCCACTTATTACATCTGTGAGCGTGTATTTGTCCCACTTATTACACCTGTGAGCGTGTATTTGTCCCACTTATTACATCTGTGAGCGTGTATTTGTCCCACTTTTGTCCCACTAATTACATCTGTGAGCGTGTATTTGTCCCACTTATTACATCTGTGAGCATGTATTTGTCCCACTTATTACATCTGTGAGCATGTATTTGTCCCACTTATTACATCTCTGAGCGTGTATTTGTCCCACTTATTACATCTCTGAGCGTGTATTTGTCCCACTTATTACATCTGTGAGTGTGTATTTGTCCCACTTATTGCATCTGTGAGCGTGTATTTGTCCCACTTATTACATCTGTGAGCGTGTATTTGTCCCACTTATTACATCTCTGAGCGTGTATTTGTCCCACTTATTACATCTGTGAGCATGTATTTGTCCCAATTATTACATCTGTGAGCATGTATTTGTCCCACTTATTACATCTGTGAGCGTGTATTTGTCCCACTTGTTACATCTCTGAGCGTGTATTTGTCCCACTTGTTACATCTGTGAGCGTGTATTTGTCCCACTTGTTACATCTGTGAGCGTGTATTTGTCCCACTTGTTACATCTGTGAGCGTGTATTTGTCCCACTTATTACATCTGTGAGCGTGTATTTGTCCCACTTATTACATCTGTGAGCGTGTATTTGTCCCACTTATTACATCTGTGAGCGTGTATTTGTCCCACTTATTACATCTGTGAGCGTGTATTTGTCCCACTTATTACATCTCTGAGCGTGTATTTGTCCCATTTATTACATCTCTGAGCGTGTATTTGTCCCATTTATTACATCTCTGAGCGTGTATTTGTCCCACTGATTTCATTTGTGAGTGTGAATATATCCCACTCATTTCATCTGTGATTGTGAATGTCCCACTGATTACATGAGTGTGAATACGTTCCACTGAATACATCTGCGAGTGTGAATACGTTCCACTGAATACATCCACGAGTGTGAATACATCCCACTGATTTCATTTGTGAGTGTGAATACATCCCACTAATTACATGAGTGTGAATACATTCAACTGAATACATCCGTGAGTGTGAATACATTCCACTGATTGCATCTGTGAGTGTGAATACATCCCACTGATTTCATTTGTGAGTGTGAATACATTCCACTGATTTCATTTGTGAGTGTGAATATCTCCCATTGATTACAAGTGTGAATACATCCCACTGATTTCATCTGTGAGTGTGAATATTTCCCACTGATTTCATGAGTGTGAATACATCCCACTGATTTCATCTGTTTGTGAATATCTCCCATTGATTTCATGAGTGTGAATACATCCCACTGAATACATCCGCAAGTGTGAATACATACCACTGATTTCATCTGTGAGTGTGAATACATTGGTGAGTGTGAATACATCCCACTGATTACATCTGTGAGTGTGAATACATCCCACTTATTTCATCTGTCAGTGTGAATATCTCCCATTGATTTCATCTGTGAGTGTGAATATCTCCCATTGATTTCATGAGCGTGAATATATCCCACTGATTTCATCTGTGGGTGTGAATATCTCCCATTGATTTCATGAGTGTGAATACATCCCACTGATTTCATCTGTGGGTGTGAATATCTCCCATTGATTTCATGAGTGTGAATACATCCCACTGATTTCATGTGTGAGTGTGAATATCTCCCATTGATTACATGAGTGTGAATACATCCCACTGATTTCATCTGTGAGTGTGAATATCTCCCACTGATTACATGAGTGTGAATACATACCACTGATTTCATCTGTGAGTGTGAATATCTCCCACTGATTACATGAGTGTGAATACATCCCACTGATTTCATCTGTGAGTGTGAATATCTCCCACTGATTACATGAGTGTGAATACATCCCACTGATCTCATCTGTGAGTGTGAATATCTCCCACTGATTACATGAGTGTGAATACATTCCACTGAATACATCCGCAAGTGTGAATACATACCACTGATTTCATCTGTGAGTGTGAATACATTGGTGAGTGTGAATACATCCCACTGATTACATCTGTGAGTGTGAATACACTGGTGAGTGTAAATACATTGGTGAGTGTGAATACATTCCACTGATTACATCTGAGTGTGAATATGTCCCACTGATTACATGAGTGAGGGTGAATACATCCCACTGATTACATCTGTGAGTGTGAATACATCCCACTTATTTCATCTGTCAGTGTGAATATCTCTCACTGATTTCATGAGTGAGTGTGAATACTTCCCACTGAATACATCTGTGAGTGTGAATACTTCCTACTGATCACATCTGTAAGTATGTATATATCTCACTGATCCACAGATTACATTGTTACATAGTTGTCACACTGAAACCTCTAAACCCAGTGGCCATTCTTCAGTTACTCTGAAGTGTACAACCAACACAACACAAATAGAACATACCTCCTGACATATCTCCAGTTAATCCCCAACCAACACAACACAAATAGAACATACCTCCTGGCATATCTCCAGTTAATCCCCAACCAACACAACACAAATAGAACATACCTCCTGGCATATCTCCAGCTACTCCCCAACCAACACAACACAAACAGAACATACCCCCAGGGCCTCATTTCACAAAACTCTCGTAAGGCTAAGGTCTCGTAACTTTTCTCGTAGCATTTGTACCTGGCATACCATAACATAGGAAGTGCAAAGGCTATGAGAAAAGTTACGAGACCTTAGCCTTACGAGAGTTTTGTGAAACGGGGCCCTGGCATATCTCCAGCTACTCCCCAACCAACACAACACAAATAGAACATACCTCCTGGCATATCTCCAGCTACTCCCCAACCAACACAACACAAATAGAAAATACCTCCAGCTACTCCCCAACCAACACAACACAAATAGAACATACCTCCTGGCATACATCCAGCAGCTCCCCAACCAATCAACTTATATGGAACATACCTCCTGAAATATCTCTAGTGCTTCATGACAGGACTTGGGATCATTCCTCTCATCATCTGAGAAAGCTACCTTCCTCTGAGGAACTTTCACTGGTATAGGCACAGGAGCCACACCTGCCTTGACATGGCCAGGGTTCCCCGTGTTTCTCTTGTCAGTGGGGTTGCGGAGAATCTCAGAGGCCAGACCGATCTGGTGGACATCTGCTTGTACCAGGAATGGGGAGTAGTTGGGGTCTGTCAGATCGTCTGGGTCTGTAGAATCTGGTCTGGTTGCCTCATCCCCGGGGGTGGCACCAGCTGTTTGGGGTGGTACGAGGGCGTGATGCTGGGGGTGCTCGCTATCTCGATGATTTTGGTCAGATGCAGCAGAACGAATTAGTTTAGGATGGAAGGTGGTCATTTCTCGGCCTGGTTTCATGACGTAATGCTCACGAGCTTCATGCCTTCCTTTCCCCTCCTCCTCTTTGTCCTCCCCATCAGGTTCAGAAGCCCCTGATCCCTCAGATGAGTTCTCTGGGTACTCCATCACTGTGTCATATGTCTCACTGTGGGGCTTGCCACGCCTGAATCGCTTCCTCTTGCCCTTCTTTATGAGATCTTTGTGAATGGTCTTACTCTGGGTGTGGTAGCGGCTCTTTGCCAGATTCTTCTCAGTGATGTTGACAGATGCTTCATCGGTTCGGTCAGTAAAATCTTCACATTTGTCTTTGTTTCTCAACTCCTCCTGAAACACAGAAAGGGCAGAGTAGAGTCTGGTTCAGCTCAAGATGGGTGTGTCAGGATGTCATAGAGTCTGGTACAGCTCATGGTGGGGGATGTTGGGGTATTGTAGAGTCTGGTTCAGCTCAAGGTGGGTGTGTTAGGATGGTGTAGAGTCTGGTTCAGCTCATGGTGGGGTGTTAGGACAGTGTAGAGTCTGGTTCAACTCAAGGTGGGTGTGTTAGGATGGTGTAGAGTCTGGTTACAGCTCATGATGGGGGTGTTGGGATGTAGTAGAGTATGGTTCAGCTTAAGGGGTGGGTGTTGGGATGTTGTAGTCTGGTACAGCTCAAGGTGGGGTGGTAGGCTGTTGTAGAGTCTGGTTTAGCTCATGATGGGGATGGTAGGATGTTGCAGAGTGTGGTATACCATTACTATACATGTTCTACTGACTACATTTGGGAGACATATTCTGCTGTCTACCATAATAATACATGTTCTATTGTCTACCATTAGAAGACATGTTCTGTTGTCTATCATTAAGAGACATATCCTGCTATCTACCATTTCAATGGCCTCTGCTTCCTCCTCCTCTGGCATCTCTGGAACTCGTTTCAGTGTGTCGTCATTGTGTATGTTGTCTGCCTCCTCAGCCAGCAATGCCATGTCCCCCTGCTGCAGCGCCATCTGCATGCTGTTGCGGGAGCGGTAGATTCCAGGCTGGCTGCTGCTGGCATAGCTCTTCCTTTCTGCCAGATCATACATGCACTGCTCTGAACTGATCCAGCACACAGCGTAGATGGCAGCACACACGAAGACAAGGAAAGTCGCTGCTGCGATCCCGACAAACAACCACAGCAGACTGAACCCAGCCGGGGCACTCTTCTTATACTGAAACAGCACAACTATCATGGAACTACAGAAAAACATGTGCCTTGTCCATGGATAACCTAACTCTACTGTCTTTTCTGATCGTTAGGAAAACCTTTATAAACTGAGGCTGGCCAAGCAAGTTTTAAATGTTACTTACAAGTGTTGACATATATGAAAACACATGGGTGAGATTTTATTTATCACCCCAAAAAGTTGAATTGTTTGTCAAGTTCTGCAGTTATCACAATGGTAAAGGGTGGATTGAGTTTCCATTCAACACTACTGCAGATATGTCCTAGCTAGTTAGGCTGGATGTGCAAGAACAGCATGTAGCAAAGCAGGTCTCAGACTTAACCACATCAGTGAAATCCATGAATGATGGACATCGTGCACAGAAATCAAGGAGAATCAAGGTGAACTGGTTCCACTGTTAGCAAAGACTCCTGCCATCTGATTGTGATGTCATGTCATGTGACATAGTATGATCTGTGTGACAGTCCATCTGCACTTGAACCCATCTGTGTGACAGTCCATCTGTGTATTATGTCAAAGGGATGGGACTTTAAGTCACATATTGTCATAGATTGGCACATGAAACAGTGACATATGCTGACATGTGCCAAAGTGATAGGTACTGCAGTGTAATGTGATATACTGTGATGTATCATCGTGTGACATAGTTTCATGTATTGTAATGTGACAGTGTCATTCTACACAGTGTCATACATTGTCTTATGACAGTGTCATAATTAGACACAGTATCATGCATCCTCATGTGACATAGTGTCATGAATTATCATGTCACACAGTGTCATATATTGTCTTGTGACATATTATCATGGATTGTCATGTGACACGGAGTCAGGTATTGTCATGTTGCTACTTAATGAGACATGGTGTCGTGTGACACTTTCTACATACCACTTGCAGTAACAGTGCATTGCGATGAGGTACTAGGTCTGCCTGGACACTGTATGCATCTTGCAAAGATGGCGCTGTCACATTCAGGACCACTCGGAAATCATCAGATTCTTCGAACTTGACAAAACCCTGTAAAATACAAATTATATCTGAAAACCAAAGAACAACCTAAGACCAAAGACAAAACAAATAAAACATGCAGATGAGTCCTGATCTTCAACTTCCTACCAAGTTTGTGTCTGTATTCAACATGATCAGATTCAGTGAGTGAGTGAGTGAGTGAGTGAGTGAGTGAGTGAGTGAGTGAGTGAATGAGTGAGTCCAGCAGCCACATCGACTGTAGGTGAAAAAGTGTTTGTGATGTAGCTAACCCCCATGTCCTCAAGAGGATTCATTAGTGTGTTTTCACATTATTATGGTGACCAGAAGCAAGCTTGTGGAAAACAACCCTGAGGTGTATCCATGAGGAGGTGGTTGAGCTCTGAGCATTGACTTGTTCACATAATGTGCTGGTTTGGAGCATCGGCTAGTGCAACAACACAACAGTAGGGTGTTTGGAGCATCAACTAGTGCAACAACACAACAGTAGGGTGTTTGGAGCATCGACTAGTGCAACAACACAACAGTAGGGTGTTTGGAGCATCGACTAGTGCAACAACACAACAGTAGGGTGTTTGGAGCATCGGCTAGTGCAACAACACAACAGTAGGGTGTTTGGAGCATCGGCTAGTGCAACAACACAACAGTAGGGTGTTTGGAGCATCAACTAGTGCAACAACACAACAGTAGGGTGTTTGGAGCATCGGCTAGTGCAACAACACAACAGTAGGGTGTTTGGAGCATCGGCTAGTGCAACAACACAACAGTAGGGTGTTTGGAGCATCGGCTAGTGCAACAACACAACAGTAGGGTGTTTGGAGCATCAACTAGTGCAACAACACAACAGTAGGGTGTTTGGAGCATCAACTAGTGCAACAACACAACAGTAGGGTGTTTGGAGCATCGACTAGTGCAACAACACAACAGTAGGGTGTTTGGAGCATCGGCTAGTGCAAAAACACAACAGTAGGGTGTTTGGAGCATCAACTAGTGCAACAACACAACAGTAGGGTGTTTGGAGCATCAACTAGTGCAAGAACACAACAGTAGGGTGTTTGGAGCATCGGCTAGTGCAACAACACAACAGTAGGGTGTTTGAAGCATCGACTAGTGCAACAACACAACAGTAGGGTGTTTGGAGCATCGGCTAGTGCAACAACACAACAGTAGGGTGTTTGGAGCATCAACTAGTGCAACAACACAACAGTAGGGTGTTTGGAGCATCGGCTAGTGCAACAACACAACAGTAGGGTGTTTGGAGCATCAACTAGTGCAACAACACAACAGTAGGGTGTTTGGAGCATCAACTAGTGCAACAACACAACAGTAGGGTGTTTGGAGCATCGGCTAGTGCAACAACACAACAGTAGGGTGTTTGGAGCATCAACTAGTGCAACAACACAACAGTAGGGTGTTTGGAGCATCGGCTAGTGCAACAACACAACAGTAGGGTGTTTGGAGCATCAACTAGTGCAACAACACAACAGTAGGGTGTTTGGAGCATCAACTAGTGCAACAACACAACAGTAGGGTGTTTGGAGCATCGGCTAGTGCAACAACACAACAGTAGGGTGTTTGGAGCATCAACTAGTGCAACAACACAACAGTAGGGTGTTTGGAGCATCGGCTAGTGCAACAACACAACAGTAGGGTGTTTGGAGCATCAACTAGTGCAACAACACAACAGTAGGGTGTTTGGAGCATCGGCTAGTGCAACAACACAACAGTAGGGTGTTTGGAGCATCAACTAGTGCAACAACACAACAGTAGGGTGTTTGGAGCATCAACTAGTGCAACAACACAACAGTAGGGTGTTTGGAGCATCGGCTAGTGCAACAACACAACAGTAGGGTGTTTGGAGCATCGACTAGTGCAACAACACAACAGTAGGGCGTTTGGAGCATCGACTAGTGCAAGAACACAACAGTAGGGTGTTTGGAGCATCGACTAGTGCAACAACACAACAGTAGGGTGTGAAAGTCACTCAGGCAGCATAGCCTGTCGATACACTGTGGGAACTGAGGGGAACCGTTCAGCTCTTTCTCACTGCCTTTCACAGTTCAGTTCTATTATCATCACTTTCATATTTAGCAGCTCTTCTCTAACAATTTCTGACTATCTTATTCAGCAGCTCTCCTCTCACAACTTTCTCACTCTCCTATTTAGCAGCTCTCCTCTCACAACTTTCTCATTTTTTTATTTAACAGCCCTCCTCTCACAACTTTCTGACTATCTTATTTAGCAACTCTCTTCTCACAACTTTCTCACTCTCCTATTTAGCAGCTCTCCTCTCACAACTTTCTCACTCTCCTATTTAGCAGCTCTCCTCCCACAACTTTCTGACCATCTTATTTAGCAGCTCTCCTCTCACAACTTTCTCACGCTCCTATTTAGCAACTCTCCTCTCACAACTTTCTCACTCTCCTCTCACAACTTTCTCATTCTTTTACTTAGCAGCTCTCTTCTCACAACTTCCTCACTCTCCTATTTAGCAGCTCTCCTCTCACAACTTTCTGACTATCTTATTCAGCAGCTCTCTTCTCACAACTTTCTCACTCTCCTATTTAGCAGCTCTCCTCTCATAACTTTCTGACCCTCTTATTTAACAGCTTTCCTCTCACAACTATCTAACTTTCTTATGTATCAGCTCTCCTCTCACAACTTTCTCACTCTCTTATTTAGTTGCTCTAGTCTCAGTTTTCCAAACAAGGCATATTAAGGATGTATGTCACTAAAAAGGGCATATCGGGGCATAGCTCATAAGAACATCCACAGTTATATAAATGCACACATACAGTCATACACTCATACATACATACATACATACATGCATACATACATACATACATACATACATACATACATACATACATACATACATACATACATACATACATACACACGCACACGCACACGCACACACACACACACATACTGGTGCGCATTGGAATTGAAAAGTTATGTGTCGTAGTGTACTATTTGGGTAACAAAACGTGATTCTCTTGGCTATAAATGGATAAAATAACCTAACCAACAAACATGAGGAACTAAACATGAATCACTTATAATGGGAAAAAAACTTAATATGAAACTTTAAATTCTATTATCTATACTATCTATTAGTATTCCAAGATTGCTGCTCTGTTACAGCTACATATGAGCTACTTTTAATTTGAAGAACTATCTGTTCTAATTCTATTTAACTATGTAGCTGCATCCTACCTTGACAAGCTAATACAATCGTGACAAACAGTCACCTAACTCGAACATTTCTCTCCACAATACTGGTCGATTTGTCAGTGTCAACTCTTGACCACATGGTCTGCCGGCACGTGAAGAAGCATGCTTCTCGGTGACCCATGAAACATGGTGTGTTTGTGTGATCCATCCATATGTTTGGTCTCCAGACCACATACATACATGCACATACAGTCATACACTCATACATACATACATACATACATACATACATCGCCGACAGTCTTCTATTTCCCTTTCATTTCACCAGATGGCTGCTTCTCAACTGTCCACATGAAGAAAGCTGTACGTGCCACCCGTATTTGGCTTCCCACCAAATCACGTGTGTTCTATGCCTGTGACGTGTGACACATCCCTGTCACCATCCAATTATGTCGGATGTACAACATGTTATTGTGTTGTAATCTTGGTCATTCACAAGTAGGCAACCCCTCTACATCTATTCTTTCTACATTTATATCTTTGCTAGTATGCATATATTATTATCATAAAAATAGTAATAACATTTTGTTAAGTTAGTAATTAATTGCGACCGTGTAATATAAACTTACTCTAGCAGATCACTTACTAACTTCAAACACTAGCATTGCACGTAAGACAGTGTGTGAATGATAAATCATTATGATTTTAGATCTACAGTATACCAAATCATCAAATTTATATTATTCTGACAGATCGCTCAAGCGTCACGTCACATCAGTTGTAAATATCGAACATGAAGCGCTAATGCATGACGTCATATATGTTTTATCAACCATAAAATTATAGCATAATTATTACATTCTAATCTTATACCTATAATTGTATTATTTATTGCCTACGTATTCATATTATATAGATACGACTACCATGTCACCCTCCGACTATGTCAGACATACAACGTTATTGTGTTGTAATCTTGGTCATTCACAGGCAATAAACTGGTTCAGATCTTAAGCGACGTTCCCTGTCTCATCATTTATTGTCATCGGGTAATAACAGCGAATCATCATATAAGTGTACCGATAATACATGGAAGGCGGAATGCAGGTTACCATTTGTCAAGTTGTCTCGTGCATAGACATGAAGCGCATGGAGCTTCAGGTGGTAAGTTAGTTGAAATCGATGACAAAAAGTCTCCATTTTGCCAAATGCATATTCTTTTTCTTTAATTTCAAACGCCCTAAAACATATGACATCGCATTGAACTTATGCTGTCTGCAGGAAGACAGATGGTAGGGGTCGATTTAGAAGTGTTATATACAGTGCAATTACAGTGTTGTTTACCTTAATCCTACTAGTGTTTTGATGGCTAATTAATCAATTCACATCAAATGCCTTCTGATTGTTTAAAAGTGAAATCACCTTGTTGTGCGGTAAACGATAGTGATGTGACACATACATATGCACGTTGCACATATCTCCCCGTCCAGATAATTGGATCATTTTTCAATGGAAATCTATAAGAATGGTTTGAAAATTCGCCGTCCGGGTCCAGAAGGCGGGGTTTCCGGATATGTAGTGTCCGAGTAAACGGGGTCCGACTGTACATACATACATACATACATACATACATACATACATACATACATACATACATACATACATACATACATACATACATACATACATACATACACTCACTCACTCACTGATTCACTCACTCACTCACTCACTCAATCACGAGCACACCCATCAAGTTCAGTGTGAAGTTGAGCTTGTTGTTAAATTTGGTGAAGAAATAGTGAACGGTCTTGAAGTTCTGCTCCAGAAAAGATGAAAGTACACGGATTAATGCATGCGCATACAGACGGACAGTACAGAGTGCATTTTAATACCCTGATAATTAATTCCCTCATTGGCATGTTACGGTAAAGTAACATTGTCTCCACTCTGACATGATTCCAAGGACTACATGTTTCAGGACAGCAAAGCTTTTTCCCAACTGCAAACACTGTATACTTGGTTTTGTGTGTGTGTGTTTGCAGGCATGTCTGTGTGTGCGTTGGTGTGTGCGTGCGTGCGTGCGCGTACATATACTACACACCCTCAGTCTCAGGCTAACACCCACACACCCCGCATCTATGCACACACATACCAACAAAGAGACACACTTATACACATGCATATACATCCATGCACACACAAACATATCGACAAACAAACATACTCATGCACACATGCACACACACACAAACATATCAACAAACATACTCATGCACACATGCACACTCTCACACACAAACATGCATGCATAGATGCTTATAAATACATACTGCATGCACACACACACACCAGTGACAAAAAAATGCTATGAGGCAAGGAGCTGTCTGTCTTCACTTTGGTCTGTGATGTACAGTACCATAAAATCACATAGATGATCACATTGAAACTTTGTATCTGTTTTCTCATTAAAATGTATCAATGACAACATTTATAAAAACCAGAAAAAGAAACTTTGTGAATACATATTCAGATTGCAGTTAGCTTCTTCTTAATTTGCAATTTCAGGACCATAACTTTCTGAAGTGGCTTCTAAATTGACAAACCAGAAAACAATCTTCCATCGATACACATTACTGTTGCAGCCAATTTACTCCCCGATTCATCACAGTGAAATATAGTGAGGCAAGCTGGCTGAGCAACACGATGACCTTTACTTGTCTGCAATTAGTGAGTCCTAACGAGGCCAGGATGGGCGGACAGCCATTGCACAAGGCGCAGATCTAATCAGAGATGGGAGAATGTGTTACTCTCGCACCTAGCACCATTGTAGAAGATTACAGGACGGACATGATACCTACTACCAGCGGTCAGTCCTGACAGTTCGCGTCACAGCACCACGAGACTTCAAGATTAACGACTCTGTGGTATTATTGACAGGAAGCCGTAGCTGTGAGAAGGTGACAACACCTCAGCCTCAATGTCCTCAATGTACACTCCAAGCAGCAGTACAATAAACACACGAACACTTGGCTGATGAGAAAGAATATGGTCATGTCAGCTCCAATAAATGAGTTCATGTAATCTTTGAATTTGCTTCACTTCTCGTTAGGTATTGTATGGATTTAAAACCAACCATTTCCTTGTCATGAATCTTGTATTGCTGGAAGTTTCCGATTATGTGAAAAGTCTGTTGCTTGGCAATTACTGTTGCAACTTGCAGGCTGTAGAGGTCTGTCCATAGCCTGCAAGATGACAACTGTCTGCCTTGGCAAGTTGAGGATGGATGGCATGCTTCCCCACTAACTCAGCTTTCTTTCTTTGTAGAAGTAGCACATGATGGGTGGTTGTGTATGTGAAACTTGACGCACATGACTGGTGGGTGGTTGTGTACATGGAATTTGGAGAGGTGGGTGGTTGTCTACGTGAGATTTGGCTGAATGGAGGGGTGGGTGGTTGTGCACGTGGGATTTGGCTGAGAGACGGCATAAGGCACTGATGTGTTATGTGTCATTTCCTGGTGTGAGACCTGAACCAGAGAAAGCATAAAGCATTCACACATTGTGTGACATTTCCTGGTGTGAGACTTGAACCAGAGAAAGCATAAAGCACTCTCATATTGTGTGACATTTCCTGTTGTGAGATCAGAGAAAGCGTTATGCATCAAAGGACCACTAAACTCAATTTTTGGGTACTCTTTTTTATCACTGCATATGAAAGACTTTTGGTTAGTCATAAACGAAACACCATTTCTTAAAAAAAAACTTGTGGTTAATTAATACCAAGCGCTCAAAAGTTGCTATAAAGCCGTCTGCTTCTCTCTCGCCCGCAAACGAAACAGCAGACAGGTTACGCAACTCTGTTGCCAGAGCCATACAGTGACGTCATAGAAGGAATGATTTCCAGTTACATGTACAGAAAATGTGTTGGAATCTCGTAATTTTGCTGATTTCTCAACGTCACCAAAGACATGCCCAATTGTTGTGCTACCGTCAATTGTTCCTTGGGGTCGGGTGATGGTGTCACTATGCACATATTTTCACCGGACCCCGTAGTTTGAGCATAAATTGGTTGTTAGTGTGTGCGAAGTGAGCTTTGTGGAAGCCTGTGGTATACACTAAATCGGATGGTCGCCCCCTACAACGCTTCCACGATAGAAAATGGATTTCAAGTGTCATCGAATTTATAAAATCAAGACTGCTTACTACACATTGCTGACAAAAAGGATTTTGCATGGATATAACACTTTCTTCCTCGGAAATGAGGTTGTTGTCGAAGTGACAATATTATCGTAAGTAATATTATATTGACTCCTTAAATTGACCGAGTCCAAGAGTGAAATTGTTATGTTATAAGCAATGTCATATAAAATCCTAATGTCCATCAATAAAATACATATTTTACTACCAGTAGAAAGTAATTTTGATTTTGTAAGTCGGTGAAAACTAACTTAAATAGCATTCATCCTCAGACATGGAGCCGGTCTAAAGTCTGTTAGAATTATTGAGATTATGATTTGTTCTCATCAAGTTAGAAAATCAAAACTACTTTTTACTGGTAGTTAAATATGCATTTGAATCATGGCCAAAAGGATTTTGCATGACACAACTTTTAACATAAGGACTTCTTCCAAGGAAGCAAGGTGGGGGTCGAAGTGACATTTATATTGCAAGCAATGTTATACTGACCTCCACCTCACTTCCACGAGTGAAATTGTTATGTTATAAGCAATGTCGTACAAAATCCTACTGTCCATCAATAAAATACATATTTTACTACCAGTAGAAAGTAATTTTGCTTTTGTTAGACGGTGAAAACAAACTTAAATAGCTTTCATCCCAAGACAGGGCGTCGCCATTTTTGAAAATCGAGAAGTCAAATCCATTTGAATTAATGAGATTATGGTTTGTTCTCGTTACGTTAGAAAATCAAAACTATATAAATATGTATTTGAATTATTACCAAAAGGAGTTTGCATGACGCAACCTGTAACATAACATAAGCGAGGTCGGGGTCGAAATGAAAATACTGCACGAGAAACTTCTTCACTTGCTAAATTTTCATGGTTTGTAATGTTCACTCACCAGTATGTAGACACTTGTCAATATACATCTTTATACTTGGTCTCATAATCCTAATTACTTTATAATCATGCTTGTATGCATTTTGAAACTTACTAAAAAGAAGCGACCTGCGAATGTATAATAGGAATGTAATATGTAGACATTTCATAGTTTGCCTATATGAATCATAATTCGCACGCACGCCCTAGTGTATGGAGTCTGCATCACTACACTTCACGACAAAAACAATGATTCTGTTGAAACTAAGACAACTTATTAAAAACAAAAATGCAAATAGTAAAATTAAAGTTATAGGAGCAATGTCAGGCTATTACCTTCTTTGAGGAATGTATCGATCAATATCCACAAAAACAAGTGATATATAATTCATTTCCCAAGTGATGTGTCTTTTCACAGTCTAATATACGAAAACGTGATGTATCGTTTCAGGTTTTTCACAGTGCTGTATAGTTTCATTGGCTACCCAAGATAGCACACCTGGCAACTAATTGCATAATGCGCGTCATTCTTTTTAAAAAGTTATTCAGTTAGCCAATAATAAGCAATCAATCAATGTATTGGCGGTTAATCCCTTGAAAGAAGGGTGTTGTTTCACACAGATGCAGACACGACAGAGTGTATTGAGTATAGATTAGTAAATGTACATACATAGACACTACTTTTTGACAAATCCCCCATTTGAATCCCCATAAAACTAATTAATTGGTTATTGGTTAATCCTTTGATCGATCCAGACAAAAAAAATACCAAATGGGGGCCTTTGTCGGGTAATCTAAGTGGCGTTACCACTAATTATATCTGTTATAAATTCATTAACTGAGCATCAAGTGAATGATGACAAATAACGTGTAGGTTTATACCACCAAACACGGATAACAACCTTGCGACACAAAGTGATTTTGACAGAATCGTCTATGAAAACAAGGGTTGTAACTCGAAAACAAGGCAAAGCAGGAGACAAAACTAAATGATAGTAGATTGTGAGAACATATAGCTTTCATTTTTCTCAAGAGCTTTTGCGATTTCAGGTTTGTAGAAACCTGTAAACGAAATAGTTTAACCCCTGAAAGGTAGATGAATACTGCACAGACCCTCATTTCTATACCTACTATTACGTCACGGAGATGCGCCGCTCTGACTGGTTGAAATTTCGTTTGTGGCTGAGAATTGTGCACTGTTGACAAAAAGGTCGATTTAAGGTAATTAAAGATCGACATGAGCATTTTTAATGACGGGGTTTCATTTATAACGATCTCAGTGAGTGATTTTGTATTTGTACCCTATTAGAGTATATGTGACCTTAAAGATTGTTGCTTGAATGTTCATTGACAGGTGCTAGCAGAGTGAGTGAGTGAGTTACTTACACTGTAGTTGGTTCTGATGACAAGGGGCAGCTGATTGTTGGCACTGATTCCTTCTGGCAGCTGATCCAAGAGCAACAGGTGTGATGCCATTTCATCTCCATAGCAGCTAGATCTTGCAAGGACCAGCGTTGCCAAGATGAGGAGTTCCATCTTGTCTGATGTCACCTTTGAACAAGTGTAAAAGGGTGTTGATTCATCACTGTCTTCTCCCTAATGCAAAGAAACAGCAGTTACAATCTGAAACATACTGAGAATCACTTAATTTTGGCATACACAAACTCATGGATAGATTTCATCACACTTATCCAGAGATCAACAGCTTTAACAATGTCACAATTTAACAGAGGCATTCGATTAATTTGATCCATCTGAACTGTTTTAAGATTTTCTGGTCTATGCAATGTGTGTTGCATTTAGGAAAACATCATTGATTGCATACACATGGAAGTCCTCTACTGAGCTCAGTTCAAAACTAGCGGCAACCTCCAAATATGTGACTGTATTTACATTAGACAGAACTTTCAGCTGCAATCTGTTTTTGAGAATTAGGCAAGTCTAAATAAACAAGAGTCATCAGAAGATATCCCCTCTCCCCGGCCCCCACATAATTGAAAGGACAAATCATATGAAGGTTACTTGATGATTTTGAGACTAAGTTTGAATAGTTTACCATGGAAATTATGAAAAATATAAATGCCATACACCTGTTAACAGCAAAAGGCACCACTTCAAGATCTGTCTCATATATCTGCCAAGATCTGTTGAAAGATATCTAATGGTTTTCGAGTTGCGCTCTGGAAACAAAGTCCATCCCTTCCTATTTAGACTTGGTCCGAATCCGTGTCATGGAAAAGGCACCACTCTGGGGTCTGCCACATATATATACCAAGTTTTACTAACAGATAATAAGTTTTTGAGTTTTGCTCCGGAAACGAAACACACCTCTCACTTTTGAGACTAAGTCCAAAACGTGTCCATGGAAATCGAGAAAATAAGAAATCACAAATTCCTGTAAATAGCAAAAGGCACCACTTTGGGGTCTAATTGGTATATCTGCCAAGTTTTGCAGAAAATTATTGAACGGTTTTCGAGTTGTGCTTCGTAAACAACGCCCATATCTCCATTTTGAGACTAATTCCGCAACTTTTCCATGAAAACCGAGAAAATAATAAATCACAAAAACCTGTAAATAGCAAAAGGCACCACTGTAGGTTCCTATTGGTATATCTACCAAGCTTTGCAGAGAAATAAAAAACGGTGTTTGAGTTGTGCGCCAGTAACGAAGCCCATCCCTCCATTTTAAGACTAAGTCCAAAACGTTTCCATGGAAACTGAGAAAATAATAAATCACAAATACCTGTAAATAGCAAAAGGCACAACTTCACATGCTTTAAGGTGTGCCACGCATTACTGACAGATATTGGGAAGTTCTTGAGTTCTGCTCCAGAAACGAAACCCACCTCTCACTTTTGAGACTATGTCCGAAATGTTTCCATGGAAAACAAGGAAATAAGAAATGACAAAACCTGTATATAGTAAAAGGCATGCATTACATGCCAGGGGAATAAAAATATCATGACGTACATACATCTGTAGGTCACCATATACAAAAATATCATGATGCACAAATTTCGTGATTTACAGCATACAAAAAATATACAACACTGAGGACAGTGTGATGCAGAATGGGCCAAGCTGTACTTGCTCCATCCCCAATGGTTAAGTTTTCACACACAGTCTGTACATGGTCGTATTGACATCTTTATAGGTGAATTTTGGTTATTACAGTTCAAGACTCAGGAGTGCTGGGATTAACACGTGTGAAAGAGGATAAGATCAGAATGTGGTCATGTATGACCAATATGATTCAGGTACCCAGATCAGAATTTCCTTCCCCATGCAGTCACTGTCTGATCTTCAGCATCTCTCTGGGTTGGTTCTATATGAACACAGTCTCAGTAAACTTATCCTCAGTACTTTTCGCTACACTCCACTACTGAGTCTAACAAAACCTTATAGGAGGTCGCGTCAGGTAACCTTTGAGATTGACCAATCAGAACACAGCTTACCAAATGGCGAAAGTGCACATTTGCACATACCTTTTGAACTTTTCATCTCGAAAAGGTTTGTACCCGAACAACCCCGAGTGCTATTTAGCCTACGCTCGCTTCCGGGTGATGCACACGCCATATGTACAACCATGGCAACGGCGAGTAAACAGTCGCTGAAAATGGTGTTTTTGGCAATAGTCAAGGATGTTATCTTGCGGAAATATTAGCTAATGGTAACCATGTCAACAGAAACCCCAAAGCGTACATACTACAGGTCAAATAACTGTGCAGATTTTTGTTTGTGTAGAGATCTGTTTCAGTGACCTGAATATTTTGAAAGTCCCTCCGGTCCCTAAATAGTAGCAGTTGTCTGATTGGTTAAATCTATTTAACCCTGCATTTGATAGGACGGTCAATTTGGTCTCTCAAAGGTTACCTGACGCGACCTTCTACTACGTTTTGTTAGACTCAGTGGTGGAGTGTAATGAAATACACTGAGACTGAGAAGTTTATTTTGACTGTATATGAACATAGTGAAGAAGACAACATATAGATGAGCTGGAAGACTTGTGTGAGTTGTGTGAGCTGGAAGACTTGTGTGAGTTGTGTGAGCTAGAAGACTTGAATGAGTTGTGTGGACTGGAAGACTTGTGTGAGTTAAGTGAGCTGGAAGACTTGTTTGAGCTGTGTGAACTGTGAAAGCTATGAGAGTGGTGTGAGTGGTTGAGAGGTGTGAGTGGTGTGAGAGTTTTGTGAAAGCTGCAGTATCTACCTTGCATCTCCCAAAGCCCTCCTAACGACTGACCCAGGACAATGGCATTATTATTCTCCACACCTGAGGCAGGTAAAGCAAATGAGGTATATATTACAAGATACAGTGAGATATGTTTACTGCTGTGCACACCAAGGCCTAACTCTCCCTTTCTCCTCCAGGCAGTGTAGGACTTCCAGCTAACAATTGTAATCACAAATTTACAAAACATGTTATCATGATCATCAAGCGAGATACAAATTCCTCACTACTATTCCCATCAGCTGGAAGCATGAAAACTCACTGAGAGGAAAATGTCAGTGTTTGGCACAGACCTATTGCTGATCTAGATGAAAATCTACAGCTCACGCAGGGCTACACACATTGTACAGTGGGACAATATGCCCCTTTATTTGCCAGCAGGGTCATAGAAAGGGGAGATGGACATCGCTTGTGCCACCATAAATACAAACTAGGTCATATCAATCATATATACAAATGCTTATGTATAGTTTAACCTGGGTTGGACATACCTGCTCTGTGTTCCTTGTACCCTGGGTCGGCCATACAGGTTCTGTATACTCTGTACCATAGGTCAGCCATATAGGCTGTGTATACCCTGTACCCTGTGTCGGCCATACAGTCTGTGTATACCCTGTACCCTGAGTCGGTCATACAGGTTCTGTATACTCTGTACCATAGGTCAGCCATAAAGTCTGCATATACCTTGTACCCTGTGTCAGCCATACAGGCTGTGTATACCCTGTACCCTGTGTCGGCCATACAGGCTGTGTATACCCTGTACCCTGTGTCGGCCATACAGGCTGTGTATACCCTGTACCCTGGGTCAGCCATACAGGCTGTGTATACCCTGTACCCTGTGTCGGCCATACAGGCTGTGTATACCCTGTACCCTGTGTCGGCCATACAGGCTGTGTATACCCTGTACCCTGGGTCAGCCATACAGGCTGTGTATACCCTGTACCCTGTGTCGGCCATACACAGGCTGTGTATACCCTGTACCCTGTGTCGGCCATATAGGCGGTGTATACCCTGTACCCTGGGTCAGCCATACAGGCTGTGTATACCCTGTACCCTGTGTCAGCCATATAGGCTGTGTATACCCTATGCCCTGTGTCAGCCATACAGTCTGTGTATACCCAGTACCCTGTGTCGGCCATACACAGGCTGTGTATACCCTCTACCCTGTGTCAGCCATACAGGCTGTGTATACCCAGTACCCTGGGTCAGCCATATAGGCGGTGTATACCCTGTACCCTAGGTCAGCCATACAGTCTGTGTATACCCTGTACCCTGTGTTGGCCATACAGGTGAGCCATTGATTGTCAAAGCCATTCTTCCAACATGTTTTCTTTGAGAACAGAAAAATGCAGTCTAATTATGAGAGAAAAAGAGATGCTATTTGTTCATGAAATCTTCTGTAACAGATGCCACTTGATACACAGTTAGCACTTGCCAATGCCATCATCATTTGTGTCAAGATCGTTTAGTTGACAGTCAAAATCAGCTTTCAGTCGGCTTGTAGAAATACCACTAAACCATTGGTAGGTGTCAAAAGTGATGATTGATAGGCCAGTCACTCATCATTATGGCTAGATGAAGTTTTAATTGATTGCATGCGATGGTAGTGTGGCAATCAGCAAGCAGACAGATGGGGTACACCGAAGTGCCCAGTCTTGTCTAGATATATCGCACTGTGAAACGATTCAAATTGGGGTTGTTTGGTGGGGGTTGGTTTACCAATGGGCCTGGCAACAAATACGGACAACTCTTAACAGCATGGTGGCAGTGGAAGGTAAACAGGTTTCATAAAGCACAAGTGTGTCCAGACCAGCTGAAGTTGTTGAAGCATCCCTGTAATCCATCTGCCAACATACCTGGCAGTCATGTCGCGTTCAGCAGATGCCAGGATACTGTCCCTAACAGGGACCACTGATTGTCAGACTACACATGTCGTGTGTCTGTAAGCAGCTTACAAATATCACTAAGATGTCCTACCATGTCTGACAGTACAGTGGTCATTGTAGCCTTAAGAAAACATGGGCCCACAGCCCTCTTATCCTCAGTTATATGGGCCTTTTAGAACAGTGTGGGTCATGTCAACTTGCTGTGACTTAGACACACAATACTTAGTAGTTACTCATTTGAGTTCACTTATATATACAATAGTTGACATCCAATACAGGTGCTGTCAACAATCTGAATAACAGAAATAAAACCAGGATTTCTTCAGCATCTATTCATGGCCCGCCAGGACTTTTAAAGTGCACCATATAAACTTTCAGTGTGCGAATGGCACAAGGGCCCAGATTGAACACTGAGAGTATCATAACAGACAAACACTGGGGGAAGGCTGTTGTCATAAGCCTTCCAAAACTCAGTCAGTAACCATGGCAACAAGTGTATTACAGTTTGAGACGTCATACCCCCTCAGTACAATGTCATTACAATGTCATTACAATGCCTTAGCCATTCTCACATCATAAAGGTCACTGTCTCACTCATCTGTTACCATCTTGTTTTCATTATATAACTTGGTTCCATGACTGACAGTGATGTCAGGATGTGACAGAGTTTGTCAGCTCCATGACTGACAGTGATGACAGGATGTGACAGAGTTTGTCTGCTCCATGACTGACAGAGATGCCAGGATGTGATCGAGTTTGTCTGCTCCATGACTGACAGTGATGTCAGGATGTGATTACTTCCAGAAAGAGAATACCAGCTTCTCTGAGTAATCCCTAACACTAAGTAACTCCATCATAACTCAGTTTCCTCTGTCGCAATCACTAGTTACTTACAACACTTCCTAACACGACATAACTCAATTGTAACTCCTCTGTCCCAATCACTAGTTACTTACAACACTTCCTAAAACGACATAACTCAATCGCAGCTCCTGTGTCCAAATCACTAGTTACTTACAACACTTCCTAATACGACATAACTCAATTGCAGCTCCTGTGTCCCAATCACTAGTTACTTACAACCCTTACTAACACTACATAACTCAATCATAACTCCTCTGTCCCAATCACTAGTTACTTACAACCCTTCCCCATTCCTAACACTACATAACTCCATCATAACTCAAGTTTTCTCTGTCCCAATCACTAATTACATAAAACACTTCCTAGCACTACATAACTCCATCATAATTCAAGTCTCCTCTGTCCCAATCACGAGTTACATAAAACTAGTGAGGAAGTGTTTTATGTAACTCGTGACTGGGACAGAGGAAACTGAGTTACAATGGAGTTATGTAGTGTTAGGAAGTGTTTTATGTTACTAGTGATTGGGACAGAGGAAACTGAGTTACAATGGAGTTATGTAGTGTTAGGAAGTGTTTTATGTTACTAGTGATTGGGACAGAGGAAACTGAGTTACAATGGAGTTATGTAGTGTTAGGAAGTGTTTTATGTTACTAGTGATTGGGACAGAGGAAACTGAGTTACAATGGAGTTATGTAGTGTTAGGAAGTGTTTTATGTTACTAGTGATTGGGACAGAAGAGACTGAGTTACTATGGAATTTACGTGGTGTTAGGAAGGAAACACTTCCTACTCCATCGTCTCCTCTGTCCCAATAACTAGTTACGTACAACATTTCCTTACTCTACATAACTCCATTGTAACTCTGCCTATTCTGTCCCAATAACTAGTTACGTACAACATTTCCTTACTCTACATAACTCCATCGTAACTCTGCCTCCTCTGTCTCAATAACTAGTTACGCACAACATTTCCTTACTCTACATAACTCCATCGTAACTCTGCCTCCTCTGTCCCAATAACTAGTTACGTACAACATTTCCTTACTCTACATAACTCCATCGTAACTCTGCCTCCTCTGTCCCAATAACTAGTTACATACAACATTTCCTTACTCTACATAACTCCATCGTAACTCTGTCTCCTCTGTCCCCTCTGTCCCAATAACTAGTTACGTACAACATTTCCTTACTCTACATAACTCCATTGTAACTCAGCCTCCTCTGTCCCAATAACTAGTTACGTACAACATTTCCTTACTCTACATACCTCCATCGTAACTCTGTCTCCTCTGTCCCAATAACTAGTTACGTACAACATTTCCTTACTCTACATACCTCCATCGTAACTCTGTCTCCTCTGTCCCAATAACTAGTTACGTACAACATTTCCTTACTCTACATAACTCCATCGTAACTCTGTCTCCTCTGTCCCAATAACTAGTTACGTACAACATTTCCTTACTCTACATAACTCCATCGTAACTCTGTCTCCTCTGTCCCAATAACTAGTTACATACAACATTTCCTTACACTACATAACTCCATCGTAACTCTGTCTCCTCTGTCCCCTCTGTCCCAATAACTAGTTACGTACAACATTTCCTTACTCTACATAACTCCATTGTAACTCTGCCTCCTCTGTCCCAATAACTAGTTACGTACAACATTTCCTTACTCTACATAACTCCATCGTAACTCTGTCTCCTCTGTCCCAATAACTAGTTACGTACAACATTTCCTTACTCTACATAACTCCATCGTAACTCTGTCTCCTCTGTCCCAATAACTAGTTACGTACAACATTTCCTTATTCTACATACCTCCATCGTAACTCTGTCTCCTCTGTCCCAATAACTAGTTACGTACAACATTTCCTTACTCTACATAACTCCATCGTAACTCTGTCTCCTCTGTCCCAATAACTAGTTACGTACAACATTTCCTTACTCTACATAACTCCATCGTAACTCTGTCTCCTCTGTCCCAATAACTAGTTACGTACAACATTTCCTTACACTACATAACTCCATCGTAACTCTGTCTCCTCTGTCCCAATAACTAGTTACGTACAACATTTCCTTACTCTACATAACTCCATCGTAACTCTGTCTCCTCTGTCCGAATAACTAGTTACGTACAACATTTCCTTACTCTACATAACTCCATCGTAACTCTGTCTCCTCTCTCCCAATAACTAGTTACGTACAACATTTCCTTACTCTACATAACTCCATCGTAACTCTGTCCCAATAACTAGTTACGTACAACATTTCCTTACTCTACATAACTCCATCGTAACTCTGTCTCCTCTGTCCCAATAACTAGTTACGTACAACATTTCCTTACTCTACATAACTCCATCGTAACTCTGCCTCCTCTGTCCCAATAACTAGTTACGTACAACATTTCCTTACTCTACATAACTCCATCGTAACTCTGCCTCCTCTGTCCCAATAACTAGTTACGTACAACATTTCCTTACTCTACATAACTCCATCGTAACTCTGCCTCCTCTGTCCCAATAACTAGTTACGTACAACATTTCCTTACTCTACATAACTCCATCGTAACTCTGCCTCCTCTGTCCCAATAACTAGTTACATACAACATTTCCTTACTCTACATAACTCCATCGTAACTCTGCCTCCTCTGTCCCAATAACTAGTTACGTACAACATTTCCTTACACTACATAACTCCATCGTAACTCTGCCTCCTCTGTCCCAATAACTAGTTACGTACAACACCTTTCTAACTCTATCATGACTGACTGTTATTTCCAGGGAACCTGTAGCCCATCCCTGGAACTGGTTGTCCTTCACAAGATGTTTTGTTGGTCAGCTATCCATTCATTTTACTTTGATGAAATATTCTCCAAGCTAATTGCTTCAAATTGCAATTAGGTTTGAAACAATAAAACAAAAACAGTGATATGCTTTATTTTTGTTGGCTATCTGCCACTGTCATTACAGCTGATTGATGTGGGAGCTGTGTGGCAGAGTGATGTCTGCCCTGCAGGGACAGTCATGCTTCATCTCAATCATATGTTCCACTTTGTTCATATCTTATCATCAATATAGTTGTCGAACAGATCATAAAACATGATGGAATCCACTTAAACAATCCCTCTCCATGTTGACTTTGACAAGTTTAACAGAAAGGTGGACTACCCTGGTGCCAAGCCCTACTTCCCGCCTGTTCTCCATATTGGGGGTGATGATGGTGCAGTCTCCTGGGTGATGTCAGTTCTGTGTGCCCTGTACACTAACACCAGCAGCAAAATCAATAAGTCAAAATCCTCCTGGGAATAAAATGATCATGCTGTATTGAATTTAACAGATTTTGAAAGGAGACTGTTGTTTCACATTACATATATGGGGGAGGCAGTATACAAGGCTGTAAAGGTGGAGTTTGACGAGTCCAGACATTCCTGATAGCAGACACAGGGGGGCTGGATTGAGGAACAGATAACACAAGACAAGATTTGATTTGGACTCAACATAGTGAAGTCATCTCCATCTGGCTGGACAGAGGCAGTTATTGTGAGTGAGCGAGCCAGTGAGTGAGTGAGTGAGTGAGTGAGTGCAGTTTATGCTACTTACAGCAGTATTCCAGCAATATAACCATGGGGAACACAAGAAACGGGCTTACAAATTGTACTCATGTGGGGAATCACTATCAGGAGCGTATCGATGTCTTCAGTGTGACCGGCAAATGTTGTAACCACTTGGCGACACCACTGTGCAGATAATAGTGTCTGAATCTGCAGACACAGAGCACTTGATCCATGTTCAGCACAGACATTAGTGTCTGAATCTGCAGACACAGAGCACCTGATCCATGTCCAGCACAGATAATAGTGTCTGAATCTGCAGACACAGAGCACTTGATCCATGTTCAGGACAGACAATAGTGTCTGAATCTGCAGACACAGAGCACTTGATCCATGTTCAGGACAGACAATAGTGTCTGAATCTGCAGACACAGAGCACTTGATCCATGTTCAGGACAGACAATAGTGTCTGAATCTGCAGACACAGAGCACTTGATCCATGTTCAGGACAGACAATAGTGTCTGAATCTGCAGACACAGAGCACTTGATCCATGTTCAGCACAGACATTAGTGTCTGAATCTGCAGACACAGAGCACCTGATCCATGTCCAGCACAGATAATAGTGTCTGAATCTGCAGACACAGAGCACTTGATCCATGTTCAGGACAGACAATAGTGTCTGAATCTGCAGACACAGAGCACTTGATCCATGTTCAGGACAGACAATAGTGTCTGAATCTGCAGACACAGAGCACTTGATCCATGTTCAGGACAGACAATAGTGTCTGAATCTGCAGACACAGAGCACTTGATCCATGTTCAGGACAGACAATAGTGTCTGAATCTGCAGACAGAGCACTTGATCCATGTTCAGCACAGACATTAGTGTCTGAATCTGCAGACACAGAGCACTTGATCCATGTTCAGGACAGACATTAGTGTCTGAATCTGCAGACAGAGCACTTGATCCATGTTCAGCACGGATAATAGTGTATGAATCTGCAGACAGAGCACTTGATCCATGTTCAGGACAGACAATAGTGTCTGAATCTGCAGACACAGAGCACTTGATCCATGTCCAGCACAGACATTAGTGTCTGAATCTGCAGACACAGAGCACCTGATCCATGTTCAGGACAGACAATAGTGTCTGAATCTGCAGACACAGAGCACTTGATCCATGTTCAGCACAGACATTAGTGTCTGAATCTGCAGACACAGAGCACTTGATCCACGTTCAGCACGGATAATAGTGTCTGAATCTGCAGACAGAGCACTTGATCCATGTTCAGCACAGACATTAGTGTCTGAATCTGCAGACACAGAGCACTTGATCCATGTTCAGGACAGACAATAGTGTCTGAATCTGCAGACACAGAGCACTTGATCCATGTTCAGGACAGACATTAGTGTCTGAATCTGCAGACAGAGCACCTGATCCATGTCCAGCACAGATAATAGTGTCTGAATCTGCAGACACAGAGCACTTGATCCATGTTCAGCACGGATAATAGTGTATGAATCTGCAGACACAGAGCACTTGATCCACGTTCAGCACGGATAATAGTGTCTGAATCTGCAGACAGAGCACTTGATCCATGTTCAGCACAGACATTAGTGTCTGAATCTGCAGACACAGAGCACTTGATCCATGTTCAGGACAGACAATAGTGTTTGAATCTGCAGACACAGAGCACTTGATCCATGTTCAGGACAGACATTAGTGTCTGAATCTGCAGACAGAGCACCTGATCCATGTCCAGCACAGATAATAGTGTCTGAATCTGCAGACACAGAGCACTTGATCCATGTTCATCACAGATAATAGTGTTTGAATCTGCAGATAGAGAACACTTGATCCATGTCCAGCACAGATAATAGTGTCTGAATCTGCAGACACAGAGCACTTGATCCATGTTCAGCACAGACATTAGTGTCTGAATCTGCAGACAGAGCACTTGATCCATGTTCAGCACAGATAATAGTGTATGAATCTGCAGACAGAGCACTTGATCCATGTTCAGCACAGACATTAGTGTCTGAATCTGCAGACAGAGCACTTGATCCATGTTCAGCACGGATAATAGTGTATGAATCTGCAGACAGAGCACTTGATCCATGTTCAGCACAGATAATAGTGTCTGAATCTCCAGACAGAGCACTTGATCCATGTTCAGCACGGATAATAGTGTATGAATCTGCAGACAGAGCACTTGATCCATGTTCAGCACAGACATTAGTGTCTGAATCTGCAGACAGAGCACTTGATCCATGTTCATCACAGATAATAGTGTCTGAATCTGCAGATACTGAACACTTATCCATGTCAGCAGAGACAATAGTGTCTGAACATGCAGATACAGAGCACTTGATCCATGTTCATGATACCCCATGGTACATCATACAGCCGTTACATGGTAGACAGTGGTACCCCAGACAGCTGGTACCAGAAAGTGGTACATTAGAAAGATGATACATGATACAAATTTAAAGTGGTACATTACAATGATAGGACATGATACACTGTGGTAAAGGTCAAAGATGGTTCATGATATGCTGTGGTACATCACACACTTGATACAAGATACACCATGGTACATCCCACAACTGGTACATGATATACTGTGGTACATCAAACATCACTTAGCTGGGACATCATAGGTGGTATATAAACAATGCTGGTACATGATACAGTGTAATATATCACAGAGCTGGGACATAATACACAATGGTACACCACACAGTTGATACATGCTACACTGAGGAAAATCACAGAAGTGGTACATAATACACTGTGGTTCATCACACAGATTGTACATGATACACCCTGGTATATCACACAACTGTTACAAGATACACCCTGGATATCACACCACAGGTACATGATACACTGTGGTACAACAAAGATGGTACATGCTTCTGTGTTGTACATCACACAGTTGGTACATGATATAGTGTTCCACATCACAGCTGGTACATATAATACAATGTGGTACATCACAGAGATGGTACATGATACACTGTGGGACATTACACAGATGGTACATGATACACTAAGGTACACCACACAGTTGGTACAGGACACACTGTGGTCTAATACACAGTTGGTACATGACATACTCTGGTACAGCACTGTGGTACATCGCACAGTACACGGTACCTGTATTCCTGAGTCTTGTTGCTGAAGTACCTGGTGTATTACACAACCGGTACATTATGGTACGTCACAGATCTGGTGCATGATACATCATGGTACATCACAGAGTTGGTACATGGTACACTGTGGGACATTACAGTTGGTATAAGATGCACTATGGTACATCACACAGCTGGTACGTGTTACACTGGTATATCACAGCTGGTGCATGATACACTATGGTACATCACAGAGTTGGTACATAATTCAAAGTGGGAGATGACACAGACAGTACATGATACACTGTGGTACATTCATCACACAGCTGGTACATAATACATTATGGAACACCAAACAGTTGGTGAATGATACACTGTGGTACATAACAGGGCCAGGTATAACTGCTTTCTTCCACGCTCAAGAAAACACAGTTCTGACCTGGAAGATACTGGCAAAGCTGTGGAATGATCAGCTCTTGTGTGATTCTGAATGACAATGTTCAGCTATTTGGATGTCAGTTATCATGTCACCTAACAAAGTGGAAGTCTCTTTCTAGCCCATGCTAATTCGACAAACTTCTGTCAGTGACAAGGTACTGTATCTGCACGTGACACGTGTTTTAATTGGCCTTTCACCTGTGTTGACAAGACTCGAAGGAGCGGGTCACGAGCCACACGATGAAATGAATGGCTTTCACCTTGGTCCATGAATACCTCCGACGCACAATCACACGGGATAAGCATGGAGAAACTAACCGTAACCAAGCGTTCACAGTGATCAAACAAGCTAAAGATTGACTGACGTGACAATGACTCAAACATATAAACAGTAGCGGGTAGTGTCGCCTGTCGCCACTTCTCACTCGCTCCGTTAGCGTACAAAGTAGAGACGGGCAATAATGGATTTCCCCATTGTTGTAAAGCCGTCGACATGAACAACACGACCCACCTACGATCCACCCACAATGTTCACGTTGCATTGAACATCGACTGCAGATATACCTGTGTCTCATACTTAAAACAACATGCAACAATTTTAATGATACATTCTCCGGCCAGTGAACAATGTCGGCTGCCATACTGCCTTCGTGCAGTTATGATATGTTTGCGAGTTTTCAGGGTACTAGCTGCTTTACGCTACACGAACCAGTGACTGGGGCATATCTAGGCTGGTATATCTACTCTCGCTGATAAACTGCTCAGTGTCAACATGGACAAACGTCCCAAGTCTGCAAACTCGGCTCACTGGCGGTAGACAACCCGTACATCATACCTTGTTTCGGCGCTGTCTCTTGAACGCTGACATACGGCTGTGATCTCCCCTCACTGTACCATTCCATCACTGCAGGCCCCCATTTCTGTCAATGCCAGTCAATAAAGCACCCCTGTCACTCGCCAGGATCAGACTGGCGGACCAAGCATTTGGACAGCGGCTGTTCCTTGAAGTAAGTTACCCCCCCAATCGTGTCATGTCATAACTTGTTACAAAGTTGAAAAAGATTGCTGGAAGTTCATCCACTGTAGAAAAGTTTCCTGTTTTCATCGCAAATGTTAATTTGCATATGCAGAAAGAATGAAGGTACCAAACACCATGAATTCGACTTGTCGCTGTCCGCACGTGTTGCTGATACCGTCTTCAGGCGGGGGGCGGCGAACTGCTAGGGATAAGAGCTTGTGACAATCGCAGACGCTCTTGTACCTGGGCTGTACCTGTGATTCGCGCTGTGTCGACAAACGGAATGTTGTTATTAACCTGAAAACTGTGCAACAACACCTGCAGATAAATAAGAAAATGAGGAGAGAAATCTTTGACAGTGTCGTTTTGTGGATGTTTATTTCTTGGTTGATACTTGGCGTGGAAAGCGAAACACCCTCGTCAGCCTCCGTCGAGACATACCCAACCTCACCCCCTCACACCCAAGTGTTACATGTGCCCCACCTCAACAAGACAGTTACACTGGACATCATTCACAGCTCGAAGGTAAGGCTGCTTTGCTTCTTTACCAGGAACATGTACATATTACCCCATGTGTGGCAAGTGTCACGGTGTGGGTGAGGGTAGGCAGTCTTGTGTCACTTGCTGTTCTCTCTGAATCGGAATGTCAGTATGGAGACCGCACCATGGGAGATATGACTCTGTACGCGATGGAGTGTTGGCTGAGTTGGTGCGACAGCTTGTTTAACATATGTGGTTCTGTCAGTGGAGTCAAAGTTTTTTAGGGTAGGGTGTTAAAGGGCTAGGGAGTGGGTTTCTGGGGATACCTGCAAGTTTCTGGTGATTCAGGTGATCTGACCCATGGGATTGGTTGTTTCTTTGTTGTTTTACTCCATACTCAGCAATATTACAGATCAATTGCAGCAGTCTGTAAATATACAAATCTGGACCAGGCAACCAGTGATCAACATCATGAGCATCGATTTACTCATTTGGCTTACAGTGACATGTGTCAACCAAGTTTGCAGCACATGACTTCCCTCTCTAGGGGCCAGATGTGTCAAGTGGTATATTCACTGCAATTTGAAATACATGTGCTCCTGAGTCTTGCCTCCAACTGTAATACCTGTAATCCTGAGCCATGCCGCCAACTGAAATACCTATACTCCTGAGTCTTGCCTCCAGTTGAAATACCTGTATTCCTGAGTCTTGCCTCCAACTGTAATACCTGTACTCCTGAGCCTTGCCGCCAACTGAAATACCTGTACTCCTGAGCCATGCCGCCAACTGAAATACCTGTACTCCTGAGCCTTGCCACCAACTGAAATACCTGTATTCCTGAGCCTTGCCGCCAACTGAAATACCTGTACTCCTGAGCCTTGCCTCCAGTTGAAATACCTGTACTCCTGAGCCTTGCCACCAACTGAAATACCTGTATTCCTGAGCCTTGCCGCCAACTGAAATACCTGTATTCCTGAGCCTTGCCTCCAGTTGAAATACCTGTACTCCTGAGCCTTGCCGCCAACTGAAATACCTGTACTCCTGAGCCTTGCCGCCAACTGAAATACCTGTACTCCTGAGTCTTGCCTCCAACTCAAATACCTGTACTCCTGAGTCTTGCCTCCAACTGAAATACCTGTACTCCTGAGCCATGCCGCCAACTGAAATACCTGTACTCCTGAGTCTTGCCTCTAACTGAAATACCTGTACTCCTGAGTCTTGCCACCAACTGAAATACCTGTACTCCTGAGCCTTGCCACCAACTGAAATACCTGTACTCCTGAGTCTTGCCTCCAGTTGAAATACCTGTACTCCTGAGTCTTGCCTCCAACTGAAATACCTGTGCTCCTGAACCTTGCCACCAACTGAAATACCTGTACTCCTGAGCCATGCCGCCAACTGAAATACCTGTACTCCTGAGCCTTGCCTCCAGTTGAAATACCTGTACTCCTGAGTCTTGCCTCCAACTGAAATACCTGTACTCCTGAGCCTTGCCATCAACTGAAATACCTGTACTCCTGAGCCTTGCCGCCAACTGAAATACCTGTACTCCTGAGCCTTGCCACCAACTGAAATACCTGTACTCCTGAGCCTTGCCGCCAACTGAAATACCTGTACTCCTGAGTCTTGACTCCAACTATAATACCTGTACTCCTGAGCCTTGCCGCCATCTGAAATACCTGTATTCCTGAGCCTTGCCTCCAGTTGAAATACCTGTATTCCTGAGCCTTGCCTCCAGTTGAAATACCTGTACTCCTGAGCCTTGCCACCAACTGAAATACCTGTACTCCGGAGCCATGCCACCAACTGAAATACCTGTACTCCTGAGTCTTGCCTCCAGTTGAAATACCTGTATTCCTGAGTCTTGCCTCCAACTGTAATACCTGTACTCCTGAGCCTTGCCACCAACTGAAATACCTGTTCTCCTGAGCCATGCCACCAACTGAAATACCTGTACTCCTGAGCCTTGCCTCCAACTGAAATACCTGTATTCCTGAGTCTTGCCTCCAACTGTAATACCTGTACTCCTGAGCCATGCCGCCATCTGAAATATCTGTACTCCTGAGTCTTGCCACCAACTGAAATACCTATACTCCTGAGCCATGCCGCCATCTGAAATACCTGTACTCCTGAGTCTTGCCTCCAACTGTAATACCTGTACTCCTGAGCCATGCCGCCATCTGAAATACCTGTACTCCTGAGTCTTGCCTCCAACTGTAATACCTGTACTGCTGAGCCATGCCGCCATCTGAAATACCTGTATTCCTGAGCCATACCGCCATCTGAAATACCTATATTCCTGAGTCTTGCCTCCAACTGTAATACCTGTACTCCTGAGCCATGCCGCCAACTGAAATACCTGTACGCCTGAGCCTTGCCACCAACTGAAATACCTGTACTCCTGAGCCATGCCACCAACTGAAATACCTGTACTCCTGAGCCATGCCGCCAACTGAAATACCTGTACTCCTGAGCCTTGCCGCCAACTGAAATACCTGTACTCCTGAGCCTTGCCGCCAACTGAAATACCTGTACTCCTGAGCCTTGCCACCAACTGAAATACCTGTACTCCTGAGGCTTGCCTCCAACTGAAATACCTGTACTCCTGAGTCTTGCCTCCAACTGAAATACCTGTACTCCTGAGCCATGCCGCCAACTGAAATACCTGTACTCCTGAGTCTTGCCTCCAACTGAAATACCTGTACTCCTGAGTCTTGCCACCAACTGAAATACCTGTACTCCTGAGCCTTGCCACCAACTGAAATACCTGTACTCCTGAGTCTTGCCTCCAGTTGAAATACCTGTACTCCTGAGTCTTGCCTCCAACTGAAATACCTGTGCTCCTGAACCTTGCCACCAACTGAAATACCTGTACTCCTGAGCCATGCCGCCAACTGAAATACCTGTACTCCTGAGCCTTGCCTCCAGTTGAAATACCTGTACTCCTGAGTCTTGCCTCCAACTGAAATACCTGTACTCCTGAGCCTTGCCACCAACTGAAATACCTGTACTCCGGAGCCATGCCACCAACTGAAATACCTGTACTCCTGAGTCTTGCCTCCAGTTGAAATACCTGTATTCCTGAGTCTTGCCTCCAACTGTAATACCTGTACTCCTGAGCCATGCCGCCAACTGAAATACCTGTACTCCTGAGCCATGCCGCCAACTGAAATACCTGTACTCCTGAGTCTTGCCTCCAACTGAAATACCTGTACTCCTGAGTCTTGCCACCAACTGAAATACCTGTACTCCTGAGCCTTGCCACCAACTGAAATACCTGTACTTCTGAGTCTTGCCTCCAGTTGAAATACCTGTACTCCTGAGCCTTGCCACCAACTGAAATACCTGTACTCCTGAGCCATGCCACCAACTGAAATACCTGTACTCCTGAGCCTTGCCACCAACTGAAATACCTGTACTCCTGAGCCTTGCCGCCAACTGAAATACCTGTACTCCTGAGCCATGCCACCAATTGTAATACCTGTACTCCTGAGCCTTGCCACCAACTGAAATACCTGTACTCCTGAGTCTTGCCGCCAACTGAAATACCTGTACTCCTGAGCCTTGCCACCAACTGAAATACCTGTACTCCTGAGCCTTGCCACCAACTGAAATACCTGTACTCCTGAGCCTTGCCGCCAACTGAAATACCTGTATTCCTGAGCCATGCCGCCAACTGAAATACCTATACTCCTGAGCCATGCCGCCAACTGAAATACCTGTATTCCTGAGCCTTGCCACCAACTAAAATACCTGTACTCCTGAGCCATGCTGCCAAGTGAAATACCTGTACTCCTGAGTCTTTCCGCGTTCTGAAATAGCTACATGATTCCTACTGTTTAGTTATGCTAAACTGTCTGACTCACACCACACCGATTTGAGGGAGAAAGTGCTCTTGTCCGTGACTCAAGAAATGAACACTTATTCCACAGGACTACCCTAGTACTGTCCTGTTTTAGTCTGTCGGACAGACCCTGAAGTATATTTATCCAAGAAAGCCCACGCAAGTCAAGAAAATGTGGCAAGTCTAGATTTTCATAGCTTCTGAAAGTGAAGATAGTCTCAGGGCTCCATTTCATTATATTATTTTTTTCACTATGAACGTCTTTTCAGTAAAATATGTTCATTTCAGAGACTAACTGTTAGTCTATGTCCAGTTTGTACACCACCAGTTACTAGTACTAGAGTGTGATGACTGTGCATTTCTTTGCTGCACGACATTCTTTTAAAATATCCATAGACATGTATCATCTGAGAATTGTGTTAAATTCCATGAAGAAATAGATGTAGTTAAATATGATGTTACTGCTAAGTTTTCATCAAATATAAAGTTTGCGTATATAGAAAGATGTAAATTTTTCTCAGTGTTACTGGCTGCCGACAAATGGAATTGCTGAATGTCAATGTCTGATTGTGGAGGCCAACAGAAATGAGCACTCTCACACTAAAGCAGAAGCCTTGACCCACTGTAGAATTATTCATAGTGTCTCTCAAGAATTTCTGATAGAATCGGAAAATTATCTGAATAATCAGCAATGCTAACTACTTGACACAGCATTAGAGATCTTGTTGGTTTCCGTGACAACTGACCTGAGCATATGTTGCCATGTGATTGGTAGTGACGTAAGAGGCTGAACACTATAAAACACTGGATCATTGAACAGACATCTATATCATTGGTAGTGCAGCAAGAGGCTGAACACTTAAAAACACTGGATCATTGAACGGACATCTATATCATTGGTAGTGCAGCAAGAGGCTGAACACTACAAAACACTGGATCATTGAACAGAGGGCCATGTGAGGGCTGTACCACCCTCACTGGTATTGTAGACTTACCCTGACTGATATCGTAGACTTACCCTGACTGGTATTGTACACTTGCCCTGACTGGTATTGGAGACTCACCCTAAGAGGTATTGTAGACTTACCGTGACTGGTATTGTAGACCCACCCTGACTGGTATTGTAGACTCACCCTGACTGGTATTGTAGACTCACCCTAAGAGGTATTGTAGACTTACCGTGACTGGTATTGTAGACCCACCTTGACTGGTATTGTAGACTTACCATGACTGGTATTGTAGACCCACCCTGACTGGTATTGTAGACTCACCCTGACTGGTATTGTAGACACACCCTGACTGGTATTGTAGACTCACCCTAAGAGGTATAGTAGACTTACCGTGACTGGTATTGTAGACCCACCTTGACTGGTATTGTAGACTTACCCTGACTGGTATTGTAGACCCACCCTGACTGGTATTGTAGACCTACCATGACTGATATTGTAGACTTACCGTGACTGGTAACGTAGACCAACCGTGACTGGTATTGTAGACCCACCCTGACTGGTATTGTAGACTTACCGTGACTGGTATTGTAGACTTACCGTGACTGATATTGTAGACTTACCGTCACTGGTAATGTAGACCCACCCTGACTGGTATTGTAGACCCACCCTGACTGGTATTATAGACTTACCCTGACTGGTAATGTAGACCCGCCCTGACTGGTATTGTAGACTTACCATGACTGGTATTGTAGACTCACCCTAAGAGGTATTGTAGACTTACCATGACTGGTATTGTAGACTCACCCTAAGAGGTATTGTAGACCCACCCTGACTTGTATTGTAGACTCACCCTAAGAGGTATTGTAGACTTACCGTGACTGGTATTGTAGACCCGCCCTGACTGGTATTGTAGACTCACCCTAAGAGGTATTGTAGACTTACCATGACTGGTATTGTAGACCTACCCTCTCTGGTATTGTAGACTCACCCTAACAGGTATTGTAGACCCACCCTGACTGGTATTGTAGACTCACCCTAACAGGTATTGTAGACCCACCCTGACTGGTATTGTCTATCCACCCTGGCTGGTAGATCCAGGTAGGGTGGCATTGTAGATCTTGTGGCATCTTGTAGGCTGTTGTTACGTTCTCTATTGCTGCTTTGCTAAGAGTATGAAGTGTATGTCTCTCATTCAAACTCCCAGGGTTCTCCTCAGAGAATAATTATGAATTATGTGTCATTCTGAAACGAGTATTTCTGTTGTATCACGTCAGTGAAGATTATTAGAAATATACTGGTAATTGTCATCATACAGAGGTGTATTATTAGTGACTGTGTGCAGTCTGAGAGGCTGAGACCATGCAGAGGTGTATTATTAGTGACTGTGTGCAGTCTGAGAGGCTGAGACCATGCAGAGACGTATTATTAGTGACTGTGTGCAGTCTGAGAGGCTGAGACCATGCAGAGGCGTATTATTAGTGACTGTGTGCAGTCTGAGAGGCTGAGACCATGCAGAGGCGTATTATTAGTGACTGTGTGCAGTCTGAGAGGCTGAGACCATGCAGAGGCGTATTATTAGTGACTGTGTGCAGTCTGAGAGGCTGAGACCATGCAGAGACGTATTATTAGTGACTGTGTGCAGTCTGAGAGGCTGAGACCATGCAGAGACGTATTATTAGTGACTGTGTGCAGTCTGAGAGGCTGAGACCATGCAGAGACGTATTATTAGTGACTGTGTGCAGTCTGAGAGGCTGAGACCATGCAGAGGTGTATTATTAGTGACTGTGTGCAGTCTGAGAGGCTGAGACCATGCAGAGGTGTATTGTTAGTGACTCTGAGCAGTCTGAGAGGCTGAGACCATGCAGAGATGTATTATTAGTGACTGTGTGCAGTCTGAGAGGCTGAGACCATGCAGAGGTGTATTATTAGTGACTCTGTGCAGTCTGAGAGGCTGAGACCATGCAGAGACGTATTATTAGTGACTGTGTGCAGTCTGAGAGGCTGAGACCATGCAGAGTTGTATTATTAGTGACTGTGTGCAGTCTGAGAGGCTGAGACCATGCAGAGGTGTATTATTAGTGACTGTGTGCAGTCTGAGAGGCTGAGACCGTGCAGAGGTGTATTATTAGTGACTGTGTGCAGTCTGAGAGGCTGAGACCATGCAGAGGTGTATTATTAGTGACTCTGAGCAGTCTGAGAGGCTGAGACCATGCAGAGGTGTATTATTAGTGACTGTGTGCAGTCTGAGAGGCTGAGACCATGCAGAGGTGTATTATTAGTGACTCTGAGCAGTCTGAGAGGCTGAGACCATGCAGAGATGTATTATTAGTGACTGTGTGCAGTCTGAGAGGCTGAGACCATGCAGAGGTGTATTATTAGTGACTCTGAGCAGCCTGAGAGGCTGAGACCATGCAGAGGTGTATTATTAGTGACTGTGTGCAGTCTGAGAGGCTGAGACCATGCAGAGGTGTATTATTAGTGACTCTGAGCAGTCTGAGAGGCTGAGACCATGCAGAGACGTATTATTAGTGACTGTGTGCAGTCTGAGAGGCTGAGACCATGCAGAGGTGTATTATTAGTGACTCTGAGCAGTCTGAGAGGCTGAGACCATGCAGAGGTGTATTATTAGTGACTGTGTGCAGTCTGAGAGGCTGAGACCATGCAGAGGTGTATTATTAGTGACTGTGTGCAGTCTGAGAGGCTGAGACCATGCAGAGGTGTATTATTAGTGACTGTGTGCAGTCTGAGAGGCTGAGACCATGCAGAGGTGTATTATTAGTGACTCTGAGCAGTCTGAGAGGCTGAGACCATGCAGAGGTGTATTATTAGTGACTGTGTGCAGTCTGAGAGGCTGAGACCATGCAGAGGTGTATTATTAGTGACTGTGTGCAGTCTGAGAGGCTGAGACCATGCAGAGTTGTTTTATTAGTGACTCTGAGCAGTCTGAGAGGCTGAGACCATGCAGAGGTGTATTATTAGTGACTGTGTGCAGTCTGAGAGGCTGAGACCATGCTGAGGTGTATTATTAGTGACTGTGTGCAGTCTGAGAGGCTGAGACCATGCAGAGGTGTATTATTAGTGACTGTGTGCAGTCTGAGAGGCTGAGACCATGCTGAGGTGTATTATTAGTGACTGTGTGCAGTCTGAGAGGCTGAGACCATGGAGAGGTGTATTATTAGTGACTGTGTGCAGTCTGAGAGGCTGAGACCATGCAGAGGTGTATTATTAGTGACTCTGAGCAGTCTGAGAGGCTGAGACCATGCAGAGGTGTATTATTAGTGACTGTGTGCAGTCTGAGAGGCTGAGACCATGCAGAGGTGTATTATTAGTGACTCTGAGCAGTCTGAGAGGCTGAGACCATGCAGAGATGTATTATTAGTGACTGTGTGCAGTCTGAGAGGCTGAGAGCACGCAGAGGTGTATTATTAGTGACTCTGAGCAGTCTGAGAGGCTGAGACCATGCAGAGGTGTATTATTAGTGACTGTGTGCAGTCTGAGAGGCTGAGACCATGCAGAGGTGTATTATTAGTGACTCTGAGCAGTCTGAGAGGCTGAGACCATGCAGAGGTGTATTATTAGTGACTGTGTGCAGTCTGAGAGGCTGAGACCATGCAGAGGTGTATTATTAGTGACTGTGTGCAGTCTGAGAGGCTGAGACCATGCAGAGACGTATTATTAGTGACTCTGAGCAGTCTGAGAGGCTGAGACCATGCAGAGGTGTATTATTAGTGACTGTGTGCAGTCTGAGAGGCTGAGACCATGCAGAGGTGTATTATTAGTGACTCTGAGCAGTCTGAGAGGCTGAGACCATGCAGAGATGTATTATTAGTGACTGTGTGCAGTCTGAGAGGCTGAGACCATGCAGAGGTGTATTATTAGTGACTCTGAGCAGTCTGAGAGGCTGAGACCATGCAGAGGTGTATTATTAGTGACTGTGTGCAGTCTGAGAGGCTGAGACCATGCAGAGGTGTATTGTTAGTGACTCTGAGCAGTCTGAGAGGCTGAGAGCATGCAGAGATGTATTATTAGTGACTGTGTGCAGTCTGAGAGGCTGAGACCATGCAGAGGTGTATTATTAGTGACTGTGTGCAGTCTGAGAGGCTGAGACCATGCAGAGGTGTATTATTAGTGACTGTGTGCAGTCTGAGAGGCTGAGACCATGCAGAGGTGTATTATTAGTGACTGTGTGCAGTCTGAGAGGCTGAGACCATGCAGAGGTGTATTATTAGTGACTGTGTGCAGTCTGAGAGGCTGAGACCATGCAGAGGTGTATTATTAGTGACTGTGCAGTCTGAGTGGCTGAGACCATGCAGAGGTGTATTATTAGTGACTCTGAGCAGTCTGAGAGGCTGAGACCATGCAGAGGTGTATTATTAGTGACTGTGTGCAGTCTGAGAGGCTGAGACCATGCAGAGGTGTATTATTAGTGACTGTGTGCAGTCTGAGAGGCTGAGACCATGCAGAGGTGTATTATTAGTGACTGTGTGCAGTCTGAGAGGCTGAGACCATGCAGAGACGTATTATTAGTGACTGTGTGCAGTCTGAGAGGCTGAGACCATGCAGAGGTGTATTATTAGTGACTCTGAGCAGTCTGAGAGGCTGAGACCATGCAGAGGTGTATTATTAGTGACTGTGTGCAGTCTGAGAGGCTGAGACCATGCAGAGGTGTATTATTAGTGACTGTGTGCAGTCTGAGAGGCTGAGACCATGCAGAGGTGTATTATTAGTGACTCTGAGCAGTCTGAGAGGCTGAGACCATGCAGAGGTGTATTATTAGTGACTCTGAGCAGTCTGAGAGGCTGAGACCATGCAGAGGTGTATTTTTAGTGACTGTGTGCAGTCTGAGTGTCTGAGTGATTGGGACAGTATCACTGTCATATGTAATCCCTACTTGAATTGGCTTAGCATAGTTAGCCGTGTCAGTTACTTCAGTGGAGGAAGACAAGCATTCATGAATGTGATCTGAGATCCATGTGTTCTGGTGTTTATGTTGGGAATTGTGGTTGTGAGTTCACGCCCTGTCAATATGAGGTTCTGGTCACAGCCTGATCTGTGGACCAAGAGGGCGTCTTCAGTGATGATGGTGCTGAAACCACTATCAAGTCAGCCCTCTCATATCTCAATATTCATTCTGGTTACAAGCACTTGGGTTACCATTACCACAGAAGTAACATGTGACAACATGATGTCTGTATATCCAGGTTTTACACTGGAACAGTTCTCAGCAGATTATCTGACATGAAGAATGTGGGAACTCCTCGAGCAGAGTTACAATAAAACAAGAAGATGAGATTCCTGAGAGGCATTTAGAAGTCGGTATTCTAATATACGACAAAATGTTATGGATGTCAACTTCTTCTTTATTGTTTTCACAACGTTTCTGGGCTATTCCTTCCCTCTTCGTCATCAGGTGGATGACGAAGGGGCAAGCAGCACCTGATGACGAAGAGGCAAGGAATAGCCCAGAAACGCAGAGAAAACAATAAAGAAGAAGTTGACATCCATAACATTTTGTTGTATATTAAAACAAGAAGATGTTCCAAGGTGTGTTGTGTTGTGTTGTGTTGGTCTCTGTCTGTCTGTGGTTGAACCTGTCAGTGTTGGATGTTGTATGGTATTTGCCTCTGTCTCTGGTTGAAGCTGTTACTGTTGAATATTGTGTTGTGTTTGTCTCTGTCTATGGTTGAACCTGTCAGTGTTGGATGTTGGGTTGTGTTTGTCTCTGTCTATGGTTGAACCTGTCAGTGTTGGATGTTGTGTTGTGTTTGTCTCTGTCTCTGGTTGAACCTGACAATTTTGGATGTTGTGTTGTGTTGGTCTCGGTCTCTGGTTGAAGCATCACCAACCTGTGAAGGTCCCAGGGTAGAATAGGCCATGACCCATGCTTGCCATGAAAGGTCACTATGCTTGTCGTAAGAGGCGACTAACAGGCCCCGGTGGTCAGGCTCACTGACCTGGTTGACACATATCATCGGTTTCTAGTTGCACAGATCGATGCTCATGTTGTTGATCACTGTATCGTCTGGTCGATTATTTACAGACTGCGTCCATATAGATGGAATATTGCTGAGTGCGGCGTAAAACTGAACTCACTCACAGAAGCTATCACTGTTGAGTGTTGTGTTTGTCTCTGTCTCAGGTTGAAGCTGTCAATCTTGGATGTTGTGTTGTGTTGATCTGTGTCCCTGGATGCAGCTCTCACATACAGATGGTGTCCTGTGTTGGTCTGTAAGTCAAGACTGGATGTATCCAATGCAGGGCTATGTCAGCAGGGTTTCAGGTTATCAAGTATGTAAATCACTATAAGTAGCCAGGAGCTGATGCAGGTATTATTTCCTCGTATCCCATGGGGAATTATGGCTGTTTATCTACTTAAAGCTACTGGTTTTCTCAAGGGGTCTATTGCAGGGTGGTACTCCCGCTGATTAAAGTCAACATAAATAATAGGCAGCACCAATAGCCCCAGTCTCCAGTTCCTTCTACAATAACAAGTGTCTCAGGAATCCAATATCACATGGGGTACAGCACTTGGTGGAGTTCTCTGCCTTGAGTAAACGTAGGACTGGTTTTATTGTCCATTTCCAAGAAGCGTATTCATTTGCACAATACATAGATTTGTCATTATGAGTTGACTTCCTCCCCTCCCAGCCACCCTCCCCTGTGATGATTTGCCCTTGTTCCAGCATGCCTCTGGTTGATGAAGAGTGATAGACACAGCCATCTGGTCTGATAGTCTTCAGTGATACTGATTGAAGCTGAAGCTATATTTTAAATGAAAAAAATCTTGCAGCGCTCTTGCGATTTAAACTAGCACTTTTTGGTGTTTCTTTTTTATTGAATTGCTTTTTTTTGCTTTTGTTATGGATGTGCTGAAAGCAGCAAGTGTAAGTGTTGCAAGTAATGACTGTTGCCGTGGCAGTGGGTGTCTGGCTGAATGGGGACATCAAAGTGATGGATGCTCACATGGCCCAGGATCACCACTTTCCTGGTATCTGCCAGTCTGCCTTAATCTGTCTGGTGCAATATACCTCACACAGATAGGGACCAGCACACACTCACATAGGTTTCCTTGACAATACCTCATCTCAAGTAACAGGAATTCTGATGTATTTGTAATCATAGACACCATCCATACTTAAGATATTTTTGGTTTTTGATATATGGGAACATGAATCAGGGCTATGTTTATATCATCTGAATGTTCATGTCAGTGAAACTAGTATAGTAGTCAAACAATGTGCAAGTCAAACATTACATGCAAGTTTCAACTGTTGTGAAGTGTAAGTGACATAATGGTTTGTCCTACATGTTGTTTAATAGACTCAACAGCCTCACTGACATAATTATTCATTAAATGTGCAAGTGAAATATTAAACATCAGTTTGCACACATTTGATCATTACTGCAATGGTCCTCTATTCAAGGTGTACTGTTAAAAGTTTAAAAATGTTGAGCAACAAAAAATGGCAGTGACCATTGGCAAAAGTAATTAGACTTGGTATATATTCTATTTGATTATGTTTTGTTATTCTAAATCTGTATATGTGAGGACCACTAAAATTACTTATTTGTAAAAGTGAAAAAGGTAAAGATATCCCCAGGGACCGTTATTCCAGGGTAAACAGTTTTTCAAGGACACCAATGTAATTGAAATGTCTGCTGCTTTGTGATAGGGTTTGCTTGTGTTTGAATCAGACAAATTCCTCCTCACTTTTTAAGGATACTCTGACATGTCCTCCTAGACTTCAAGAGAATGGATCCCAGAAATGTCATCCAACAGAAAAAAATCTCAGCCAATGTTTTCTGGACTGCAGTGGTGTTGGTGTGAGGAGATCAATGCCTGTAGCAATTCAGAGAGGCACTTCTGGATGATTGTAGACACTGCGAACTCAGGGATGTCATATTGAAAGATCTGTGTATTAGTTCCTGTAGGTCCTGTGTTGTACAGTGTAGTATAGGTGTCCTACATTGTAGCTGGTATAGGTCCTGTGTTGTACAGTGTAGTATAGGTGTCCTACATTGTAGCTGGTATAGGTCCTGTGTTGTACAGTGTAGTATAGGTGTCCTACATTGTAGCTGGTATAGGTCCTGTGTTGTACAGTGTAGTATAGGTGTCCTACATTGTAGCTGGTATAGGTCCTGTGTTGTACAGTGTAGTGTAAGTGTCATACACTGTATGTATTGAGAGGCTATCAATAGTATCATGCTATTTTCCTACAGTATAGTGTAAGTGAAGGCTATCATTTAAGTGTCTTACAGTACAGTGTAAGTGAAGGCTATCATATGAGTGTCCTACAGTATCGTGTAAGTGAAGGTTATCATGTAGATGTCTTACAGTGTAGTGTAGGTGAAGGCTATCATGTAAATGTCCTACAGAGTAGTGTAGGTGAAGGCTATCATGTCAATGTCCTACAGAGTAGTGTAGGTGAAGGCTGTCATGTAGATGTCCTACAGAGTAGTGTAAGTTAGGGCTATCATGTAGATGTCCTATAGTGTAGTGTATGTTAAGGCTGTCATGTAGATGTCCTATAGTGTAGTGTAAGTGAAGGCTATCATGGAGATGTCCTACAGTGTAGTGTAAGTAAAGGCTATCATGTAGATGTCCTACAGAGTAGTGTAAGTGAAGGTTGTCATGTAGATGTCCTACAGAGTAGTGTATGTGAAGGCTGTCATGTACAATGTCCTACAGGTTAGTGTAGGTGAAGGCTGTCATGTAGATGTCCTACAGTGCAGTGTAAGTGAAGACTGTCATGTAAATGTCCTACAGAGTAGTGTAGGTGAAGGCTATCATGTAGATGTCCTACAGAGTAGTGTAAGTGAAGGCTATTATGTCAATGTCCTACAAAGTAGTGTAAGTTAGGGCTGTCATGAAGATGCCCTACAGTGTAGTGTAGGTGAAGGCTGTCATGTAGATGTCCTATAGTGTAGTGTAAGTGGAAGTTATCATGGAGATGTCCTATAGTGTAGTGTAAGTGAAGGCTATCATGTAGATGTCCTATAGTGTAGTGTAAGTTAGGGCTGTCATGTAGATGTCCTATAGTGTAGTGTAAGTTAGGGCTGTCATGTAGATATCCTACAGAGTAGTGTAACTGAAGGCTATCATGTAACTGTCTTACAGAGTAGTGTAGGTGAAGGCTGTCATGTAGATGTCCTATAGTGTAGTGTAAGTGAAAGCTATCATGGAGATGTCCTATAGTGTAGTGTAAGTGAAGGCTGTCATGTAGATGTCCTATAGTGTAGTGTAAGTGAAGGCTGTCATGTAGATGTCCTATAGTGTAGTGTAAGTGAAGGCTGTCATGTAGATGTCCTACAGAGTAGTGTAACTGAAATCTGTCATGTAAATGTCCTACAGAGTAGTGTAGGTGAAGGCTATCATGTAAATGTCCTACAGTGAAGTGTAGGTGAAGGCTGTCATGTAGATGTCCTGCAGAGTAGTGTAGGTGAAGGCTATCATGTAAATGTCCTACAGAGTAGTGTAAGTGAAGGCTATCATGTAGATGTCTTACAGTGTAGTGTAACTGAAGGCTATCATGTCAATGTCCCAGATTGTAGTGTAGGTGAAGTCTATCATGTAGATGTCCTACAGTTCAGTGTAACTGAAGGCTGTCATGTAAATGTCCTATAGAGTAGTGTAGGTGAAGGCTGTCATGTAATGTCCTACAGTGTAGTGTAAGATAAGGCCATCATGTAAATGTGGTTGTGGTTGTGAAAAGGTGGTTGTAGACCTGTAGTTGTGGACAGGTGGTTGTAGACCTGTCGTTGTAGACAGGTGGTTGTAGACAGGTGGTTGTAGACCTGTAGTTGTAGACAGGTGGTTGTAGACCTGTAGTTGTAGACAGGTGGTTGTAGACCTGTAGTTGTGGGAAGGTAGTTGTAGACCTGTAGTTGTGGAAAGGTGGTTGTAGACAGGCGGTTGTAGACAGGTGGTTTTAGACAGGTGGTTGTAGACCTGTAGTTGTGGAAAGGTGGTTGTAGACAGGTGGTTGTAGACAGGTGGTTGTAGACCTGTAGTTGTGGAAAGGTGGTTGTAGACAGGTGGTTGTAGACCTGTAGTTGTAGACAGGTGGTTGTAGACAGGTGGTTGTAGACCTGTAGTTGTAGACAGATGGTTGTAGACCTGTAGTTGTAGACAGGTGGTTGTAGACCTGTAGTTGTGGGAAGGTAGTTGTAGACCTGTAGTTGTAGACAGGTGGTTGTAGACCTGTAGTTGTAGACAGGTGGTTGTAGACAGGTGGTTGTAGACCTGTAGTTGTAGACAGGTGGTTGTAGACCTGTAGTTGTAGACAGGTGGTTGTAGACCTGTAGTTGTAGACAGGTGGTTGTAGACCTGTAGTTGTAGACAGGTGGTTGTAGACCTGTAGTTGTAGACAGGTGGTTGTAGACCTGTAGTTGTAGACAGGTGGTTGTAGACCTGTAGTTGTAGACAGGTGGTTGTAGACCTGTAGTTGTAGACAGGTGGTTGTAGACCTGTAGTTGTAGACAGGTGGTTGTAGACAGGTGGTTGTAGACCTGTAGTTGTAGACAGATGGTTGTAGACCTGTAGTTGTAGACAGGTGGTTGTAGACAGGTGGTTGTAGACCTGTAGTTGTAGACAGGTGGTTGTAGACCTGTAGTTGTAGACAGGTGGTTGTAGACCTGTAGTTGTAGACAGGTGGTTGTAGACCTGTAGTTGTAGACAGGTGGTTGTAGACCTGTAGTTGTAGACAGGTGGTTGTAGACAGATGGTTGTAGACCTGTAGTTGTAGACAGGTGGTTGTAGACCTGTAGTTGTAGACAGGTGGTTGTAGACCTGTAGTTGTAGACAGATGTTTGTAGACCTGTAGTTGTAGACAGGTGGTTGTAGACCTGTAGTTGTAGACAGGTGGTTGTAGACCTGTAGTTGTAGACAGGTGGTTGTAGACCTGTAGTTGTAGACAGGTGGTTGTAGACCTGTAGTTGTAGACAGGTGGTTGTAGACCTGTAGTTGTGGAAAGGTAGTTGGTGTGGAGAGGTGTTTTGAAATGGTTTGTTGAGGAGAGGTGGCTGTAGGCAAGTGGTTTCGAATAGGTTGTTGCAGACAGGTGGTTCTTGAGAGGAGATTGGAAACAGGTTGTTTTGAAGAAGTGTTTGTAAACATGTGATTGTGGAGGTGGTTGTAGACAGGTGGTTGTGGTAAGGTGGTTGTAGACAGATGGTTGTGGTAAGGTGGTTGTAGACAAATGGTTGTTGAGAGATGGTTGTAGACATGTTGTCATGGGAAGGTGCTTGTAGATAGGTGGTTGTGGAGAGGTGGTTATAGACAGGTGGTTGAAGATGGACAGATGATTCAGCAGACAATGTTCCGGGTAGTTATAGTTCTAATGACACTTTATTGCATTGACTGACATTTTATTGTTAGATTTGGTGTTGTGTTACAAGTTGTCAAATGGCAATTAGTCTGTGCCTGTGAGACACGAAGCTGGCAGTGTCTCAGCCCTGTATATTCCCTGTCATCAAGCCAGGGACAGCCTGCAGTACAAGTAGGAGATTTTATCACTTAGCTCTAATTTCAGCTTTATCATTGTGTACAGACACTTGAAGTATATTATTGTCTCTGTTTAAGTGGAAAAGGCTTTTATTATTGAAGTTGTACTACCCCAATAAACTACCATCAGACACCTTGATGCAAGACTTAAGTCCCTAGGGAACAACTTAATCATCCATTTGTCTCAAGTCTCAAACCACGCTTGTCGATATATTCCTGCACACTGTGACTGTGGATGGTTTTAGCTGGCAGGTATTGTGACAATGTTGGAGGGGAGACCAGGGAATGGAGGAGCACCTGTTGGAGCTGGGATGGCAAGGATGTGCTAAAGTGGCAAGTCACAGTGGACGGGGCAATATGCATTCACTGGTTGCTGTTTACTTGTACAGGACAATGATTGTTGCAGGTGTTGGTTGTGTATAACAGGTCAATGATTGTTGCATGTGATGGTTGTGTGTAACAGGACAATGGTTGTTGCATGTGATGGTTGTGTGTAACAGGATAATGATTGTTGCTGGTGTTGGTTGTGTGTAACAGAAGAGGGGTTGTTGCATGTGATGGTTATGTGTAACAGAAAAGGGGTTGTTGCATGTGTTGGTTGTTTGTAACAGGACAATGATTGTTGCATGTGATGGTTGTGTGTAACAGGACAATGATTGTTGCATGTGATGGTTGTGTGTAGCAGAACAATGGTTGTTGCTTTTGATGATTGTGTGTAAAAGGACAATGATTGTTGCATGTGATGGTTGTGTGTAACAGAAAAGGGGTTGTTGCATGTGTTGGTTGCATGTAACAGGACAGGGATGGTTGCAGGTGTTAGTTGTCTGTAACAGAAAAGGGGTTGTTGCATATGATGGTTGTTGCAGGTGTTGGTTGTGTGTAACAGGACAATGATTGTTGCATGTGATGGTTGTGTGTAACAGGACAATGATTGTTGCTTTTGACGGTTGCATGTAACAGGACAGGGATGGTTGCATGTGATGGTTGTGTGTAACAGAAAAGGGGTTGTTGCATATGATGGTTGTGTGTAACAGGACAATGGTTGTTGCATGTGATGGTTGTGTGTAACAGAAAAGGGGTTGTTGCTTGTGATGGTTGTGTGTAACAGGACAATGATTGTTGCATGTGTTGGTTGTGTCTAACAGGACAATGATTGTTGCATGTGATGGTTGTGTGTAACAGAAAAGGGGTTGTTGCTTGTGATGGTTGTGTGTAACAGGACATTGATTGTTGCAAGTGTTGGTTGTGTCTAACAGGTCATTGATTGTTGCAGGTGTTGGTTGTGTTTCATGAGGATGAAGAGGACTGTCCCAGGTTGTCCTTTCGCCTTCAGACTTACAGCAATGAGGACCATGTGATGTTCTCACACACAGTTACCACCCTTGAGGACCACATCAACATTAAGCTGCACTTTGTAGGTATCTTTTATCAGTGGGTTGAGGCGATGTGAGGTGAGGCTGAGGTGTGTGGTACTGAGATGGAGCATAGGGATGGGGCAGCAAGATGTTCTGATGGTGATGAGGGGTGCTAAAATTAGGGGTGGGTGATATGGTAGGGTGAAGGAGGGTTAATCATTTCGGGTGGTGATGTGGTAGGGTGAAGGAGATGGTTTGTGATGTTGGGTGTTGATGTTGGGTGTTGATGTGGTGTGATTTGGCAGAATAAAGGAGAGAGATATGTGTGTGGAGGGGGATGTGGGGGCGGGTGATTTGATAGGGTGAGGATGATGTGAGGGTGGCTGGGGTGATGTGGGAGGGTGATGTGATAAGGTGAAGGAGGAGGTCAGGGATGTGATGTAAGTTCAGACTTAACTGGGTGACAGAAGCTGATGACATTTATGGAGACCAATAAATTTTAGGGATTAACTGCAGATTAGAGAGCCTGATCAGAAGTACAGTTACCCAGATTAGACAGCCTGATGAGAATTACAGTTACTCGAATTAGAGAGCCTGATCAGAATTACAGTTACCCGGATTAGCGAGCCTGATTAGAATTACAGTTACCTGGATTAGAGAGCCTCATCAGAGTTATAGTTACCCAGATTAGAAACCCTGCTTAGAGTTACAGTTACCCAAATTAATGAACCTGCTTAGAATTGTAGTAACCCGGATTAGAGAGCCTGATCAGAATTACAGTTACATGGATTAGAGAGTCGCATCAGAATTACAGTTTCTCAGATTAGACAGCGTGATCAGAATTACAGAGACTCTGATTAGAGAGCCTGATTACAATTACAGTTATCTGGATTAGAGAGGCTGATTAGAATTACAGTTACTCTGATTAGACTGTCTGCTTAGATTTCCAGTTACCTGGATTGGAGATCCTGATCAGAATTACAGTTACACGGATTAGAAAGCCTGCTTAGAATTACAGTGACCCGGATTAGGGATCCTGATCAAGAATACAGTTCCTTGGATTACTTGGATTAGAGAGTCTCATCAGAATTACAGTTTTTCAGATTAGAGAACCTGATCAGAATTACAGATATCCAGATTAGAGTGCCTGATTAGATTTACAGATATCCAGATTAGAGAGCCTGCTTAGAATTACAGTTACCCAGATTAGTGAGCCTACTTAGAATTACAGTTACCCAGATTAGTGAGCCTGATCAGAATTATGGTTATCCGGATTAGAGAGCCTGATCAGAATTATAGTTACTCAGATTAGACAGCCTGATCAGTATTACTGTTACTCGGATTAGAGAGTCTCAACAGAATTACAGTTTCTCAGATTAGAGAGCCTGATCAGAATTACAGTTAGTCAGATTAAAGAGCCTGCTTAGAATTACAGACATCTGGATAAGAGAGCCTGCTTAGAATTACAGTTACCCGGATTGGAGATCCTGATCAGAAGTACAATTAGTCAGATTAGAGAGCCTGATCAGAATTACAGTTACTGTGATTAGAGAGCCTGATCAGCATTACAGTTACCCGGATTAGAGTGTCTAATCAGAATTACAGTTTCTCAGATTTGAGAACCTGATCAGAATTACCGATATCTAGATTAGAGAGCCTGCTTAGAATTACAGTTACTCAGATTAGAGATCCTGCTGAGATTTACAGTTAATCGGATTAGAGAGCCGCATCAGAATATTACAGTTATCTGGATTAGAGAGCCGCATCAGAATTACAGTTACTTGGATTAGAGAGCCTGATCAGAATTACAGTTTCTCCGATTAGAGAGCCTGATTAGAATTACAGTTACCTGGATTAGAGAGCCTGTTCAATATTACAGTTACTTGGATTAGAGAGCCTGCTTAGAATTAAAGTTACCTGGATTAGAGATGCTGATCAGAATTACAGTTACTCGGATTAGAGAGTCTCATCAGAATTACAGTTACTCGGATTAGAGAGTCGGATCAGAATTATAGTAATCCGGATTAGAGAGCCTGCTTAAAATTACAGTTACTCTGATTAGAGAGCCTGCTTAGATTTACAGTTAATCAGTTTCAAAAATTAGAGAACTTGATCAGAATTACAGTTATCTGGATTAGAGAGCCTGTTCAGAATTACAGTTACTTGGGTTAGAGAGCCTGATGAGAATTATAGTTACTCGGATTAAAGAGCCTGTTTAGAGTTAGAGTTACCCGGATTAGAGAGTCTCATCAGAATTACAGTTTAAAAAATTAGAGAACTTGATCAGAATTACAGATGTCTAGATTAGAGAACCTGATCAGAATTTCAGTTACTTCGATTGGAGATCTTGATCATAATTACAACTACTAGGATTACAGAGCCTGCTCAGAATTACAGTTACTTGGATTAGAGGTCTCATCAGAATTACAGTTTCACAGATTAGAGAACTTGATCAGAATTACAGATATCTAGATTAGAGAGCCTTATCAGAATTACATTTAGTCAGATTAGAAAGTCAGATCAGAATTATAGTAATCCGGATAAGAGAGCCTGATGAGAATTATAGTTACTCGAATTAAAGAGCCTGTTTAGAGTTAGAGTTACCCGCATTAGAGATCCTGATCAGAATTACAGTTATCTGGATTGAAATGTCTCATGAGAATTACAGTTTCTGAGATTAGAGAGCCTGCTTAGAATGACAGTTACTCGGATTCGAGAGCCTGCCTAGATTTACAGTTACTCGGATTAGAGTGCCTGATCAGATTTGCAGTTAGTCTGATTAGAGAGCCTGATCAGAATTACAGTTAGTCAGATTAGAGAGCCTGATCAGAATGATAGTTACTCGAATTAGAGAACCTGATCAGAATTAGCGTTACTGTGATTAGAGAGCCTGATCAGAATTACTGTTACCCGGATTAGAGTGTCTCATCAGAATTACAGTTTCTCAGATTTGAGAACCTGATCAGAATTACCGATATCTGGATTAGAGAGCCTGCTTAGAACTACAGTTACTTGGCGTAGAGAGCCTGCTTAGATTTACAGTTAATCGGATTAGAGAGCCGCATCAGAATTACAGTTATCTGGGTTAGGGAGCCTGATCAGAATTACAGTTACTTGGGTTAGAGAGCCTGATTAGAATTACAGTTATGCGGATTAGAGATCCTGATCAGAATGACAGTTACTCGGATTAGAGATCCTGATCAGAAGTACAGTTACTTGGATTAGAGAGTTCCATCAGCATTACAGTTTCACGGATTAGAAAACCTGCTGAAAATTACAGTTATCTGGATTAGAAAGCCTGATCAGAATTACAGTAACTCCGATTAAAGAGTCTGCTTAGCATTACAGTTACCTGGATTAGAGAGCCTGCTTAGAATTACAGTTACTCGGATTAGAGAGCCTGATCAGAATTACAGTTACCCACATTTGAGAGTCTCATCAGAATTAGATTTTTAGATTAAGGAACCTGATCAGAATTACTGATATCTAGATTAGAGAGCCTGATCAAAATTACAGTTACTCGGATTAGAGAGCCTGCGTAGAATTACAGTTTCTTGGATTAGAGAGTCTGCTTAGAATTATAGTTACCCGGATTAGAGAGCCTGATCAGATTTACAGTGAATCAGATTAGAGAGTCGGATCAGAATTAGAGTAATCCTATATTAGAGAGCCAGATGAAAATTATTGTTACTCGGATTAAAAAGTCTGTTTAGAGTTAAAGTTACCCGGGTTAGAGATCCTGATCACAATTACAGTTACTCTGATTAGGGATCCTGATCAGAATTACTGTTAGTTGGATTAGAGAGCCTGATCAGAATTACAGTTACTTGGATTATAGATTCTGCGTAGACTTATAGATCTCTGAATTAGAGAGCCTACTTAGAATGACAGTTACCCATGTTAGAGAGCCTGATCAGAATGAAAGTTTTTCAGATTTGAGAGCCTGATCAGAATTACAGTTACTTGGATTAGAGAACCTGATCACAATTAGTTACGTGGATTAGAGTGTCTCATCAGAATTACAGCTTCTGAGATTAGAGAACCTGATCAGAATTACAGATATCTGGATTAGAGAGCCTGGTTAGAATTACAGTTACCTGGATTAGAGAACCTGCTTTGATTTACACTTACTCGGATTAGAGAGCCTGATCATAATTGCAGTTACTCGGATTCGAAAGCCTGATTAGAATTACAGTTATCTGAAATGGAGAGCCTAATCAGAATTACAGTTTCTCAGATAAGAGAACCTGATCAGAATTACAGATATCTGGATTAGAGAGCCTGCTTAGATTTACAGTTACTCGAATTAGAGAGCCTGATTAGAATTACAGTTTCTCAAGTTTAGAGAACCTGATTAAATTTACAGTTATCTGGATTAGAGAGCCAGATCAGTATTACAGATACCTGGATCAGAGAGCCTGCTTAGAATTACAGTTACCTGGATTAGAAAGCCTGATCAGAATTACAGTTACTTTTGTTAGAGAGCCTGATCAGAATTACTGTTAGTTGGATTAGAGAGCCTGATCAGAATTACAGTTACTTGGATTATAGATTCTGCGTAGACTTATAGATCTCTGAATTAGGGAGCCTACTTAGAATTACAGTTACCCATATTAGAGAGCCTGATCAGAATTACAGTTACTCGGATTAGAGAACCTGATCACAATTAGTTACGTGGATTAGAGTGTCTCATCAGAATTACAGTTTCTGAGATTAGAGAACCTGATCAGAATTACAGATATCTGGATTAGAGAGCCTGGTTAGAATTACAGTTACCTGGATTAGAGAACCTGCTTTGATTTACACTTACTCGGATTAGAGAGCCTGATCATAATTGCAGTTACTCGGATTCGAAAGCCTGATTAGAATTACAGTTATCTGAAATGGAGAGCCTAATCAGAATTACAGTTTCTCAGATAAGAGAACCTGATCAGAATTACAGATATCTGGATTAGAGAGCCTTCTTAGATTTACAGTTACTCGAATTAGAGAGCCTGATTACAATTACAGTTTCTCAAGTTTAGAGAACCTGATTAAATTTACAGTTATCTGGATTAGAGAGCCAGATCAGTATTATAGATACCTGGATCAGAGAGCCTGCTTAGAATTACAGTTACCTGGATTAGAAAGCCTGATCAGAATTACAGTTACTCTTGTTAGAGAGCCTGATCAGAATTACAATTATCCTGATTAGAAAGCCTGATCAGAATTACCGTTATCCTGATTAGAAAGCCTGATCAGAATTACAGTTACTCTTGTTAGAGAACCTGATCAGAATTACTGTTACTCGGATTAGAGAGCCTGATCAGAATTACAGTTACTCTAATTAGAGAGCCTGATCGGAATTACAGTTATCTGGATTAGAGAGCCTGATCAGAATTATAGTGACTCAGATTAGAGAGCCTGATCAGTATTACTGTTACTCGGATTAGAGAGTCTCATCAGAATTACAGTTTCTCAGATTAGAGAGCCTGATCAGAATTACAGTTACTCTTGTTAGAGAGTCTGCTTAGAATTACAGTTACTCGGATTAGAGCGCCTGCTTAGGAATACAGTTATGCGGATTAGAGATCCTGATCAGAATTACAGTTACTCGGATTAGAAAGCGTGATCAGAATTACAGTTACTTGGATTAAAGAGTCTCATCAGCATTACGGTTAGTCAGATTAGAGAGCCTGATCAGAATTATAGTAATCCGGATTAGAGATCCTGATGAGAATTATGGTTACTCTATTTAAAGAGCCTGTTTAGAGTTAGAGTTACGAGGAATATAGATCCTGATCAGAATTACTGTTAGTCGTATGATAGAGTCTAGATTAGAGAGTGTGATCAGAGTTACAGTTACTTGGATTAGAGAGCCTGCGTAGAATTACAGATACCTGGATCAGAGAGCCTGATCAGAATTACAGATATCTGGAATAGAGAGCCTGCTTAGAATTACAGTTACCTGGATTAGAGAGCCTGCTTAGATTTACAGTTAGTCTGATTAGAGAGCCTGATCAGAATTACAGTTGGTCTCATTAGAGAGCCTGATCAGAATTACAGTTAGTCTGATTAGAAAGCTTAATCAGAATTATAATTACTCGAATTAGAGAGCCTGATCAGAATTGCAGTTACCGGTATTAGAGTGTCTCATCAGAATTACAGTTTCTCAGATTAGACAGCCTGATCAGAATTACAGATAGATATCTGGATTAGAGAGCCTGCTTAGATTTACAGTTACTCGGATTAGAGAGTCTGATCAGAATTACAGTTTCTCAAGTTTAGAGAACTTGATTAGTACTACAGATATCTGGATTAGAGCCTGCTTGGAATTACAGTTACTCAGATTAGAGAGCCTGCTTAGATTTACAGTTACTCGGATTAGAAAACCTGCTGAAAATTACAGTTATCTGGATTAGAAAGCCTGATCAGAATTACAGTTACTCCGATTAAAGAGTCTGCTTAGAATTACAGTTACCTGGATTAGAGAGCCTGCTTAGAATTACAGTTACTCGGATTAGAGAGCCTGCTTAGAATTACAGTTACCCACATTTGAGAGTCTCATCAGAATTAGATTTTTAGATTAAGGAACCTGATCAGAATTACAGATATCTGGATTAAAGAGCCTGATTAGAATTACAGTTACTCAGATTAGAAAGCCTGCTTAGAATTACAGTTACTTGAATTAGAGAGCTTGATCAGAATTACAGTTACTCGGATTAGAAAGCCTGATTATAATTACTGTTATCTGAATTGGAGAGCCGAATCAGAATTACAGTTACTCTGATTAGAGAGCCAGCTTAGAATTACAGTTACCTGGATTAGAGAGCCTGCTTAGATTTACAGTTAGTCTGATTAGAGAGCCTGATCAGAATTACAGTTTCTCAAGTTTAGAGAACTTGATTAGTATTACAGATATCTGGATTAGAGCCTGCTTAGAATTACAGTTACTCAGATTAGAGAGCTTGCTTTGATTTACAGTTACTCGGATTAGAGTGTCTCATCAGAATTACAGTTTCTCAGATTTGACAGCCTGATCAGAATTACAAATATCTGGATTAGAGCCTGATTAGAATTACAGTTCCTTATATTAGAAGGCCTGCTTAGAATTACAGTTAGCTGGATTAGAGAGCCTGCTTAGAGTTACAGTTTCCCGGATTAGAGAGCCTGTTTGGAATTACAGTTACCCAGATTAGAGAGTCTCATCAGAATTAGATTTTTAGATTAAGGAACCTGATCAGAATTACAGATATCTGGATTAAAGAGCCTGATTAGAATTACAGTTACTCAGATTAGAAAGCCTACTTAGAATTACAGTTACTTGAATTAGAGAGCTTGATCAGAATTACAGTTACTCGGATTAGAAAGCCTGATTAGAATTACTGTTACCCGGATTAGGGACCTTGATCAGAATTACAGTTGCTTTGATTGGAGATGCTTATCAGAATTGCAGTTACTTGGATTAGAGAGCCTGCTTAGAATTACAGTTACCCGGATTAGAGAGCCTGATCAGAATTACAGTTAGTCAGATTAGAGGGCCTGATCAGAATTACAGTTAGTCAGATTAGAGAGCCTGATCAGAATTATAGTTATCCGAATTAGAGAGCCTGATTAGAATTGCAGATATCTGGATTACACTTACCCGGATTAGAGAGCCTGCTTAGAATTACAGTTACTTGGATTAGGGTGCCTGATTAGAATTACAGTTACCCGGATTAGAGAGCCTGATCAGAATTACAGTTAGTCAGATTAGAGGGCCTGATCAGAATTACAGTTAGTCAGATTAGAGAGCCTGATCAGAATTATAGTTATCCGAATTAGAGAGCCTGATTAGAATTGCAGATATCTGGATTACACTTACCCGGATTAGAGAGCATGCTTAGAATTACAGTTACTTGGATTAGGGTGCCTGATTAGAATTACAGTTACCCAGATTAGAGAGCCTGATCAGAATTATTGTTATCTGAACTGGATTAGAGAGCATGATTAGAATTACAGTTAGTCAGATTAGAGAACCTGATCAGAAATACAGTCATCCTGATTAGAGAACGTGATCAGGTTTACTGTAATATGTGTTAGAGAGTCTAACCAACTTTATGGTTAAATGTATGAGGAAATCAGATACTGTTTAAAGAAACTGAACTCAAGAACCTTGTAAGTTTCAGATTAACAAAATTCGAGAAAAGTTAAAATTGACTGGATTATGAGTCAGGTGAACAAAGTGTAGGGCTAGCTGGCTATTAGACAATCTATTTTAAGTATTTCCTTCGAAGGTTTGGGGGATGAAAACAATATTTTAGTGCTTAATGCTTAAAAATCTGGACAGTTCTGCAAAAGTTTTGTTTTAAAAGGTTTTACGCCCTATAATACCTCCTTCTTCATAGCTGTTAACCATCACTTGTCCAAACTTCTTTCAAAACATGGTAAATGAGAATAGTTAAACCTCATAATGCTCAGGAAAAAATATCTTTACTTTTTACTTGCATGTGGTCGTGTTTAACTCAAGGGGGGTAACTCTTGATGTCCTATCTTCACACACTTGCATAAGGAAACCTGTGCTAACATGTACAGATATGTACAGTGTACAACTGCAATGTTGATAGTTATAAGTATTCTGTTAACACATGTAAATAGTCAGACTGTCCTTAAACTGCACATGACAGTAATGGTTTCCGAGGCACAACACAAGTTCCGTAACACTTGTGAAAGTGGATGAGCAGTATTCTGTTTGTGCATGAGTAATACTCTGCAGAATTGTTTCAGTGAGTATTTGTTTGAGGCATGTTGTAAATGTGTTTATCACTTTCTGTGGGAGACACCCCAGATGTTATTTCACATGAAAAATCACTGCAGTCTGAGGCGTCTTGTTAGCCAGCCATCTGGCCATGAATATCTGCATGCTACATGCTTAGTTTACACAAACTAGTTTCATACTGCAGTTTTGCTCTAGTGGATGTCTACACATATGCATGGTCTACAGAGCATGTTGTGTATAGGGTGAACAGGGATGTATAGGGTCTAGAGGGATGTTGTATACAGGGTTAGGGGGATGTATAGGGTCTACAGAAATTATTGTGTCTACAGAGACGTATAGGGTCTACACAGATGTTGTGTATATGATCTACAGAGATGTATAGGGTATACAGGGCATGTTGTATACATGGTCTACAGGGATGTTGTATATAGGGTCTACAGGGATGTTGTATATAGAGTCTACAGTTATGTTGTATATAGGGTCTACAGGGATGTTGTATATAGGGTCTACAGGGATGTTGTATATAGGGTCTACAGGGATGTTGTATATAGGGTCTACAGGGATGTTGTATATAGCGTCTACAGGAATGTTGTAGATAGAGTCTACAGGGATGTTGTATATAGAGTCTACAGTTATGTTGTATATAGGGTCTACAGGGATGTTGTATATAGGGTCTACAGGGATGTTGTATATAGGGTCTACAGGGATGTTGTATATAGGGTCTACAGGGATGTTGTATATAGCGTCTACAGGAATGTTGTAGATAGAGTCTACAGGGATGTTGTATATTGAGTCTACAGGGATGTTGTATATAGGGTCTACAGGGATGTTGTATGCAGGGTCTACAGGGATGTTGTATGTAGGGTCTACAGGGATGTGACCCGTGAAGGTCCCGGGGTAGAATAGGCCTTCAGCAACCCATGCTTGCCATAAAAGGTGACAATGCTTGTCGTAAGAGGCGACTAACGGGATCGGGTGGTCAGACTAGCTGACTTGGTTGACACATGTCATCGGTTCCCAATTGCGCAGATCGATGCTCATGTTGTTGATCACTGGATTGTCTGGTCCAGACTCGATTATTTACAGACCGTCGCCATATAGCTGGAATATTGCTAAGTGCGACGTAAAACTAAACTCACTCACTCACTACAGGGATGTTGTATATAGAGTCTACAGGGATGTTGTATATAGAGTCTACAGGGATGTTGTATATAGGGTCTACAGGAGTGTTGTATATAAGGTCTACAGGGATGTTGTATATAGAGTCTACAGGGATGTTGTATATAGAGTCTACAGGGATTTTGTATACAGGGTCTACAGGGATGTTGTATATAGGGTCTACAGGGATGTTGTATATAGAGTCTACAGGGATGTTGTATATAGGGTCTACAGGGATGTTGTATGTACTGGCTACAGGGATGTTGTATATAAGGTCTACAGGGATGTTGTATGTAGGGTGTATAGAGATGTTGTAAATAGGGTGTACAGAGCATGTAGTATATAGTTCTCTGACTTTACAGAGTCTAATATTGTAGATATCCAGACCTCACTGAGTGTAAGATTGTATACAGACCGCTATGTCCCTGAGTGTAATGTGATATACAGATCGCTATATGACTGAGCGTAAGGTTGTATACAGACCGCTATGTCCCTGAGTGTAATGTGATATACAGATCGCTATATGACTGAGTGTAAGGTTGTGTACAGACCGCTATGTCCCTGAGTGTAATGTGATATACAGATCGCTATATGACTGAGTGTAAGGTTGTATACAGACCGCTATGTCCCTGAGTGTAATGTGATATACAGATCGCTATATGACTGAGCGTAAGGTTGTATACAGACCGCTATGTCCCTGAGTGTAATGTGATATACAGATCGCTATATGACTGAGTGTAATGTTGTATACAGACCGCTATGTCCCTGAGTGTAATGTGATATACAGATCGCTATATGACTGAGTGTAAGGTTGTATACAGACCGCTATGTCCCTGAGTGTAATGCGATATACAGATCGCTATATGACTGAGTGTAATGTTGTATACAGACCGCTATGTCCCTGAGTGTAATGTGATATACAGATCGCTATATGACTGAGTGTAAGGTTGTATACAGACCGCTATGTCCCTGAGTGTAATGCGATATACAGATCGCTATATGACTGAGTGTAATGTTGTATACAGACCGCTATGTCCCTGAGTGTAATGTGATATACAGATCGCTATATGACTCAGTGTAATGTTGTATACAGAACCTGATGGTCTAAATTTTAGTGTTGTTTGTGGATATTCAGATTCTGATGTCACAAGGTTGTACAGACAAGGTTGTATAGTTGTTGTGTTGTTGGTCCGCAGGGAAGGAGTACTGGGAGCCAGGAAGCAGGCCAGTACTGGCCAGTAATGTTGTCTGCTGTCTGTGTGGTCATCGTTGCGATAGTGGCCTTGACCTTGTGGTGGTACTACAAGAAGCATGGCACATATCGATACCGTGTTCGAGAACCTACAGGTATGGCTCATATGAACTAGTGGTTGGATATACTCATTGTTTTGCTCATGAATATTCATAGGCATGTTTATGACACTTGTTATATGAACTCTTATGCATGTACAGGATTGAAGTCCAAGGAAAGTCCATCCACACATGCTGATTTGTTCTCTTTAATGCAAGACCATCTTGAAGGTGAAGTGTCTTGAGTCTATTGAGGCATAGATGATTAAGTCGGACTGTTTTCACTATGTCATCATGTCATGTTCTCACTCAATCTCACCATGCGACAACATCCAGTCATTGATACGAAGGCAACTTCAGTATGTTACAACCTCTCTGTGTGACAGCCTCATCATTTGACAACCACTCCCTGTGAAAACCTCACCATATGATAACCTCTTCTTTTTACAGCCTCACCATGTTACAAACTCACCTTGATAAAACACTATGACATCCTCACCCAGTTACCTCACTGCAGAATAACCTCACCCTCTTGCAACCTCACAAGGTTAGCTTACCCTGTGACACCCTGTTATAACCTCACCCTTTGGTGACCCTACCTCTATATGTTACAGTCACAGCAAGTGATTGGTTCACCCTGTGTCACACTTTGATGATTCCGCATCTATATGTTACAATCACACCAAGTGATTTGCTCACAACCTCATTGTGTGCCAACCTGACTGTATTACAGCCTTAATGTGTCACAACTTCACTATATTACAACCTCACCATGTGACAACCTTGTGTCACACCTTCACTGTGTGACAGCCTCAATGTGTTACAACCTCACTATATTACAACCTCATCATGTGACAACCTTGTGTCTCAACCTCACCATGTAACAGTGTAATTGTGTCATAACTGAACCATGTGACAACCTCACTATATTGCAACCTCTCCATGTGACAACCTTGTGTCACAACTTCACTATATTACCTCACCATGTGACAACCTTGTGTCAAACCCTCACCATGTGACAGCCTCAGTGTGTTACAACCTTACCTTGTCATAACCTCACCATGTGACAACCTTGTGTCAAACCCTCAACATGTGACAGCTTCAATGTGTCATATTTAACCATGCGACAACCTCAATGTGCTACAGCCTCACCTTGTGACAACCTCATTATGTTACAGCCTCACCTTGTGACAACGTGAATGTGTTACAGCCTCACCTTGTGGCTTGGACACCTTGCCTCCATTCCTCTTGTCTTTCATGACACACACAGAAATTCTTTCGCATCTTACAAGATATCAGTTAATCAGTATTTGGACAAAATCACAATTGTGGTATCTGACCACCTTTGAAGGAGATATTTCGTTGAGGGATGGGGTGAGACTCATTGATCGGATGGTACTGCCAGGCTACATCATTGATCCATCTGCAGCAGCTCAGTAGATGGAACTCATTCCCACTTATGGTACAGATATGCACAAGATAAGAGATGATCGCTCCTGACAAAGGCCAGTGTGTTTTCTTATACTAATGGCAGTATTGCTGAACTACATGATTGAATACCATTTTGTGCTTTTCACTTGGAAAGCATTGTGTGTTTTAAGTGTTTCATGAAATATTCATTGTGTTTATTAATAATGGTAGATAAAAAAGGTGAAGAACATGAAAGGGATATGTTCCATATAATGCCATAAGACAGGGACTACTTTGCCTGGACCGAACACACCATCAGCATAAATACCTGCAACTTCTGTTGTGCGATGTGGTGTTACACTACGACGTCTTGCTGGAGGACATCTTGTTAGCTCTGCATCGAAGGCCTGAAAATAGACACAGAACACATCAGAGATCAAACGTAAGGCAACTGTTTGTAAGATTGTTGAGTTCCGCTCCACTAAAAGTTGATCTCTAAGTGTGGCTGCTGTGAGGCCATATCTGACATTGGCCAGAGTAGTAATTACAGTCATCAGCTACGGATCAACACGCTATTTTACTGGGCTTCATCATTCTCCCTTCATCAAAAAAGGAAATCCATGCATCAAAAACTTGATCCATCAAAATTTGTTTCCTTCTTAAACGGATCAGAAGTTTCATTTGCCCGAAGTTTGTGATCATGGCATATTTTGATTTGAGGAATAAAAGGTAGTGAGGTTTGTATGCCCCTTGCTCCGTCAGCTACATGGTGTGTGCTTTCATCAGGGCGCTTGATCGAGGTAGAGTCCGCAGAACAACAAATGGAGGTGTGGAAGACCAGATCTACATTGTATATGGGCATTAAATATTAATACGTAAATCAGGAATATATCAAGACATGGACAATGTCCGAATATTGTATGTGTGACCAAAACAGTATTTGTGTGATCAAGGCAGTGTTTGTGATTAAGGCAGTGTTTATGTGATCAAGGCAGTATCTGTGTGTTTGTGATCAAGCAGTATACGTATGATCAAGGCAGTTTTTGTGTGATCAGGGCAGTATCTGCATCATCAAGGCAGTGTCTGTGTGCCTGTGATCTAGGCATTATTTGCATCATCAAGGCAGTGTCTGTGTGTCTGTGATCTAGGCATTATTTGCATCATCAAGGCAGTGTCTGTGTGTCTGTGATCTAGGCATTATTTGCATCATCAAGGCAGTGCCTGTGTGTCTGTGATCTAGGCATTATTTGCATCATAAAGGCAGTGTCTGTGATCTAGGCATTATTTGCATCATAAAGGCAGTGTCTGTGTGTCTGTGATCTAGGCATTATTTGCATCATCAAGGCAGTGTCTGTGTGTGATCTAGGCTTTATTTGCATCATCAAGGCAGTGTGTGTGTTTGTGATCAAGACACTATTTGTGTGATCAAGGCAATGTCTGTTAGGGCAATATTTGTGTGTTTGTGATCAAGGGATCAAGGTAGTATCTGTGATGAAGACTGTATCTGTGGAATCATGGCAGTATCTGTGTGATCAAGGCAGTGCCTGTGTCTGTTATCAAGGTTTTACCTGTGTGATCAAAGGAGTCTCTGTCTGTTCAAGGCAGTGTCTGTGTGATCACAGCTGTATCTATGTGAATGAGACTGTGTCTGTGTGATCAAGGAAGCATTTGTGTGATCAAGGCAGTGTCTGTGTGTATGAAATCAAGGATGTGTCTGTGATTTTTCTTGAGCAGCAAAGTGTGTTACAGACACACATTCACCTTTCACATGCACCTCAAACTGATCATTCACACACATTGTACACTAAGCAAGCACACACATCTCACACCCACCAAACATACAGGCACATTGTACACTCATGCACACACATCATACGCTCATCGTGCATGTACATCATACACTCATCATGCACACACATCATACACTCATCATGCACACACATCACACACTCATCATCCACACACATCATACACTCATCATGCACACACATCACACACTCATCATCCACACACATCATACACTCATCATGTACACTCATCATACACTCATCATGCACACACATCATACACTCATCATGCACACACATCATACACTCATCATGCACACACATCATACACTCATCATGCACACACATCATACACTCATCATGCACACATCATACACTCATGCACACACACATACACTCATCATGCACACACATCAGACACTCATCATGCACACACATCATACACTCATCATGCACACATACACTCATGCACGCACATCATGCACTCATCATGCATGCACACCATACACTCATCATGCATGCACATTATACGCTCATCATGCACCCACATGCACTCATCATGCACACACATACACTCATCATGCACACACAAACACCCATGCACACATACAGTCATCATGCACACATACGCTCTTGCACATCATGCACTCATCATACACACACATCTCATACTCACTGGAAATATAATGTGCACAATATTACCATACCACATCATCTTACATACATACTTGATACACATTGCAGCTGCATATTACACACATCACACGCACACACACAATATACACTCATTATGCATGCACACACAATATACACTCATTATGCACACACACACTCATGTACACACAATATACACTCATGCACACACACTCATCATGCACACATCATACACTCATGCATGCACATCATACACTCATCATGCATGCACATCATACACTCATCATGCACACACATTATACACTCATCATGCACACACATCATACACTCATGCATGCACATCATACACTCATCATCCACGCACATTATACACTCATCATCCACACACATCATACACTCATCATGCACACACATCATACACTCATCATGCACACACATCATACACTCATCATGCACACACATGATACACTCATCATTCACACACATCATACTCATCATCCACACACATACACTCATCATGCACACACATCATACACTCATCATGCACACACATCATACACTCATCATGCACACACATCATACACTCATCATGCACACATACACTCATGCACACATCATACACTCATCATGCACACATCATACACTCATCATACACATATCATACACTCGTGCAAGCACATCATACACTCATCATGCACACATCATACACTCATCATGCACACATCATACATTCATCATACAGATATCATACACTCATCATGCACACATCATAAACTCATCATGGACACATCATACACTCATGCACACATCATACACTCATCATGCACACATACACTCCTCATCCACACATCATACATTCATGCACACATCATACACTCATCATGCACACAAACACTCATCATGCACATATCATACACTCGTGCAAGCACATCATACACTCATCATGCACACATCATACACTCATCATGCACACATCATACACTCAACATGCATGCACATCATACACTTATCATGCACACACATACACTCATGCACACACATCATACACTCATCATGCACACACATCATACACTCATCATGCAGATATCATACACTCATCATGCACACATCATACACTCATCATCCACACACATACACTCATCATGCACACACATACACTCATCATGCACACACATACACCCATGCACACATACAGTCATCATGCACAGATACACTTGAGCACATCGTGCACTCATCATACACACACATCTCATACTCACTGGAAATATAATGTGCACAATATTACCATACCATATCATCTTACATACATACTTGATACACATTGCAGCTGCATATTACACACATCGCACACACACACACACACAGTCATCATGCACACATCATACACTCATGCACGTACATCATACACTCATCATGCATGCGCATCACACACTCATCATGCACACACATCATACACTCATCATGCACACACATGATACACTCATCATCCACACACATCACACACTCATCATCCACACACATCATACACTCATCATGTACACTCATCATACACTCATCATGCACACACATCATACACTCATCATGCACACACATCATACACTCATCATGCACACACATCATACACTCATCATGCACACACATCATACACTCATCATGCACACACATCATACACTCATCATGCACACATCATACACTCATCATGCACACATCATACACTCATCATGCAGATATCATACACTCATCATGCACACATCATACACTCATCATGCACACATCATACACTCATGCACACATCATACACTCATCATGCACACATACACTCATTATGCACATATCATACACTCGTGCAAGCACATCATACACTCATCATCCACACACATACACTCATCATCCACACACATCATACACTCATCATCCACACACATCATACGCCCGTCATGCATGCACATTATATACTCATCATGCACACACACACTCATGCACACACATCATACACTAATGATGCACACACATCATACACTCATCATGCATGCACACACATACACTCATCATGCACACACATCATACACTCATGCATGCACATCATACACACATCATACATGCACATTATGTACTCATCATGCACACACATCATACACTCATGCATGCACATCATACACACATCATACATGCACATTATACACTCATCATGCACACACATCATACACTCATGCATGCACATCATACACACATCATACATGCACATCATACACTCATGCATGCACATCATGCACTCAGCATGCGTACACATCATACACTCATCATCCACACACATCATACACTCATGCATGCACATCATACACACATCATACATGCACATCATACACACATCATACATGCACATCATACACTCATCATGCATGCACATCATACACTCAGCATGCATGCACATCATACACACATCATACATGCACATCATACACTCATCATCCACACACATACTCATGCATGCACATCATACACACATCATGCATGCACATAATACACTCATCATGCACACACATCATACACTCATGCATGCACATCATACACACATCATACATGCACTTCATACACTCATCATGCACACACATCATACACTCATCATCCACACACATCATACACTCATCATCCACACACATACACTCATCATGCACACATCATACGCTCATCATGCATGCACATTATACACTCATCATGCACACACACACTCATGGACACACATCATACACTTATCATGCACACACATCATACACACATACGCTCATCATGCATGCACATTATACACTCATGATGCACACACATCATACACTCATCATGCACACACACACTCATGTACACACAAAGACTCATCATGCACACAATATACACTCATCATGCACACACACACACTCATGCACACACATACGCTCATGCACACACATCATGTACTCATCATGCACACACACACACTCATGCACACACATGCGCTCATCATGCAAACACATTCTCATCATGCATACACACACACTCATGCACACATATTATACGCTCATCTTGCACACACATACTCATCATGCACACACATACAGTCATCATGCACACACATACACTCATCATGCACACACATACACTCATCATGCACACACATACAGTCATCATGGACACATACAGTCATACACATCATACACTCATCGTACACACATCTCATACTCACTGGAAATATAATGTGCACAATATTGCCATACCATATCTTACATACATACTTGATACACATTGCAGCTGCATATTACACACATATCACACACACACACACACACACACACACACACACACACACTCATCATGCATGCACATTATACACTCATCATGCACACACGTCATACACTCATCATGCACACACATCATACACTCATCATGCATGCACATCATACGCTCATCATGCACACACATCATACACTCATCATGCACACACATCATACACTCATGCATGCACATCATACACTCATCATGGACACACATCATACACTCATCATGCATGCACTTCATACACTCATCATGCACACACATCATACACTCATCATGCACACACATCATACACTCATCATGCATGCACATTATACACTCATCATGCACACACACACTCTAGCTCATATACACTCATCATACACACACACGCTCATACACACACATCACATGCTCATCATGCACACACATACACTCATGCACACACATTATGCGCTCATCTTGCACACACATACTCATCATGCACACACATACAGTCATCATGCACACACATACACTCATCATGCACACACATACACTTATCATGCACACACATACACCCATGCACACACATACAGTCATCATGGACACATACACTCATGCACATCATACACTCATCGTACACACATCTCATACTCACTGGAAATATAATGTGCACAATATTGCCATACCATATCTTACATACATACTTGATACACATTGCAGCTGCATATTACACACATATCACACACACACACACACACACTCATCATGCATGCACATTATACACTCATCATGCACACACGTCATACACTCATCATGCACACACATCATACACTCATCATGCATGCACATCATACGCTCATCATGCACACACATCATACACTCATCATGCACACACATCATACACTCATGCATGCACATCATACACTCATCATGGACACACATCATACACTCATCATGCATGCACTTCATACACTCATCATGCACACACATCATACACTCATCATGCACACACATCATACACTCATCATGCATGCACATCATACACTCATCATACACACACACACTCTAGCTCATATACACTCATCATACACACACACGCTCATACACACACATCACATGCTCATCATGCACACACATACACTCATGCACACACATCATACACTCATCATGCACACACATACACTCATCATACACACACACTCATGCACACACAATATACACTCATTATGCATGCACACACAATATACACTCATTATGCACACACACACTCATGTACACACAATATACACTCATCATGCACACACACACACTCATGCACACACATACACTCATCATGCACACACATACGCTCATGCACACACATCATACACTCATCATGCACACACATCATACACTCATCATGCACACACTCATGCACACACATTATACGCTCATCATGCACACACACACATACACTCATCATGCACACACATACACTCATCATGCACACACATACAGTCATCATGCACACATACACTCGTGCACATCATACACTCATCATACGCACACATCTCATACTCACTGGAAATATAATGTGCACAATATTGCCATACCATATCATCTTACATACATACTTGATACACATTGCAGCTGCATATTACACACATCACACACACACACACACACAAGGGACAGACTTGAGTCCAGTTGTACTGGCATTCTCACACATGACAGTGGCATTCTAGCTCATGGTCAACACTTCGATCGGTTGTTTGGTTCAATAGCAAGTTTACTAATTAAGAGCCATTTTCCATCTTTTCTTGTCTAAATAATGTCTTTGTAGTTTGCTAGGGTTTTCCCTTGGGACATTTTAGATTAAAGGGAGAGAAATGCCACATTTTGCATGTGCAATCCATGTCAAATCTTGATAATCTTGTACATGGCAGATCTGTGACTGGGCTTTGTATAGCGCACTGCTTCATAAGGTTTTCTGTCCTCAGACTTGATTACACGTATGCTTCACTGCCCGACAGCTGCCATAACGGCCTTTGTTTTATCTGGCTTCCACATTTCATAAAACACCTAAATTGACCACTTTTTATGCAATATTTATTTTCATCATGTTTGAAAATGCTTGATCTTTAGATTGGTTTCTGAGATGGGTTTAGTTTTTCTCCAAGGATGTCAGTAATTGGGTTTTCACCTTGAGAGGAGTGACTCCTGCTATAGTTTGATGTGTGGTCAGGAGAGCCGAGCTGGGGACGTTGAAGAGTTGGCTGACAGGGAACAGCTCATGAGAAACATGCCTCTACATAAACACTCCATTACAATTGATCCAGTTAAGAGTTTGCTGCCAATTTTCTAATGATGGAAATTGATGTAGATTGTTGCAACTGTTTTTTCAAGTAAGATTTAACTGCAGGCTACACTTTGGATTTATATTTGGCTCATCAGGTTTACAGACAAGTTGGCCTTGACCTTTCTTCAGTAGTGGCATTCATACCAGCCGCACAACACCTTGACTCAAAGAACACACCAGTTTTCAGTTAAAACAGTAATAGCTGTTGAATATAATGCTTCCTTTAGATTTTGTCTGAAAAAAATATATAATCTCAAGTGAAAAGAAACCCTTAAGCCAGGACAGACTAAAGGCTAGCAGCTTTCTGAAATTGTTAAAGAATCATGATTTTCTGTGTGGATGGGCTCATGCATTGGAAAGGCTGATTACATGTTTGACAAGGGTTGTCTGCTGTCCTGCCTTGGAGCTCCATGCACTGATTCACCTAATGTACAAAGTCAGGCTGGGATTTGTATAATGAAATCATCCATAACTTAGATTACTGAGGCACCTCAACAGGATACAAAGAATAGTAATATGGCCAAGGGTTGCAGCAACAACACTGGGGCTTGTTGACACTGTCATGCCACCAAATGTAGGAATCGTGTCAAATGATATGTTCATCCCATTTACAAGCAGCAGAGGCTGGTCAAAAAGGATGTGTTGTCTCTGTGTCAACATGCAGTTCCAGAGGCAGTCCCCTTCTCTGCTAATATTGAAGCTAACCACTGAGAACATATGCTGTACACATGAGCTGGTCGTGTCTTTCTTATCTTGTATTGTTGTTGGGGCTTCATAAGGCAAACATTGTGGCTACATTGCTGTTATTGAAACAAATGTTGCTGTTCAAGTTGCAGGATCGTCACCAGATATGGACATATGCAAGTTTTCTGACCAGCCATAGATGATGGTTTAAGGAAGACTTTATAAGTTTTTCACTGGAAAAAGTTGTAGGTAAACAAAGATGCTGGCTATGTCCATCCATAAATCTGACCATGACCAAGCACGTAGGCTACAGATTAACACAGCGGCTCTAGAATGATGCAGTCAAGCCATCAGCTAGCAAATGTAGAAGATGAATGGCCCCTGCATCCTTTGAGACTTATGTCATCCATGTCGGTGATTACTGTGCTGACCAAGGCCAGGTGTGACCTGTCAGGGTACTCAAACCTCCACTGCTTAATGGAGATCAATGTCCACTTATGCTGTTAATTACAGTGATTGCACACAGGACATTATTGTTGGTGGAAATCATTTCCGAGTGGTCAAGGCTTGACCTTTGATGTTGTCCCCAGTGACTGGCAAGCAGTGATCCATGTGATGGGCTATTGTAGGCTCCCTAACTGGCCACGTGCCTGCTATTGTACACTGCCTCATTAGCCAATACTAAAGTCTAATTAGCTAGGAGCTAGGCAGGGAGTGCTGCATGCATGGGTGGCAGCAGTGTATAGACATTTGGTAGACAGCATGTCCTAGGAAATACACCCACAGCACTGTCATGGTTAGGATGACTTTAGTTCAATATCTGGGGGAGATACAGAGACATCACAGGCATACAACTGGTGTGGGAACAGTTGCAGCCCAGGGAAGCGACATATAAGAATAAAAGATTTGGAAATGGTGTGGCTCAACATGCAATGGGCATGGTTGAGTGATCGTCTGAATGTGTCTCTCCTGGCAATGCTAATCCTTTTTGACGTAAATAATGAATATAAAACTAGCAGTAACATCTGTCTCTATGCTAATAAAAATGAAAAAAAAAAATTAGTTGCCTCATGTACGTACTCAAATACCTTTCATGAATTATTTATGATTATACAACTAATATTTCTGTGAAGTATTTAACTTATGGGAGGGCCAAAGGAATTTAATGTTTTGTCCTTATCAGACAACAGTTTGAGATAAGAGCTATTGTTGCTTCAGTTATTCTGTTTACATTCATGCTAGAAACTGTGAAAAAAAACAATTTAGAATTTTTCACATGATTATACTTAGAGACAGTCACATGTGTGACGCCTAACAACTCTGTCCATTTTGTGGCTGTTTCTTAAGCAAACTTTATGTTTAGAGTTTCCAAAATCTTTATTTTTGCTGCCATTGTGGTAATGACATTTTGATTTGAAGCTGAAACATCACAATACATTTTATGTAAAATTCTTCTCTGTCACTGCTGATGCAATATACAAGTCATACAAACCAAAGAATTTTACATGAAGACAGGAATACGCACAGTGCATATAGAGTTACGTTAAGAGCAAAAGCTGAAAGTGCCCCTTACTATACAATGACACATGTAAGCATTTACAATTTATTTCAGAACAGGTTCTAGGCATAAGAATTAAGATAACAGAATCTGCAATAAAAACAGAGACTGCTTCATTAAAGAACAAAATAAACCTAAAAAGATTAGTGTTAACTAAAAACTTCAGTGAGACTAAAGCAGTATGTGAACCATGATCTGTCAACTATAGAAACAAAGGACAAATCACTAAAACAGATTGAATCCACTGCGATCAATGGGTGATGCTTATTTGAAAGAAAAAACGGTAATGATTCCTTGCTCATTGTGGCTTTTGTGGCAGCATGTTCGTACTTGAAATGAGGCTTTAGCAGACAGCATACGGAAATGTTAGCAGGGCTATGCAGAGGGTTCATATAAAGGATTCATGTAAAGGGTTCATGCAAATGGTTCTTGTAAAGAACTGATGTGAAGTGCTGATGTCAAGGAGTGATGTGAAGGGTTATTGTGAAAGGTTGATGTGAAGATGTTTTGTAAACGGTTGATGAAATGAGTTCTTGAAAAAGGGTTCCAATTAATATAGGACTTGTTTTAAGTAGGTTCTTCTGGTGTTGTAGAATGTTCATGTTAACCTGGAATGCAAAGGGTTAACATAAAGGGTATATTTTTTATATAGTTAATGGATGTAGTGTTGAAATAATTGAACACACGGACAGAGTCATATTCATTTTCTAATGGAAGGATTAATTTTTTGTCTGCTTGAACAAACCTCTTGTCCATGGTGATAACTCTACGAAGAGACTGCCATCATTTTTTGTGCCGTTACGACTCATTTGGTGACTTGTGAAAAGACAAACAGCATATGTGGCTGAGATAGAGTTTCTGCATGAATGCCATGTGAAAAAATGCTTTCAATATATATTTGATATTACACATGCAAAAGCTGTGACTTGGGCTAGAAGGATGACAGCAATGAAGATGAGGAAGTTGAGGAAGCTTCTGTTTTCAGCCAATGAGATGAAATCTGCCATGTTTATGTGTGTGTCTGAGAGGGAGACATTGATGACAGCATACAAGTATTGACTTGTGTTTTAGTGATAGTTTGTAGGACAACATACTATTAATGGCATATGTTTCAATGAGAGTTTCTCTCACAACATACCTAAGTGGCATAATGACACTTCCCAGTGTCTGCAGACATTACTTCTGTCGAGCAGGGTGCCACTGATGACATTCATTTGTCCTGATTCTGTGTTCAGCAATAATTACAGATTGCCTGATTACAGTATTGGGCCCAGTCATGCAAATACATTGGACATCACCCAGGACCGGTTCTGTGGCTGTCTTGGTGTTGATGAGCAAGATAACATTGTTCTGCTCTTTACTCCTAGTGGGAATTCCCTTTACCCACAATGCTTGCTGATCGTATTGCTGATAAATTTGGCAGAATTGAGATCCATAGCTAATGTATTGATCACTGTGGTGTGGGCTCGTCTGCAGAGAAATTAATTTGCATGGCCTTGCTCGTGGATGGCTGTCCTGCAACATGGGCATTAGGGGATCAGCAGGAAAATAACGGATCGTTTACTGGTGGACGACCCTGGGTCGTTATTAGTTCCTTTCACAAGAATCCCTCTATTGGAGGCTAATTGCTGATATTAGTGACAAACTTTTGTACTTCAGAGCCAAATGAGCAATGAAATCAGATATTTCTTCTGTCCTCCTTCTCTCATTCCTGCTTGTACAGTGATCTACAGATCATGAACAATACACGGCTGCAGAGAGGGAAACACATCAATGAATGAGGGAAAGGATTGATGAATGGATGTAGAGGGGAACACATGATGGAGTGATATTAAGATGGATGGATGGATGGAAGGTGGAGAAAAGGAAAGGTTGGAGAGAGGGAAGGGTGAAGAGGGAAGAAGAATTGAGAGAGAAAATAAAGGATTGAGAGAGAAGTGATGGAAAGAGCTTTGAGCATTCATAAGTGTGGACATTTGAGCTTTATTATAACGTGACATTAAGAGAGGATGAAGTGAAGGAAGGGTGGAGAGAGGGAAAGATGAAGGGAAAGGAGAGTTAAATGATGAAAAGTAGGAAGGATAAAGAGAGGGGGGAAATGACGGAGAGAAGCAAGGATGGAGAGATCGAGGAAATGAAGGGGAGAGGCAAGGATGGAGAGATCGAGGAAATGAAGGGGAGAGGCAAGGATGGAGAGATCGAGGAATGAATGGAGAGGCAAGGATGGAGAGAGGGAGGAAATGAAGGGGAGAGGCAAGGATGGAGAGATCAAGGAAATGAAGGGGAGAGGCAAGGATGGAGAGGGGGAGGAAATGAAGAGGAGAGGCAAGGATGGAGAGGGGGAGGAAATGAAGGGGAGAGGCAAGGATGGAGAGGGGGAGGAAATGAAGGGGAGAGGCAAGGATGGAGAGGGGGAGGAAATGAAGGGGAGAGGCAAGGATGGAGAGAGGGAGGAAATGAAGGGGAGAGGCAAGGATGGAGAGAAGGAGCAATTTTCAAAGAGAAGGAAGGATATATGGAGAATTTGAAGAAATGGAAATGGATGGGGAAGTGGCTGGAGGAAGTAAGGAACTCTGAGCAGTTTCGATGGTAGTTAAGAAATGAAAGGTAAGGAGAGATGAAGAAAGTGGAAGTCTGTGTGGGAGTGAGGAATAGGAATACCAGTTTACCCATTAAGTAAATCAATTACAGGAGGATAGTGAGACGCATTACTGAACTGACAGAGTCCATGCTGACTTTCTAGCTGGCTGTTCCTGCAGTGGGAATCTCAGCTTGTATTGTTGTCTTGAGATTTATTGCCTGTTTCATTGTGACAAAAAGGGATTTGTAAGGATTTATTGTGCTGGGATTGTGTTCCTCCTTGTGTTATTGATGTTTACAATGTGGCTCTGGCCCTCCTGTTGTCCTTCCCCAGACTACCTCCACGCAACTACATCACTGTCCACGATGGAGATGAGCTTGTCACAGACGGTCACACACCTCATATACGGTTTCCTTGTGTGGACTTTTGAGGATTTTTTTCACAGCAAGTTTAATTTTGTCCTTGGGCCGGAGACACGCTCATATTGATTTCCTGTTTAATTCAAATCCTAGAGAATAAATCGTTTGATAGCATGCAACAAAAATTGCCAATTAATCCTGGTAGAATTGAGGATCCTCTTGGTGACTAAAAATACACGATGAGCCTCTTACAGCGACAAAGCTCTTACAGAAAATCTTTTTGAAGAACAGTGCGATCCCTTCATTAGTTAAACCTGATAATTGTCAGTTTGGTGGGAAACAGCTCCAGTCAGTGCCACTGCACGCCCCAGTGTCTAATTACTGCAAGATATACACCATATCTATCTGCATTAAGTATGCTTTATGTTGTATACTCTGTATCTATATGCAGTCATTGTGCTTTGAGTTTTATACACTGTATCTGTGGTAGGAAGACTTGTAGGCTACACAGGTGGAGAAACATGTTGGGAACACAGATGGGGAGACTTGTAGGGAACACAGGTAAGGAGACTTGTACAGAAAACAAATGGGGAGACTAGTGTGGTACAAAGGTGAGGAGACTTGTAAAAAACACAAACGGAGAGAGGTGTAGGGAAAATAAGACTTGTAGGGAACACAGGTGGGGAGACTTATAGGGATCACACTAGGGAAACTTCTAGGGAACACAGGTGGGGAGACTTGTAGGGATCTCAGGTGGAGAAACCTGTAGAGAACACAGATGGGGGAGACTTGTAGGGAACACAGATGGGGAAACTTGTAAGGAACACAGATGGGTAGACTTGTAGGTAACACAAATGGGGAGACTTGTAAGGAACACAGGTGGGGAGACTTGTAAGGAACACAGGTGGGGAGACATGTAGGGAGCACAGGTGGAAAAACCTGCAGCGAACACAGGTGGGGGGACTTGTAAGGAACACAGGTGGGGGACACAGCTGTATGAATGCAGCTCTGTATGTTTTTGTTTAGAGGGGAGGGAAGGCAGCCAAACCACACTGTAATCTTAGGGAAAACAGTTAAATAAAACAAATAGAACAGCTTGTTGTTTGTTTTGTTGAACTGATTCGAGGAAGTAGCTCTTTCAAAAATAGAAATAGAAAGTTAGAAGCAAGTGAAAATTACTGTGGATTCCTTTATGATTGCCTCCTGAGATAGCTGACTTGTTACAACATCACAGGTGGTTAGTGAAGATCTAGGGATGGCAGTAGACAGACGTTTTGAATACAAGGCATATGGAATACATGGCATGAGACAGATGTACTGAATACATGGAATAGACAGGTGTTTTGAATGTCGGACATAAGGCAGGTGTACTGAATACAAGGAATTAGGCAGGTATACTGATTGTTGGGCATTAGACAGGTGTACTGAATAGTGGGTATTAGACAGGTGTACTGAATACAGGGCATTAGACAGGTGTACTGAATACTGGGTATTAGACAGGTGTACTGAATACAGGGCATTAGAAAGGTGTACTGAATACAGGGCATTAGACAGGTTTACTGAGTACAGGGTATTAGACAGGTGTACTGGGGCATTAGACAGGTGTCCTAAATTCTGGGCATTATACAGGCGTGCTGAATGTGGGGCATTAGACAGGTGTACTGCATGTGGTATTAGACAGGTGTATTGAATACTCGGCGTTAGACAGGTGTATTGCATACACAGCTCTAGACAGGTGTACTGAATCCAAGGGACGTACAGTATAATGAAAACAGTGAGTATTAAATGTAATGTAAACAGAGGGATATTAACTGTGACTGGTAACTGGTGGTAACTGTACAGTAGTATAAAAAGTGTCTTTGATGTAAACAGTGTGATAAATCCTGTTACATAAACAGTTGGGGTAAATGGTTATGTAAATGTTGGCATAGGAAATGTATGAAGTTGTATCTAAAATGTGTAATATGAATAGTGGAATATAAAGTGTTATGTAAACAGAGAAATATAAATTGTGACATGAACAGTGGGACATAAAGTATGATATAACAACAGTGTAAAGTAAGATAAACAGTGGGATATAAAGTGTATTAAACAGTGGGATGTTAATTGTGATAAACAGAGGGATATAACAACAGCGTGGTGTTAAGTGTGATAAACAGTGGGATATAGCCTGACGTAAACAGTCAGAAAAGAATGCATGTTTATTACATTCCCCACAGGACCATTGTGTCATGAGCCAATAGCACAGTAGTGGAGTGTACATGTAACCTAGGATATATCCAGATACATGCAGGTAGTATCCTCCAGAAAACAATGCCAGTGTTAGCTATGGAGCTGCCAAGACTTGCCAAGTTGTCCAGTTGGTGGAAAACGTTCTGCTAGAGTCCCAAGAGACTAGGTAGCAGCAATATACTTAGGTTGGTAATTGGATTACAGGAGGTAATAGACTGGATAGACTGCAGCCTGTGAATGGTTTACCATACAGACTAGCCTGCTCCATTCATCAAGCTCAAGTCAGACATACTCCCCATACTCCACCATTGTTGTTCCTCCAGTCAGTGTATGGGGCGTTGCATGGGTCACATGTCATGGACAGAATGCATGCAGTCTGCAGCTCTTGTGTCCATGTGGTCACTACTTGGATTCCTCACTTAAGCCTGCATGATGCTGTTTTAAAATAACTTCTCTCTATTTATGTTTTTGTTATCATCTAATCAATTCCTTCTTAAGCTTAGGTGCTAGTGTTCTAATGGCAATTCTGAGATGAGGAGGTTGGCCCTAAATTGGATGTAGATGAGCTCGCTGTGAACAGTAGGGACTAGTCTGCGGTATTAGACTGGACATCTAATCAGCTGATTAATCAATTATTGATAGGCTGGGATCAGTATTGGCCTGAACAGGATGGGAGGAAGTGGTCAGTTGGTCAGTTGCTGACTGCCATGTGATAAGTGGAAGAAATGAACTCAAGCTGAATGCTCCATAATGTCTGGTCAGGGTAACAATGCTATCTGATTACTTGAATGTGAGAGGTCTATTACATGGTTGCAGTCTTGTAGGAGTGATGGTCAGGTTTGTGGGCGATGTCCTCTGGGAATTATGGTCAGTATTAATGGTCATTATTTCTTAGACAGCGACACCCATCTTGCTAAGACACTGAACTTAGTGAGACATCCACCTTACTGAGAAACCTAACTTATCAGACATCCTTCTTACTGAGACGCCCAACTTAAAGAGACACCTCACCTTACTGAGAAACCTAACCTTTCACACACACACCTTACTGACACCACACGTTATTGATAAACCGAACCTTTCAGACACTCACCTTACTGAGACACCTAACCTATCAGTCACCCACCTTACTGAGGCACCTAACCTTTCAGACACTCACCTTACTGAGACACCTAACCTTTCAGACACCCACCTTACTGAGGCACCTAACCTTTCAGACACCCACCTTACTGAGACCCTAACCTTTCAGACACTCACCCTAGACACCTAACCTTTCACACACACACCTTACTGAGGCACCTAACCTTTCAGACACCCACCTTACTGAGACACCTAACCTTTCAGACACCCACTTTACTGAGACACCCATCTTACTAAGACACATCTTACTGAGACACCCAACCAACACCCAGCTTAAGGAGACACCTACCTTAGTGATAAATCCAACTTAAAGAAACACCCATCTTACTGAGGGACACCCGCCTATCTTAGAGACACCAACCTTACTGAAAAAAACTAACTTAAAGAGACACACACCTTTCTGAGATGCCCATCCTTCTAAGAAACACAGTTTACTGAGACACCCAACATACTTAGACATCCACCTTTCTGTAGCACCCGCATTACTGAGATATCAAACTCAAAGACACAGCCACCCTACTGAGATACACACCCTACTGACATACTCATGTTAGAGAGAGACACACCATACTGAGACAACCAACTTTCTGAGACACCTAACCTTTCAAACACCTACCTTACTGAGACACCTAACCTTTCAGACATGCACCTCACTGAGACACCCAACATTCTGAGACATGGTATACTAAGACACCCATCTTGCTGAGGCAGCCAACTTTGAAACACCCAGCTTACACAGAAACCTCCTTTGATGCATCAGACAATGTTCTTTTGTTATTTGAAGGCCCATGACTCTTAGATCAGTGACTGTCAACTGGTAATGTGTTTGAAGCATGGGAGGCTGGGTTTGGGTGAAGGGAATTCTTTTACAGAAGAATGTGAGATAAAGCAGAAAAAGTGCAATGAGGTGGCCTTGAATACATGTTCCATGGAAATATCGCTGTGAGTTTGAGGCCTGTAACATTGAAGTAATTGAAACTTGCCAGCATTTCTGCCCAATCCCTCACTTCTGAGGTGCCATCCAGTGGTCCTTCTTGCTGCAATTGATTTCCCATAATGCAGTGTTGTGATTGCTGTAAGTGCAATGTGGATGCATGTTGCGGATGTTTGTAACCACCCCTTCCTTTAGCCTTCTGTAATCCGACCATCAATATTTCTTGAGAAGAATGTCGATAAATATCAGATTGATATGCAGTGATCCCTGTGTGCATCACTGCCTTGCCCTCAACTCATCCCACAGGAAGAACTCACAGACTCTCTCATCCATTAAATTTATATCGCCTGAAAGCTGTTGATAAACTTTCCATAGCATTTTAAAAATTTTAAGTGAATGTAAGCCTTTGGGCATTTATTTCGTCCCTCATTTTATGGTGATTTGAAGGAATTGCCACGTGTTGTATGTGCTGGATTGTTGTCAATTCTTCGTAGCCATTCACTGAGTTGCATTGAGTGCTACAGCACCCCATCGAGCATCAGTTTCACCAGCCCTTGTCAACTCAAGATCAATTTCCATTCAGAGAATTAATAGGAAAGTTCAGCCAGTTGAAGTAAGGGAAAACTTGTCCATGTTGAAGTTTAATCTGATAAAACCACATGGCAAAGATGCTGTACATTCAACTTTAATATCTCCCACAATGTGTATTTGCAGTATTGAAGTTTTTCTGTAAATCTTTGCCATGTGTCCCTGAGTTATGCTGTTTGTTAAATTGGATTTGGAAGTTTTTCACAAGTTTGGAGGACTTGTGGCAATGACAATGAGAGACAGGGAAGTCTATATGTTAGTGACAGATACAGGATTATTGATGAAGATGAGAAATGGGTGATTCTTTGTAACAGTTAAAAATGGATGGGCCCTTGTGACAGAGATGGTGAGCACTTATGAGAGTTAGAGATGGTGAGCCCTTATCATAGACAGAGGTGGTGAGCCCTTATGACAGTTAGAGATGGTGAGCCCTTATCATAGATAGAGATGGGACTTATGTTTATTAGAGATGGCGGGCCCTAATGACAGAGATGGTAAGTTCTTATGACAGACATGGTGAACCCTTATGATAGATAGAGAGATCAGATGACCAGAGACTGGTCTTATTCACTCTGGGTTGAGTGGTAACATGCTTAGCAGTGGAAAGAAAATGGAAATTTATTAAGCACTATCTCTTTTCTGTGGAAGGGTTAAAACGCACCATGTGTTTACTGTGGAAGGGCTAACATACTCCATCTCTTAGTTGTGGAAAGGGTTAACAAGCACCGTCTTTTAGTCATAGAAGGTTTATCAAGAAAGATCTCTTTTTTGTGGAAAGGTTAACATTTGCCATCTCTTTTCAGTGAGTGAGTTAAGAAGCACCTGTGGAGGGTTGACTAGGAATATGTTTAGCAGTGGAAGGATTGTTTCTCACAGTTAAAGAGTTAAGAGGCAGGACTATCTGTGACCATGGGGGCGCATCAATGACTGTAAGCTCACTCCAGTATTTCTTGCAGTGGGGTCATCTTTCTGCTGGGCCAAAGTAGCACAAACACAGTGCTGTGATCAATGATGCACATGGCCAGAGGAAGGGCTTCTTCACTCAGCCACAAACTGATACAACCACCAAAAAATGTTCTGGAACCACAGACTGGTCTTTGATCATCCCAGCATCTCAGCATCTTGCTGTCTGCCCATCAAGTTTGGCCTTTTTATGTACAACATGGGTTCAGGTCTTGTCAAGCCTGCTTGTGAGATTGACATTGGACATTTTTCAATGATTTTTTTACCATTCTTTTCTTAAACATTATGAAGAGAGAAAAAATCAAATCCCAATAAGTGCAAACGTAGAATCTGCAAACTATAAATGGAATATTGTGTCTTGGAGGTCAAGGTCAGGGTAATAATGGCTAATATTTTTTAAATGCAACAAGGACCTTCTGATACTTAGATCTTACATTCATATAGCCAAAATATGTGAGTAAATACACCCTGTTTCTTCAATGGCCATGTATCTGACTCATTGTTCAGTGTAAACACTCACACAGTTCAATATACTAGGAAAACCGATATAGTGACAGATTATAAGCAGTGTAAATGATGTTCAATAATGCTGTAGTATTGTATTGTATTCAGTTGTATCAGGAAACAATAGGAAACTGGATGTGTCAGGATGTTTCATTGTTATCCTGCACGGCTCTCTGATAGTCAACCAGAGTACCACTATAAGCACTTACTTAGTTCAATATTGCTGTATGTTACAGTGTAGGACAAGTAGATTGTGTTTCTGTAAGTTACAGTGGGCCAGTATTTGACAAGCACTTTGTATTGCTGTATGCTACAGCAGACCTATGTCAGACAAGCACACTGTATTGCTGTATGCTACAGCAGACTTATGTCAGACAAGCACATTGTATTTCTGTATGCTACAGCAGACCTATGTCAGACAAGCACATTGTATTGCTGTATGCTACGGCAGACCTATGTCAGACAAGCACATTGTATTGCTGTATGCTACGGCAGACCTGTGTCAGACAAGTACATTGTATTGCTGTATGCTATGGCAGACCTATGTCAGACAAGTACATTGTATTGCTGTATGCTACGGCAGACCTGTGTCAGACAAGTACATTGTATTGCTGTATGCTATGGCAGACCTATGTCAGACAAGCACATTGTATTGCTGTATGCTACGGCAGACCTGTGTCAGACAAGTACATTGTATTGCTGTATGCTATGGCAGACCTGTGTCAGACAAGTACATTGTATTGCTGTATGCTATGGCAGACCTGTGTCAGACAAGTACATTGTATTGCTGTATGCTATGGCAGACCTATGTCAGACAAGCACATTGTATTGCTGTATGCTATGGCAGACCTATGTCAGACAAGCACATTGTATTGCTGTATGCTATGGCAGACCTATGTCAGACAAGCACATTGTATTGCTGTATGCTACAGCAGACCTATGTCAGACAAGTACATTAATCAGTTTCCTGATTCTGAAGGACAAAGATATAGGCAAAGAATCTTGTAAGAGATAGTTAATATAGCAGCTATTATCAAGTGTGTTTTGAGAAGAACGTGGCTGCAGCAGCAGATCTGTGCTCTGTATCTGCTGCTGCTACTGAATACATAAATTGTGATGCTGAGGCTGGCGTTATGAAGATAAAGCAGGGTCCTAATGTCAATCTGTCTTTGTGCATTTGAACATAGCATATCATCCCAGTATCTCTTCTGTCAAAACTGCTTTATGGACACATTTTTTCTATTCCCTGACGAAAGTTAATTTAAAACACACCTTGTTGCAATGTATCGCTAGATCCTAGACATGTGTCCATCTATTCGTACTCAAGGAATGTGTCCATCTATCTAGACCCTAGTCACATGTCCATCTACCTAGACCATAGTCACACTGGAACTTAGTGATGTGTCCCTCTATCTGGAACTTAGTAATGTGTCTCTCTATCTGGAACTTAGTGATGTGCCCCTCTGTCTGGACTTCAGTGATGTGTCCCTCTTTGTGGAACTTAGTGATGTGTCTCTCTATCTGGAACTTAGTGATGTGCCCCTCTGTCTGGACTTCAGTGATGTGTCTCTCTTTGTGGAACTTAGTAATGTGTCTCTCTATCTGGAACTTAGTGATGTGCCCCTCTGTCTGGACTTCAGTGATGTGTCTCTCTTTGTGGAACTTAGTAATGTGTCTCTCTATCTGGAACTTAGTGATGTGCCCCTCTGTCTGGACTTCAGTGATGTGTCTCTCTATCTGGAACTTAGTGATGTGCCCCTCTGTCTGGACTTCAGTGATGTGTCTCTCTTTGTGGAACTTAGTGATGTGTCTCTCTATCTGGAACTTAGTGAATTGCCCCTCTGTCTGGACTTCAGTGATGTGTCTCTCTATCTGGAACTTAGTGATGTGCCCCTCTGTCTGGACTTCAGTGATGTGTCTCTCTATCTGGAACTTAGTGATGTGCCCCTCTGTCTGGACTTCAGTGATGTGTCCCTCTTTGTGGAACTTAGTGATGTGTCTCTCTATCTGGAACTTAGTGATGTGCCCCTCTGTCTGGACTTCAGTGATGTGTCTCTCTTTGTGGAACTTAGTAATGTGTCTCTCTATCTGGAACTTAGTGATGTGCCCCTCTGTCTGGACTTCAGTGATGTGTCTCTCTATCTGGAACTTAGTGATGTGCCCCTCTGTCTGGACTTCAGTGATGTGTCTCTCTTTGTGGAACTTAGTAATGTGTCTCTCTATCTGGAACTTAGTGATGTGCCCCTCTGTCTGAACTTCAGTGATGTGTCCCTCTTTGTGGAACTTAGTTATGTGTCTCTCTATCTGGAACTTAGTGATGTGCCCCTCTGTCTGGACTTCAGTGATGTGTCCCTCTTTGTGGAACTTAGTAATGTGTCTCTCTATCTGGAACTTAGTGATGTGCCCCTCTGTCTGGACTTCAGTGATGTGTCTCTCTTTGTGGAACTTAGTAATGTGTCTCTCTATCTGGAGCTTAGTGATGTGCCCCTCTGTCTGGACTTCAGTGATGTGTCTCTCTATCTGGAACTTAGTGATGTGCCCCTCTGTCTGGACTTCAGTGATGTGTCTCTCTTTGTGGAACTTAGTGATGTGTCTCTCTATCTGGAACTTAGTGATGTGCCCCTCTGTCTGGACTTCAGTGATGTGTCTCTCTATCTGGAACTTAGTGATGTGCCCCTCTGTCTGGACTTCAGTGATGTGTCTCTCTTTGTGGAACTTAGTAATGTGTCTCTCTATCTGGAACTTAGTGATGTGCCCCTCTGTCTGGACTTCAGTGATGTGTCTCTCTATCTGGAACTTAGTGATGTGCCCCTCTGTCTGGACTTCAGTGATGTGTCTCTCTTTGTGGAACTTAGTAATGTGTCTCTCTATCTGGAACTTAGTGATGTGCCCCTCTGTCTGGACTTCAGTGATGTGTCTCTCTATCTGGAACTTAGTGATGTGCCCCTCTGTCTGGACTTCAGTGATGTGTCTCTCTATCTGGAACTTAGTGAATTGCCCCTCTGTCTGGACTTCAGTGATGTGTCTCTCTATCTGGAACTTAGTGATGTGCCCCTCTGTCTGGACTTCAGTGATGTGTCTCTCTTTGTGGAACTTAGTTATGTGTCTCTCTATCTGGAACTTAGTGATGTGCCCCTCTGTCTGGACTTCAGTGATGTGTCTCTCTTTGTGGAACTTAGTTATGTGTCTCTCTATCTGGAACTTAGTGATGTGCCCCTCTGTCTGGACTTCAGTGATGTGTCCCTCTTTGTGGAACTTAGTAATGTGTCTCTCTATCTGGAACTTAGTGATGTGCCCCTCTGTCTGGACTTCAGTGATGTGTCTCTCTTTGTGGAACTTAGTAATGTGTCTCTCTATCTGGAGCTTAGTGATGTGCCCCTCTGTCTGGACTTCAGTGATGTGTCTCTCTATCTGGAACTTAGTGATGTGCCCCTCTGTCTGGACTTCAGTGATGTGTCTCTCTTTGTGGAACTTAGTGATGTGTCTCTCTATCTGGAACTTAGTGATGTGCCCCTCTGTCTGGACTTCAGTGATGTGTCTCTCTATCTGGAACTTAGTGATGTGCCCCTCTGTCTGGACTTCAGTGATGTGTCTCTCTTTGTGGAACTTAGTAATGTGTCTCTCTATCTGGAACTTAGTGATGTGCCCCTCTGTCTGGACTTCAGTGATGTGTCTCTCTATCTGGAACTTAGTGATGTGCCCCTCTGTCTGGACTTCAGTGATGTGTCTCTCTTTGTGGAACTTAGTAATGTGTCTCTCTATCTGGAACTTAGTGATGTGCCCCTCTGTCTGGACTTCAGTGATGTGTCTCTCTATCTGGAACTTAGTGATGTGCCCCTCTGTCTGGACTTCAGTGATGTGTCTCTCTATCTGGAACTTAGTGAATTGCCCCTCTGTCTGGACTTCAGTGATGTGTCTCTCTATCTGGAACTTAGTGATGTGCCCCTCTGTCTGGACTTCAGTGATGTGTCTCTCTTTGTGGAACTTAGTTATGTGTCTCTCTATCTGGAACTTAGTGATGTGCCCCTCTGTCTGGACTTCAGTGATGTGTCTCTCTTTGTGGAACTTAGTAATGTGTCTCTCTATCTGGAACTTAGTGATGTGCCCCTCTGTCTGGACTTCAGTGATGTGTCCCTCTTTGTGGAACTTAGTGATGTGTCTCTCTATCTGGAACTTAGTGATGTGCCCCTCTGTCTGGACTTCAGTGATGTGTCTCTCTATCTGGAACTTAGTGATGTGCCCCTCTGTCTGGACTTCAGTGATGTGTCTCTCTTTGTGGAACTTAGTTATGTGTCTCTCTATCTGGAACTTAGTGATGTGCCCCTCTGTCTGGACTTCAGTGATGTGTCTCTCTATCTGGAACTTAGTGATGTGCCCCTCTGTCTGGACTTCAGTGATGTGTCCCTCTTTGTGGAATCTAGTGATGTGTCTCTCTATCTGGACGTTAGTGATGTATCTCTCTTTCTGGACTTTAGTGATGTGTCCCTCTATCTGGACTTTAGTGATGTGTACCTCTATGTGGAAGTTAGTGTTGTGTCCCTCTATCTAGACCCAACCAATATCTGCAACTGCTAAACTATTTTGTCTAACCAGGTACATGATGTTGATGTTCCATTAGTTACTCTTGTGTTCTTCTGATGCCTGCCCTCACCGAGTTGTATCTGTGTTTAGTTTAGGGTCTGCAGCAACATCATCAACATCACAATGCGATGTGTGTGGACATCACACAAGTTAATGGTGCTCAGGAATGGTATGTTGTAGATAAGCCAGTCTCACAACACTGTCCTGTTGAAGCAGCTGTTAAAAACTTCAATATGGCTGCCACATATGAGCTGAGTGATCAATATTGCGTCACACGACTTTCAGTCTCTTATGGACGGAGTAAATCCTCCTGAAAGGCCGCTCCTCAAGTGAGGGTTTTTTAACAGCAAAAAACTGATGCTGTGAGATGTACTTTAGTGCTTGATAATGCATTAGCAAGTTCCCCTGGCTAACTGTTTCAGACTGGATCTGTCTGAGATTGACATTCAGTTGTGTAGAGAGGTTATTATTTCAAATGTACATATAAAGATCTCTCCTTAAAGCCTGCACTTTTCCCTGATGCACATGCATTGGATCCTACTCAGTGACTGTATACCAGTCAGTAAGTACACATGGATCCTGTATAGAGAGCTGCCAGTCAATACACAGAGATCTTGTACATACAGCTACTAGTCAGTACACCAGGATCCTGTATAGAGAACTACCAGTCAATACATGGGGATCCTGTATAAAGAACGTACCAGTCAATACACAGGGATCCTGTATAGAGAGCTACCAGTCAATACACAGAGATCCTGTACATACAGCTACTAGTCAGTACACCGAGATCCTGTATAGAGAACTATCAGTCAATAGACAGGGATCCTATATAGAGAACTACCAGTCAGTACACAGGGATCTTGTATAGAGAACTATCAGTCAATACACAGGGATCCTATATAGAGAACTACCAGTCAGTACACAGGGATCTTGTATAGAGAACTATCAGTCAATAGACAGGGATCCTATATTGAGAACTACCAGTCAGTACACAGGGATCTTGTATAGAAAACTATCAGTCAATACACAGGGATCCTATATAGAGAACTACCAGTCAATACACAGGGATCCTATATAGAGAACTACCAGTCAGTACACAGGGATCTTGTATAGAGAACTATCAGTCAATACACAGGGATCCTATATAGAGAACTACCAGTCAGTACACAGGGATCTTGTATAGAGAACTATCAGTCAATAGACAGGGATCCTGTATAGAGAACTACCTGTCAGCACACAGGGATCCTATATAGAGAACTACCAGTCAGTACACAGGGATCTTGTATAGAGAACTATCAGTCAATGCACAGGGATCCTATATAGAGAACTACCAGTCAATACACAGGGATCCTATATAGAGAACTACCAGTCAGTACACAGGGATCTTGTATAGAGAACTATCAGTCAATAGACAGGGATCCTGTACAGAGAACTACCAGTCAGTACACAGAGATCCTGTACATACAGCTACTACTCAATAAAATACACTGAGATCCTATATAGAAAGCTGCTAGTCAATACACAGGGATCCTGTCTAGAGAACTACCAGTCAATACACAGGGATCCTGCATAAAGAACTACCAGTCAATACACAGGGATCTGGTCTAGAGAACTATCTCTCAATACACAAGGATCCTGTATAGAGAACTACCTGTCAGCACACAGGGATCCTGTACCTACAGCTACTAGTCAATGCACAGGGGTCCTGTCTAGAGAACTACCAGTCAATACACAGGGATCCTATATAGAGAACTACCAGTCAGTAAACAGGGATCTTGTATAGAGAGCTGCCAGTCAATACACGGGGATCCTGTGTAGAGAACTGCCAGTCAATACGAAGGGATCCTGTATAGAGAACTACCAGTCAGTACACAGGGATCCTGTCTAGAGAACTACCAGTCGATACACAGATCCTATATAGAGAACTACCAGTCAGTACACAGGGATCCTGTCTAGAGAACTACCAGGGGTCTTGCGATATTGAGAGCTATCATTCACACTCTGCAGCACATATGTTGTTATCCTTTGTCCTTAACAATCTCATCTTTATGATGTATGTGACTCTGACTTGGCAATGCTAAATACAAACAGCAGAATCAGTGTGATGTAGTAAGGTTGTCATAGATTTGAATCTACATATGAGGAGCTCTATATCGAAATGGTGGCTTTGTAGTCAGATTCAGTTAGAATGAAGGAGGTCTATTGTCTGGCGTGCTGCTGATCATACAACAATAAAAACTTGATAGATATCCCGAGAGAGAGAGAGACTGAAAGCGTCATTGTTGACTTAATGACGAATTAGCCTACATTGTTCTCCCATGCAGTGTGTGCTTGAACTCTACATGCAGGACAATTGCCACCTCCTGTGGCAGACAGGGAAAGTGTAGCACTGCATAGAGGAAGTGGACAACCACACGGAAAAAGTTTGAACAGCTGGAACACTACACAGAGGAGTTGGAACACCACACAGAACAGCTGGAGCAGCACACAGGGGAGGTGGAACACCATATAGCAGTTGGAACACTACACAGAACACCTCAAACTCCACACAGAACAACTGGAACACTACACAGAGGAGGTGGAACACCACTCAGGAGATGTGGAACACCACACAAAGAGAGATGGAACACCACAAGGAAGAGAGAGACCACTCAAGGGGACATGGACATGACACAGAGTGAGATGGAGACCAGTCCAGGGGAGATGGGCATGAGACAGCGGGAGATGGAGACCAGTCTAAGGAAGATGGGCATGACACAGAGGAAGATGGAGACCAGTCTAGGGAAGATGGGCATGACACAGAGGAAGATGGAGACCAGTCTAGGAAAGATGGCCATGACACAGAGGGAGATGGAGACAAGTCTAGGGAAGATGGGCATGACACAGAGGAAGATGGAGACCAGTCTAGGGGGAGATGGGCATGACACAGAGGGAGATGGAGACCAGTCTAGGGGGAGATGGGCATGACACAGAGGGAGATGGAGACCAGTCTAAGGAAGATGGGCATGACACAGAGGGAGATGGAGACCAGTCTAGGGAAGATGGGCATGACACAGAGGAAGATGGAGACCAGTCTAGGAAAGATGGCCATGACACAGAGGGAGATGGAGACAAGTCTAGGGAAGATGGGCATGACACAGAGGAAGATGGAGACCAGTCTAGGGGGAGATGGGCATGACACAGAGGGAGATGGAGACCAGTCTAGGGGGAGATGGGCATGACACAGAGGGAGATGGAGACCAGTCTAGGGGAGATGGGCATGACACATATTGAGATGGAGACAAGTCTAAGGGAGATGGGCATGACACAGAGTTAGATAGAGACCAGTCTAGGGGAGATGGGCATGACACAGAGGGAGATGGAGACCAGTCTAGGAAGATGGGCATGACACAGAGTTAGATGGAGACCAGTCTAGGGAAGATGGGCATGACACATATTGAGATGGAGACAAGTCTGAGGGAGATGGGCATGACACAGAGTTAGATGGAGACCAGTCTAGGGGAGATGGGCATGACACAGAGTTAGATGGAGACCAGTCTAGGGAAGATGAGCATGACACATATTGAGATGGAGACAAGTCTGAGGGAGATGGGCATGACACATATTGAGATGGAGACAAGTCTAAGGGAGATGGGCATGACACAGAGGAAGATGGAGACCAGTCTAGGGGGAGATGGGCATGACACAGAGTTAGATGGAGACCAGTCTAGGGGGAGATGGGCATGACACAGAGGGAGATGGAGACCAGTCTAGGGGAGATGGGCATGACACATATTGAGATGGAGACAAGTCTAAGGGAGATGGACATGACACAGAGTTAGATAGAGACCAGTCTAGGGGAGATGGGCATGACACAGAGTTAGATGGAGACCAGTCTAGGGAAGATGAGCATGACACATATTGAGATGGAGACAAGTCTGAGGGAGATGGGCATGACACATATTGAGATGGAGACAAGTCTAAGGGAGATGGGCATGACACAGAGTTAGATAGAGACCAGTCTAGGGGAGATGGACATGACACAGAGTTAGATGGAGACCAGTCTAGGGGAGATGGGCATGACACAGAGTTAGATGGAGACCAGTCTAGTGGAGATGGACATGACACAGAGGGAGATGGAGACCAGTCTAGGGAAGATGGGCATGACACAGAGTTAGATGGAGACTAGTCTAGGGAAGATGAGCATGACACAGAGTTATATGGAGACAAGTCTAAGGGAGATGGGCACGACACAGAGGGAGATGGAGACAAGTCTAAGGGGGATGGGCATGACACAAAGGGAGATGGAGATCAGTCTAGGGGAGATGGGCATGACACAGAGGGAGATGGAGACCAGTCTAGGGGAGATGGACATGACACAGAGGGAGATGGAGACCAGTCTAGGGAAGATGGGCATGACACAGAGTTAGATGGATACCAGTCTAGGGGAGATGGGCATGACACAGAGGGAGGTGGACATGACACAAAGGGAGATGGAGACCAGTCTAGGGAAGATGGGCATGACACAGAGTTAGATGGAGACCAGTCTAAGGGAGATGGGTACGACACAGAGGGAGATGGACATGACACAGGAGAGATGGACCGGACACAGAGGATGATGGACCTGACACTGGGGTGTTGGACCATCACACAGGGTATGTGAAACATCACACAGGTGTAACACTAGGTTGGACACCACACAAGGAAAGTGGAACACCACACAGGAGAGATAGAACACCACACAGCCAGAGGTGGAACACCACTCATGGAAAAAGGAACACCACAAAGATTGACATGGAACACCACTCAGGAGGAGGAGGTAGAACACCACAGAGTTGTCGCCTGAACACTTGGTGTCTGTACTACTGTAGTGTGGAGGTTACTATGTAAACTCAACACCTGTTGTCTGTTACTGTTTCACCTCAACACCCAGTGCCTTCTGCTGTAGTGTGTGGTCACTGTTTCACCACAGCATCTGTAGTTAGGGGTCAATGTGAAAGCTCAAAAACCGGTGTCTGTTGCTGTTGTGTGGGTTTCTGTGTCACCTCAGCAACTGGTGTCTACTGCTGTAGCATGGGGGTTATTGTGTAACCTCAACACCTGGTGTCTGTGCTATTGTAGTGTTGGGGATGAATGTCAATTGTTCAGTAATAGGTTGGGAGAACGTGGGTGATATGCTAACCACCTATTCATGCCTGCTTCCTGGGGGAATAACACCAACTCCTTGTAGCCAATGGAGTTTACACAGTGCTATGTTTTATCTCATGGTTCTGCCAATTCTCAAGTTTAGACCTTGCAAGTCATTATGAATTATTCATGGTGTTATTTCAGAGCAGGTGATCACGTTTTGTGTGCAAGAAGGCTCCTGGCTGAGTGGGGAGAGGTGGTCATGTGATGTCTACAATCAACGTCCAACACATCACATCTTAGACAAACACAGATTCAACTCGGCAGTGTTTGTATCTAGTCTCTGATATGATCAAACATAATTAGTACAAAATTCACCTTATGTACCCACATGAGTTTTATGGCATCAGTATTGGAACAAATTCAAGTGACTTGGAAACCAGGGATTATTTTGTCTTCAGTGTATGTTTAAGGGTGGACTGCACGGGTGTCGGGATGGGGGAGGTCTCAACATGATCGAAAGAAAATAGGAAGATGCACCTGTGGACACTTGTTCAAACACAGATATGTGAATGCTTGTGTGAAGACATACATGTCAATACTTGTTTGAAAACACACATGAACACTTGTTTGAAAAGACACAATGTGAATACTTGTATGAAGGTCCACATGGGAACTCTTGTATGAAGATGCACATGTGAACACTTGTATGAAGACACATGTGAACACTTTTATGAAGACGCACATGTGAACACTTGTATGAAGATGCACATGTGAACACTTGTATGAAGATGCACATGTGAACACTTGTATGAAGACACATGTGAACACTTGTATGAAGATGCACATGTGAACACTTGTATGAAGACACATGTGAACACTTGTATGAAGATGCACATGTGAACACTTGTATGAAGATGCACATGTGAACACTTGTATGAAGATGCACATGTGAACACTTGTATGAAGACACATTTGAACACTTGTATGAAGGTCCACATGTGAACTCTTGTATGAAGATGCACATGTGAACACTTGTATGAAGACACATGTGAACACTTGTATGAAGACACATGTGAACACTTGTATGAAGACACATGTGAACACTTGTTTGAAGACATATGTGAACACTTAATTGATGACACATGTGAATGCTTATTTGAAGACACATGTGAACACATGTTTAAAGACAGATGTGAACACTTGTTTGAAGTTAAGAATACTAGTTTGAAGTCTTTCATAAACACGTGTGAAAAAGCATTGACTCTCGTGTTTTTCAAGTGAAAGATGGGTAGATCTGTGGAAGCCATGCTTGTGAATGGTTTGGAAGGTGTTCTGTCTTCCCATGAGTACAGGGCAAGATATATCACAACTGACTTGCTACAATTGCTGTCATTCTTGCATCTCACAATGTGTTTTAGTCATCAATAACTGACTTGATTGAAATGTTCATCCATCTTTTACAAGACAGGTAATACTCGGTGGTTTGGCAAACTTTTATCCGTGACTTTTGGCTCCATTGGATTGTATTTCCTGCAACGTTCGTGTGCAAGCATGTTCATTCTAGAACAGATTTGCTCATGCACACTTCACATGGGGCTGTTGGTCTGCTGCAAAACCTGTTTCTCCATGGGTGCAAAAGGTATTTCCTTTATTGAATTCCTTGTCAAAATCATAGTTCTCAAAGGTTATTCTCCCTTACAGCCCATGGCACAGATTAGATAGTAGACAATTTTTATAAAGACAAATGACAAATATGACAGCATATTGCACATGTCAGAACATTTCTCCTTCAAATGCAAGCTACTTAAATATTTCTCACCCTTGTTTCTGAAATATTCTCACACAAATGAATGTTTTTGAAATATTCTCACGCAAATGAGTGCTTCTGAAATATTCTCACACAAATGAGTGCTTCTGAAATATTCTCACACAAATGAGTGCTTCTGAAATATTCTGATGCCAGGACTTAGTTTAGGGAGAAACCAATGAAAGAACATCTGTTGGTTTCATTTCCAACCTTTGAAAATAAAATCCTAATTCAGTATCATGGCCTAATCTCTGTGGGTCTTTTCTTTTAACAAAGGCTGTAAAAACAAATGGGCGTAAGTCTGTTGAGACCAGTGAGGGTGTCTTGGTTGGTTTCAGCTCCAACACTGTCATTACCCGATTTATTCCACACTCACCAAAACAGGAAGAAAATAGATCTGATTGATCTGAAATTATTTGCAGGACAACACATCGAGAACGCAGTGAAGAAGAGAGAAAAATAACACACATTGGTAATCTTTAGGATGGCAAGAAATCTAATATGTCACCCATGCCGTCACATCGGTCCAACAAACAGACCAGATTACCATGCTTGTGAACATTGGCAGAGTGGAACCATTTCACCTTCACCTGTCTCAAAATAGATGCAAATGGACAGTAGAATTTCATTATTTCCCAGCTGTTGACGTTCAATGGAAGTGTGTTCCTTGTGGTTCCCCTCCTTTCTGATCAATGCATGATGGATTATAAGAAGAGAGAAAAACTGCAGTATGGTTGATGTCAGTTGGAACTCATCGTTTTGGGATTTTATCTGAACTGAATACTTCATGGTGCATATCAAAAGAAGTTGCAGTCGCCATTCTTAGTCCAGTTGGATTCTTAGTCCAGTAATGTGTATGTTTAAGTCCAGCTTGTGGACTGATGTCACGTATTGCCAGTGTCCTGGACAGAAGTCTGTAGCCTTCACTCAGAACAGTGGCAGGACATGACATCAGTAGTGGCAGGACATGACATCAGCAGTGGCAGGACATGACATCATTCTTTAGCCTTCATGCAGGACACGCCATCAGTCTGCAGCCTGCATGCAGGACATGCCAGCAGTCTGCAGCCTTCACGCAGGACATGCCAGCAGTCTGCAGCCTGCATGCAGGACACGACATCAGTCTGCAGCCTGCATGCAGGCACTGGCAGGGCATGCCATCAGTCTTGAGCTTTGATGCTGGACATGCCATCAATCTTTTAGCCTTCACACAGGGCATAGCATCAGTCTGCAGCCTTTATGCGGGACAGTGGCAGGACATGCCCTCAGTACCTGCACACTGGCAGGGCATGCCATCAGTACCTGGACAGTGGCAGGACATGACATCAGTAGCTGAACACTGGCAGGACATAACATCTGTCTGCAGCCTTCATGCTGGACAGTGGTCAGACATGCCATCAGTCTTCAGCTTTCATGCAGGACATGCCATCAGTCTACAGCCTTTTTGCTTGACAGTGGCAGGACATGATGTCAGTAGCTGGACACTGGCAGGACATGACATCAGTTGCTGCACAGTGACAGGACATGACGTCAGTAGATGGACACTGGCAGGACATGCCATTGGTCTGCAGCCTTCACGCTGGACAGTAGCAGGACATGACATCAGTTAATCGTAACCCTAACCTTGTTGACTAACCCAATAATCTCTGCTCCTGTGTGCTGGTTTTAATGTATGAAGACAGAGATGGAGTGAAAATGCTCATTGGCTGAGATAAAATGATTGAAATAACTGTCATTTACCACGTGACATAAAACAGGGCGTCAAAAATGCTGTTGTAATTCCCTTGTGACCCCAGTGACAGTTTGTGAGCGACATCCGAGTGAAGAGGCTGCATTCCTGACCTTTACAGTAGGACCTTCTTACAATGTTACCACAATATTAGGTTGTACTGGATAAGTGTGACCTGTTCCAGGCAGGGAAACTTGTCACATTGCCAGGAGTCAGCTCATTGTGGGGCAATCTGACAAAGAATGTTTGGACATACAAGCAAGGGAGCACTGTCTCTGTCTCTCTCTCTCTCTCTCTCTTTCTCTCTCTCTCTCTCTCTCTGTCTCTGTCTCTCTGATTCTCTCTGATTCTCAAACTTTTGTCTTCTCTGACTAAAGTCAATCTCATCTTCCCCTGATTAACCTGAACTCTGCAGAATTACCTTCCTTGTGACCTTTGTTTGTTACATCAGCAGAAGTTGACAGCCTGAGTGATCCAGAGTCTCCAGGCTCCGAGTCACCCATCTGCAGCTGATTGGTCAGGAAGACGACTGCACACATCAATGGCTGAGCACATTTATAGTGCAGCTTTATTTGAAAGTGCTCGGTGGTTTTCAGAATTTTAGGAAACATCTTTATAACAGACTTTCAGTTTCATGAAGGACAGCAACAGTACATGTCAACTTTATTTGAGTTTAATTTGAAATTAGAATTTCAGTGAGATTGGAACCCGATTGCTAGGGTTGAACGGAAGGAAGTGTAGTGAGAGTGCTGTACTTGTTATTGAAACATTGATGAGTGGAGTTCATAGTCCATGGGTATTGAAACATTGATGAGTGGAGTTCATGGTCCATGGGTATTGAAACATTGATGAGTGGAGTTCATAGTCCATGGGTATTGAAACATTGATGAGTGGAGTTCATGGTTCATGGGTATTGAAACATTGATGAGTGGAGTTCATGGTCCATGGGTATTGAAACATTGATGAGTGGAGTTCATAGTCCATGGGTATTGAAACATTGATGAGTGGAGTTCATAGTTCATGGGTATTGAAACATTGATGAGTGGAGTTCATGGTCCATGGGTATTGAAACATTGATGAGTGGAGTTCATAGTCCATGGGTGTTGAAACATTGATGAGTGGAGTTCATGGTCCATGGGTATTGAAACATTGATGAGTGGAGTTCATAGTTCATGGGTATTGAAACATTGATGAGTGGAGTTCATGGTTTATGGGTATTGAAACATTGACGAGTGGAGTTCATAGTCCATGGGTATTGAAACATTGATGTGTGGAGTTCATAGTCCATGGGTATTGAAACATTGATGTGTGGAGTTCATAGTTTATGGGTATTGAAACATTGATGAGTGGAGTTCATAGTCCATGGGTATTGAAACATTGATGAGTGGAGTTCATAGTCCATGGGTATTGAAACATTGATGTGTGGAGTTCATAGTCCATGGGTATTGAAACATTGATGAGTGGAGTTCATAGTTCATGGGTATTGAAACATTGATGTGTGGAGTTCATAGTCCATGGGTATTGAAACATTGATGAGTGGAGTTCATAGTCCATGGGTATTGAAACATTGATGAGTGGAGTTCATAGTCCATGGGTATTGAAACATTGATGAGTGGAGTTCATAGTCCATGGGTATTGAAACATTGATGAGTGGAGTTCATGGTCCATGGGTATTGAAACATTGATGAGTGGAGTTCATGGTCCATGGGTATTGAAACATTGATGAGTGGAGTTCATAGTTCATGGGTATTGAAACATTGATGAGTGGAGTTCATGGTTTATGGGTATTGAAACATTGATGAGTGGAGTTCATAGTCCATGGGTATTGAAACATTGATGTGTGGAGTTCATAGTCCATGGGTATTGAAACATTGATGTGTGGAGTTCATAGTTTATGGGTATTGAAACATTGATGAGTGGAGTTCATAGTCCATGGGTATTGAAACATTGATGAGTGGAGTTCATGGTCCATGGGTATTGAAACATTGATGAGTGGAGTTCATGGTCCATGGGTATTGAAACATTGATGAGTGGAGTTCATAGTTCATGGGTATTGAAACATTGATGAGTGGAGTTCATGGTTTATGGGTATTGAAACATTGATGAGTGGAGTTCATAGTCCATGAGTATTGAAACATTGATGTGTGGAGTTCATAGTCCATGGGTATTGAAACATTGATGTGTGGAGTTCATAGTTTATGGGTATTGAAACATTGATGAGTGGAGTTCATAGTCCATGGGTATTGAAACATTGATGAGTGGAGTTCATGGTCCATGGGTATTGAAACATTGATGTGTGGAGTTCATAGTTCATGGGTATTGAAACATTGATGTGTGGAGTTCATAGTCCATGGGTATTGAAACATTGATGAGTGGAGTTCATAGTCCATGGGTATTGAAACATTGATGAGTGGAGTTCATAGTCCATGGGTATTGAAACATTGATGAGTGGAGTTCATAGTTCATGGGTATTGAAACATTGATGAGTGGAGTTCATGGTCCATGGGTATTGAAACATTGATGAGTGGAGTTCATAGTCCATGGGTATTGAAACATTGATGTGTGGAGTTCATAGTTTATGGGTATTGAAACATTGATGAATGGAGTTCATAGTCCATGGGTATTGAAACATTGATGAGTGGAGTTCATAGTTTATGGGTATTGAAACATTGATGAGTGGAGTTCATGGTCCATGGGTATTGAAACATTGATGAGTGGAGTTCATAGTTTATGGGTATTGAAACATTGATGAGTGGAGTTCATGGTTTATGGGTATTGAAACATTGATGAGTGGAGTTCATGGTCCATGGGTATTGAAACATTGATGTGTGGAGTTCATGGTCCATGGGTATTGAAACATTGATGAGTGGAGTTCATAGTCCATGGGTATTGAAACATTGATGAGTGGAGTTCATAGTTCATGGGTATTGAAACATTGATGAGTGGAGTTCATGGTCCATGGGTATTGAAACATTGATGAGTGGAGTTCATGGTCCATGGGTATTGAAACATTGATGAGTGGAGTTCATAGTCCATGGGTGTTGAAACATTGATGAGTGGAGTTCATGGTCCATGGGTATTGAAACATTGATGAGTGGAGTTCATAGTTCATGGGTATTGAAACATTGATGAGTGGAGTTCATGGTTTATGGGTATTGAAACATTGACGAGTGGAGTTCATAGTCCATGGGTATTGAAACATTGATGTGTGGAGTTCATAGTCCATGGGTATTGAAACATTGATGTGTGGAGTTCATAGTTTATGGGTATTGAAACATTGATGAGTGGAGTTCATAGTCCATGGGTATTGAAACATTGATGTGTGGAGTTCATAGTCCATGGGTATTGAAACATTGATGAGTGGAGTTCATAGTCCATGGGTATTGAAACATTGATGAGTGGAGTTCATAGTCCATGGGTATTGAAACATTGATGTGTGGAGTTCATAGTCCATGGGTATTGAAACATTGATGTGTGGAGTTCATAGTTTATGGGTATTGAAACATTGATGAGTGGAGTTCATAGTCCATGGGTATTGAAACATTGATGTGTGGAGTTCATAGTCCATGGGTATTGAAACATTGATGAGTGGAGTTCATAGTTCATGGGTATTGAAACATTGATGAGTGGAGTTCATAGTCCATGGGTATTGAAACATTGATGAGTGGAGTTCATAGTCCATGGGTATTGAAACATTGATGAGTGGAGTTCATAGTCCATGGGTATTGAAACATTGATGAGTGGAGTTCATGGTCCATGGGTATTGAAACATTGATGAGTGGAGTTCATGGTCCATGGGTATTGAAACATTGATGAGTGGAGTTCATAGTTCATGGGTATTGAAACATTGATGAGTGGAGTTCATGGTTTATGGGTATTGAAACATTGATGAGTGGAGTTCATAGTCCATGGGTATTGAAACATTGATGTGTGGAGTTCATAGTCCATGGGTATTGAAACATTGATGTGTGGAGTTCATAGTTTATGGGTATTGAAACATTGATGAGTGGAGTTCATAGTCCATGGGTGTTGAAACATTGATGAGTGGAGTTCATGGTCCATGGGTATTGAAACATTGATGAGTGGAGTTCATGGTTTATGGGTATTGAAACATTGATGAGTGGAGTTCATAGTTCATAGGTATTGAAACATTGATGAGTGGAGTTCATGGTTTATGGGTATTGAAACATTGATGAGTGGAGTTCATGGTCCATGAGTTTTGAAACATTGATGTGTGGAGTTCATAGTCCATGGGTATTGAAACATTGATGTGTGGAGTTCATAGTTTATGGGTATTGAAACATTGATGAGTGGAGTTCATAGTCCATGGGTATTGAAACATTGATGAGTGGAGTTCATAGTCCATGGGTATTGAAACATTGATGTGTGGAGTTCATGGTCCATGGGTATTGAAACATTGATGAGTGGAGTTCATAGTTCATGGGTATTGAAACATTGATGTGTGGAGTTCATAGTCCATGGGTATTGAAACATTGATGAGTGGAGTTCATAGTCCATGGGTATTGAAACATTGATGAGTGGAGTTCATAGTCCATGGGTATTGAAACATTGATGAGTGGAGTTCATAGTTCATGGGTATTGAAACATTGATGAGTGGAGTTCATGGTCCATGGGTATTGAAACATTGATGAGTGGAGTTCATAGTCCATGGGTATTGAAACATTGATGTGTGGAGTTCATAGTCCATGGGTATTGAAACATTGATGAATGGAGTTCATAGTCCATGGGTATTGAAACATTGATGAGTGGAGTTCATAGTTTGTGGGTATTGAAACATTGATGAGTGGAGTTCATAGTCCATGGGTATTGAAACATTGATGTGTGGAGTTCATGGTTTATGGGTATTGAAACATTGATGAGTGGAGTTCATGGTCCATGGGTATTGAAACATTGATGAGTGGAGTTCATAGTTTATGGGTATTGAAACATTGATGAGTGGAGTTCATGGTTTATGGGTATTGAAACATTGATGAGTGGAGTTCATGGTCCATGGGTATTGAAACATTGATGTGTGGAGTTCATGGTTTATGGGTATTGAAACATTGATGTGTGGAGTTCATAGTCCATGGGTATTGAAACATTGATGAGTGGAGTTCATAGTCCATGGGTATTGAAACATTGATGTGTGGAGTTCATGGTTTATGGGTATTGAAACATTGATGTGTGGAGTTCATGGTCCATGGGTATTGAAAAATTCATGAGTGGAGTTCATAGTCCATGGGTATTGAAACATTCATGTGTGGAGTTCATGGTTTATGGGTATTGAAACATTGATGAGTGGAGTTCATGGTTTATGGGTATTGAAACATTGATGAGTGGAGTTCATGGTTTATGGGTATTGAAACATTGATGTGTGGAGTTGAACATATTTTGGAATTACATGATATCTTTCAAAACTCTCCTTGAAAAACATAGTTCTCTGTAAAGATTACAGAGGATGTAAGGGTAATTTCGTCACCATCTCCCGTATTGTGAATCTGGTTCTTAAGGAGAGGTCCTATAGCTAGATATGTCCTTCCATCTCCTGTAGTGTGAATCTGGTTCTTAAGGAGAGGTCCTATAGCTAGATATATCCTTCCATCTCTTGTAGTGTGAACCTGGTTCTTAAGGAGAGGTCCTATAGCTAGATATATCCTTCCATCTCCTGTAGTGTGAACCTGGTTCTTAAGGAGAGGTCCTGTAGCTAGATATATCCTTCCATCTCCTGTAGTGTGAACCTGGTTCTTAAGGAGAGGTCCTATAGCTAGATATATTCTTCCATCTCTTGCAGTGTGAACCTGGTTCTTAAGGAGAGGTCCTATAGCTAGATATATTCTTCCATCTCTTGCAGTGTGAACCTGGTTCTTAAGGAGAGGTCCTATAGCTAGATATATCCTATCATTTCCTGTAGTGTGAACCTGGTTCTTAAGGAGAGGTCCTATAGCTGGATATATCCTTCCATCTCCTGTAGTGTGAACTAGGTTCTTAAGGAGAAGTATCACCATTGCTAGATATATCCTTCCATCTCCTCAAGTGGGAATCCAATTTTTATGGAGAAGTAGTATGGCTTGGTGTATTCTTCCTTGCTGCAGAAAGAGTTAGTATTGAGAATTAATAAGTGTGATAGCATGTGGCATAACTCTAAATAATTTTCGTGCCCTTTTGCCCTCGATGTTGATGATCTGACTGGCTGGAATATTAGCAGTCATCATTGATTAACCAATCATCATGGTCATACTCAACAGACCATGACACAGATCTGATAGGATGGTTATTGATTAACCAATCATCTCATTGATGTGTTGGTATTTGAACCAACAGCTGGGTGAGTCAGTGTATCATTCTGGTGGTTACCATTTCATCAGCTTCTATGGAGAAATCTTGAATCTATTCCTTGGGTTGAGAAATTGATTTACATTCTTTATGTGACAGAACAAAACATATTCTTCAGTGGTTATGCAGAAGTACTGAACAGTGTAAGCTAGATTTCCTTACATCAGTTGAAGAAACACTGAAGGACAGCCCTGCTGCAGCTCGTGCAATTACAACCACTGAGGAACTAAACATATGGTGAACATCTCTCCCATGCTCACAGACATTTAGATGAGTTGTTGCAGTTACTTACTGTACTTGGTGCATGTTGTTGTAAAATTTGTAAAAAATAAAACTAAACCCTCAGCTATCTTCAGACTGACATTTCTATCGACCATCATCACCACCTTTTGTAACATCACATGCATGTCAGGGGCACAGTTACAACCAACAATCAGATATAGAGCATGTCAGGGGCACAGTTACAACCAACAGTCAGATATAGATGATGTCAGGGACACAGTTACAACCAACAGTCCAATATAGAGCATGTCAGGGGCACAGTTACAACCAACAGTCAGATATAGATGATGTCAGGGGCACAGTTACAACCAACAGTCAGATATAGATGATGTCAGGGGCACAGTTACAACCAACAGTCAGATATAGATGATGTCAGGGACACAGTTACAACCAACAGTCCAATATAGAGCATGTCAGGGGCACAGCTATAACCAACAATCAGATATAGAACACTGTTACAACCGAAGCACTGTTACAACCAACAGTCAGGTATAGATCATGTCAGCGTCTTAATTGCAACCAACTGTCAGATGTAGAACATGTGTGGGTGACTTAAAATCAACAGTCAGATACAGAGTATGTCTGGGTGACTTAAATCAACAGTCAGATACAGAGCATGTCAGGAGTACTTCTAATGTTCTTTTAACAGTCAGGTATTGTGCACATGGAGAGTTCTTGCTGCAAAGTAAGCGCCAGATGTAGTGCACTTGGAATGTTCTTGTTACAAAGTAACTGTCAGATATCAATGAACTAAAAACACAGTTTTGTTGGTTGAATGATAAGAATACTTTGGAGACATACAAACTCTACTTGATGCAATTGTGTGCTTGTGGTGACTGTGTACAAAGCAATAACACCTCCTCCTGAGGGAGATGACAGCTGACAGCTGACTGAGACATAGGGGGATGTGAGAGTGGAGGGGGTGGGGGAGATTGTCATGGTACAGTGGAGCTAAGCCTCTTGGGTCTGCTTGCCAACCAAGAGGCAGAAACCAGCATCTAATAACTAAGCTCAGTCTAACACATTCAGTTGTTTGTAAAACTAAAAGTTCTTATCCTCCATCCATACTTGTAAACCAAACAGTAGAGACACAAAACACCAGTATCAGCAGGTATAGTTGAGTGATTTGGTTCCAGCAATGTGTGGTAGAATACATTCCAGGTTAATTACTCTCTGTATGTGCCATAGCTTGATATTTCAGGAGCTATAGCAGCAATATTTGCCCCTTCTGGCCTCAAACCTTCAGCGTATAAAGCGTGCAGTATTTTGAAAATGTTCCCAGTGGAAGGGTAGCACTAATTACTCTGTGGTACATTGATACAGCCACAGCAATCAGCTTGTGCAGAGGAACCCAGAGCAGCCATCAATTTCCAGTACACTTTTAATATCTCAATAATTAAGTGATGTTGATAGCTACAGATAAGTCTGTGGCAGATGTGGCAGAATGAACTCCCATCTCTCACCTCTTCAACATCTGCATCAGTATTTTGTGGCTGTGGTATTGCCCTGGCTGCCTGGCTTACACCTGCCTCCACCACAGGGCTGCCTGGCTTACACCTGACCCTACCACAGGATCACCAGGTTTACTCCTGACTCCACCACAGGATTGCCTGGCTTACACCTGCCTCCACCACAGGAGTGCCAGGTTTACTCCTGACTCCATGACAGGATTGCCAGGTTTACTCCTGACTCAACCACAGGATTGCCAGGTTTACCCCTGACACCACCACAGGATTGCCAGGTTTACTCCTGACTCCACCACAAGATTGCCAGGTTTACTCCTGACTCCACCACAGGGCTGCCTGGCTTACACCTGACTCCACCACAAGATTGCCAGGTTTACTCCTGACTCCACCACAGGGCTGCCTGGCTTACACCTGACTAAACCACCATAGGATTGCCAGGTTTACTCCTGACACCACCACAGGGCTGCCTGGCATACACATGACTCCCAACACCATAGGATTGCCAGGTTTACTCCTGGCTCCACCACAGGATTGCCTGGTTTACACCTGACTCCACCCTAGTATTGCCAGGTTTACTCCTGACTCCAACACAGGATTGCCAGGTTTACTCCTGAGTCCATAATATTGCCAGGTTTACTCCTGACTCCAACACAGGATTGCCTTGTTTACTCCTGACTCCACCACAGGATTGCCTGGTTTACTCCTGACTCCACCACCATAGGATTGCCAGGTTTACCCCTTACTGCATGACAGGATTGCCAGTTTTACCCCTGACTCCACCACAAGATTGCCAGGTTTACACCTGACAACCACAGGATTTACAAGGTGTACTCTTGCACTCATACACAGCAACCGTCAGTTTGTGTAGCTCCAGACATCAGGAATGAGAATATCTATCAGTTTCTATGATCATGTTTGTGAACACATTTTGCGTGAATATTATTTATTATTGAAAAAGAACTATAGACAGTTTGGTGATGGATGATATATTGGTTGTGTTTGACATGTGCTTTGGCATTGGAAAAAGAGAAATAATTGTTAAACTGTTTTTCACCGATGCAAGGACGAGAGAGCTTTAACCATTCCGGGATGATGAATACCAAAGGCAGAATTGACATTCAAATAAGACAAGGTTTTTGTTTTTCCTTGGAAATCAAATGTGTTGAAACTGTGCTCAATTTTCTTTTCACCATGAGTAGTGAACCTTTGTTAATAAACATTTTAAGGTTAAATTATCTAAAATAATATTTACATTGTGCCCATGATGCAGATTTTGCAGAACCCTCAACTGTGTTAGGGCTAAGGTGGATTTCAAGTGGTGCAATAACATTGATAGGGATTGAATAAAGAGTGAACTATTCACTGCTCCCTTGAACCACCGACAGCTTCCTGGAACCACTGACAGCTTGAAATTCTTCAAAGGCATTTAGAAGTTGGTGAGGTAATACAAGACACTGTTATGGATGACATCTTCTTTAATTAAGAATTAAAGAAGTTGTCATCCATACCAGTGTCTTGTATCACTGACAGCTTCTCTGAACCACCAACAGCTTTCCTGAACCACCGACAGCTTCCTGGAACCACTGACAGCTTCTCTGAACCACCAACAGCTTTCCTGAACCATCGACAGCTTCTCTGTACCAACGACTGTTTCCCTGAACCACCAACAGCTTCTCTAAACCACAACAGCTTCTCTGAACCACCAACAGCTTCTCTAAACCACCTACAGCTTCCTGGAACCAGCGGCAGGTTCTCTGAACCACTAACAGCTTCTCTGAACCACTGACTACTTCCCTGAACCACTGTCTGCACCCCAAGACCACTGATTGCAACCCTGAACCATTAACTGCTTCCTAGAACCATTGACTGCACACCTGAACCATTGACTGATGGGATGAGTACACCACACAGAGTTGATGAGATCAGTCTAGGGTCAAGTGTTGATGGGTTCAGTCTGAGACCTAGTGTCAGTGGGATCAGTCAAGGGCCCAGAGTTAATGTGTTCAGTCCAATGCTCAATGTTGATGGTATCAGTGTAAGTTGATGGGATTAGTTTAGCACCCAGTTTTGATGGGATCAGTCTAGAGTTGATAGTTGACAGGATCGGTGCAGGGCTCAGAGTTGATGAGATCAGGTGAACTTAGCTTGAAATGTCAGTTTGACTTTTTTCTGCTTGGGAGATTATTGTATGACTTCTCCTGTTCCTCTTTTTCAACACGTGCTGGATCAATCTGATTTGTTGAGCCATGGGAGCTTTGCTTTGGTGAGCATGTTGGAAAAGCCTACGATGCAGTTTTGGCTGTAGCCACAGTGACAGGTTAATCTTGCATTTCAAATAGTGGACAGTGGTCACAAATAAAAGTTGCTGGTTTTGAATGCTGACACAATTCATAGTAAGAGACTTGCTATTGGGCAATCTATATAGTTATCATAGTAACAGATTAGTCCTGTGTGGGCAATCTGGATAGTCGTCTTGGCAACAGATTAATCTTGCTGTCTGGGCAATCTGGATAGTCGTCTTGGCAACAGATTAGTCTTGCTGTCTGGGCAATCTGGATAGTCGTCTTGGTAACAGATTAGTCTTGCTGTTTGGGCAGTTCAGGTGGTTGTCATAGTAACAGATTAGTTTTACTTTGTGGGCTGTTTTGGTAGTTGTCATAGTAACAGATTAATCTTACTTTGTGAACAGCCTGGGTATTGTAAGAGATTAGTCTTGCGGTGTGGGCAGTCCGGACAGTTTTCTGGTGTTTCGTAGAATTTTGATGAGTATCACATGGTAAAGGGAATGTAATTTAGAGAGTGTTGTCAGAACATGTCATGTGATGAGTGTCATGAGATGTTCTGTGGTGTCATGAGATGTCATGTGGTGTCATGAGACGTCATGTTGTGAGTGTCATGAGATGACATGTGGTGATTGTCATGAAATGTCGTGGTGTCTATAGATATCCTGTGGTGTCATGAGGTGTCATATTGTGAGTGTCATGAGATGACATGTCATTGTCATGTCATGTGGTGAGTGTCATGACATGTCATGTGGTGTCATGAGGACATATCATGTGAGTATGATGAGGAGATTTCAAGTGGTGACAGTCATAAAGAGAAGTCATGTGGTGTCATGAGAAGATGTCAAACATGATGGAGATGACGTTAGGAGATGACCATGTTGAGGGGAGTGTGATTAGTTAGGGATCAACTGTACATCTTGTACCAAGTGATGAGCAGGGATTTACCGGATCCATCAAGAAGAAGGTCCTGGCCATGAAATCCCTTTCTTCTGTGTGCAAAGCCAAACTGTGAATGATTTTCTTCATGATGAGAATAGTTATAATCAACTTCTTTACCGCTTTCTGTTCAGAGGCATCAAGTTGATAAATGGACGTTTGTATGGTAGGAAATATTTCAGATTATCAAATTGTCTGTTCTGGGGCCACATGCTATGATGGAATATTTCAATGCAGATCTAGGAAACGGAGCATAAAATTGAAGTGTTAAATCGTGCATTAACAAGGTGGCCTGCTGCAAACTGAGATTGGTTTAAGACCCTTGAGACATCACGAAAATCATAAAAGTGTTTGAAAAAAGACAGTTGTGAATAAACATGGCAAATTTGTGTAATTTTCAGTCAAATTGCTTTAACTTTCTCTGAAGTTATGTGATGTTCTTGAAATTTGTTGCTACACAAATGGATCCTGTTGAAACAGCAGTTTTTGGCTGATGGTGATGGGGAGGATGTGATGACGCAGCTTTATGATGCAGTGGTAATGTTCCATCATTCCCTATTGTGGGGCATGTGGGAGAGAGAAGGTGGGTGAGCGGCACCTTGTGTGCGTGCGTGTGTGTGTGCATGTGTGCATACAATTCATGATCGTGGAAATGGATAAGTGATTGCTGGTAACAAGAAAACCCGACATTGAGGTGTTATAGGAATGAGAGAGATATTCATTCACGATGAAATGAGTAATAAAATCCCTGTTCTATCACATGGACTTGTGTCTCAGTTCCCATCACATGGACTTGTGTCTCAGTTCCCATCACTTGGTCTTGTGTCTCAGTTCCCATCACCTGGACTTGTGTCTCTGTTCCCATCACATGGACTTGTGTCTCTGTTCCATTCACATGGACTTGTATCTCTGTTCCCATCACATGGTCTTGTGTCTCTGTTCAGTTCACATGGACTTATATCTCTGTTCCCATCACATGAACTTGTGTCTCTGTTCCCATGACATGGACATGTGTCTCAGTTCCCATCACATGGACTTGTGTCTCAGTTCTCTTCACATGGACTTGTGTCTCTGTTCCCGTCACATGGACTTATATCCGTGCTCTCTTCACATGGACCTGTACCTTTGTTCCCTTCACGGACATGGACATGGACTTGTGTCTCTGTTTGCATTACGTGGACTTGTGTCTCTGTTTGCATTACGTGGACTTGTGTCTCTGTTCCCTTCACGTCTCTGGTGAAGAGTGTACTTGTATCTCTGCACTCTCAGCTGTTTTGTGCGTGAATTACATTAACTTAGTTTGGCACTGTTAGTGTGAGGTCTCCCTTTCAACATATCGTGGAGTGAATGGATGTGATGCTGCCTTCAGAGTGGATTAAGCATGTCAGTCTCTGCTACTTTTGAATGGATTTATTTACAATGAAACGATTAGAAATGGAAATATTCCACCATCATCATCCTGCTCCTATCTCTCGCACGTAACTTATACTGATTGAAGATTTACGACAAAATAATTGAGACTTTTAAAATTGATTATCAATGATTTTTTTGTAAGGAAATGGAAATCTAAGTACTTAGTTGCTGGTTTGAGGGAACGGCTTGGTTTACGGAGATTGATGGGGGATTTCAATATAGATTGCTTATTGCTCATGATATCAACAGAAAAAATTATATGGGTTTTCAATCTTTTCACTGATTCATTGTTGGCATAACAGAGAGCTGATATTGAAATTATCCAAGAGGAAGATATTGCCACTACGTTTTCCCAATGAGCATCAGATTACGTTTATGCTCATCCTTCACAACCAGCTATGGTTTTGATGGATCTGTGATATTTGAGAGCCAGGTTTTCTGATTTCTTTATGTTGTTATAAATACGTCTTTTTATGTTCTGTTTTCACATGTTCAGGTGTCACTATTGTCCTGATATCAAGATAGACATTGCTCCATGGGTGGTTTTCACTGACTCAAACACACACATTTCCACTTAGTTAATCACAGATATACATTTCTGCAGTTGATCACAGACATACATTTTCACAATTGATCATGGATATTCATTTCCACAGTAAGTCAAAGACACACATTTCCACAGTTCATCACAAACACACATTTCCACAGTTCATCACAAACACACATTGCCACAGCTGATCACTAACACACATTTCCACATCCGATCACAAACACACATTTCCACAGTTGATCACAAACACACATTTCCACAGTTGATCACAAACACACATTGCCACAGTTGATCACTAACACACATTTCCACATCCGATCACAAACACATTTCCACAGTCAATCACAAACACACTTTTTCACAGTCAGTCACAAATGCACATTGCAACAGTTGCTCTCAAACACACATTTAACACAGTCAATCACAAACACACATTTCCACAGTTGACCACACACATTTTCACAGTTGATCACAGACACACATGTCCACAGTTGACCAGAGACTTTTTCCACATAATTCCACAATTGATCAGAGATGCATATTTCCACAGTGGAATATGCTGTTTCTTCATATTCCATTACTGTTCGAGGGAGAGTTCTTTCCACATATTCCATTACTGTTCCAGGGAGAGTTCTTTCCACATATTCCATTACTGTTCCAGGGAGTGCTGTTTCTGCATATTCCATTACTGTTCCAGGGAGCGCTGTTTCTCCATATTCCATTACTGTTCGAGGGAGAGATCTTTCCACATATTCCATTATAGTTCCAATGAGTGCTCTTTCCACATACTCCATTACTGTTCCAGGGAGTGCTGTTTCTGCATATTCCATTACTGTTCTAGTGAGTGCTGTTTCCTCATATTCCATTATAGTTCCAATGAGTGCTGTTTCCTCATATTCCATTATAGATCCAATGAGTGCTCTTTCCACATACTCCATTACTGTTCCAGGGAGTGCTGTTTCTGCATATTCCATTACTGTTCTAGGGAGAGCTCTTTCCTCATATTCCATTATAGTTCCAATGAGTGCTCTTTCCACATACTCCATTACTGTTCCAGGGAGAGTTCTTTCCACATATTCCATTACAGTTCCAGGGAGTGCTGTTTCCTCATATTCCATTACTGTTCCAGGGATTGCTGTTTCTTCATATTCCATTACTGTTCTAGGGAGTGCTGTTTCCTCATATTCCATTATAGATCCAATGAGTGCTCTTTCCTCGTGTTTCATTATAGTTCCAATGAGTGCTCTTTCCACATACTCCATTACTGTTCCAGGGAGTGCTGTTTCTGCATATTCCATTACTGTTCTAGGGAGTGCTCTTTCCACATACTCCATTACTGTTCCAGGGAGCGCTGTTTCCTCATATTCCATTACTAATCCAGGGAGAGTTCTTTCCACATATTCCATTACAGTTCCAGGGAGTGCTGTTTCCTCATATTCCATTACTGTTCCAGGGATTGCTGTTTCTTCATATTCCATTACTGTTCTAGGGATTGCTGTTTCTTCATATTCCATTACTGTTCCAGGGAGTGCTCTTTCCACATACTCCATTACTGTTCCAGGGAGCGCTGTTTCCTCATATTCCATTACTAATCCAGGGAGAGTTCTTTCCACATACTCCATTACAGTTCCAGGGAGTCCTCTTTCTTCATATTCCATTACTGTTCTAGGGAGTGCTGTTTCCTCATATTCCATTATAGTTCCAGGGAGAGTTCTTTCCACATATTCCATTACAGATCCAGGGAGTGCTGTTTCTTCATATTCCATTATAGTTCCAATCAGTGCTCCTTCCACATACTCCATTACTGGTCCAGGGAGAGTTCTTTCCACATATTCCATTACAGTTCCAGGGAGTGCTGTTTCCTCATATTCCATTACTGTTCCAGGGATTGCTGTTTCTTCATATTCCATTACTGTTCTAGGGATTGCTGTTTCTTCATATTCCATTACTGTTCTAGGGAGTGCTGTTTCCTCATATTCCATTATAGTTCCAGGGAGAGTTCTTTCCACATATTCCATTACAGATCCAGGGAGTGCTGTTTCTTCATATTCCATTATAGTTCCAATGAGTGCTCCTTCCACATACTCCATTACTGGTCCAGGGAGAGTTCTTTCCACATATTCCATTACAGTTCCAGGGAGTGCTGTTTCCTCATATTCCATTACTGTTCCAGGGATTGCTGTTTCTTCATATTCCATTACTGTTCTAGGGATTGCTGTTTCTTCATATTCCATTACTGTTCTAGGGAGTGCTCTTTCCACATACTCCATTACTGTTCCAGGGAGCGCTGTTTCCTCATATTCCATTACTAATCCAGGGAGAGTTCTTTCCACATATTCCATTACAGTTCCAGGGAGTGCTCTTTCTTCATAGTCCGTTACTGTTCTAGGGAGTGCTGTTTCCTCATATTCCATTATAGTTCCAATGAGTGCTCCTTCCACATAGTCCATTACTAATCCAGGGAGTGTTGTTTCTGTATATTCCATTACTGTTCCAGGGAGTGCTCTTTCTTCATATTCCATTATAGTTCGAATGAGTGCTCTTTCTGCATATTCCATTACAGTTCCAGGGAGTGCTCTTTCCACATATTCCATTACTGTTCCAATGAGTGCTGTTTCCTCATATTCCATTATAGTTCCAATGAGTGCTCTTTCTGCATATTCCATTACTGTTCCAGGGAGAGTTCTTTCCACATACTCCATTACAGTTCCAGGGAGTGCTGTTTCTTCATTTTCCATTATAGTTCCAATGAGTGCTCCTTCCACATAGTCCATTACTAATCCAGGGAGTGTTGTTTCTGTATATTCCATTACTGTTCCAGGGAGTGCTCTTTCTTCATATTCCATTATAGTTCGAATGAGTGCTCTTTCTGCATATTCCATTACAGTTCCAGGGAGTGCTCTTTCCACATATTCCATTACTGTTCCAATGAGTGCTGTTTCCTCATATTCCATTATAGTTCCAATGAGTGCTCTTTCTGCATATTCCATTACTGTTCCAGGGAGAGTTCTTTCCACATACTCCATTACAGTTCCAGGGAGTGCTGTTTCTTCATTTTCCATTATAGTTCCAATGAGTGCTCTTTCCACACACTGCATTACTGTTCCAGGGAGTGCTGTTTCCTCATATTCCATTATAGTTCCAATGAGTGCTCTTTCCACATACTCCATTACTGTTCCAGGGAGTGCTCTTTCTGTATATTCCATTACTGTTCCAGGGAGAGTTCTTTCCACATATTCCATTACTGTTCCAGGGAGTGCTCTTTCTTCATATTCCATTACTGTTCTAGTGAGTGCTGTTTCCTCATATTCCATTATAGTTCCAATGAATGCTCTTTCCACATACTCCATTACTGTTCCAGGGAGTGCTGTTTCCTCTTATTCCATTATAGTTCGAATGAGTGCTCTTTCTGCATATTCCATTACAGATCCAGGGAGTGCTCTTTCCACATATTCCATAACTGTTCCAGGGAGTGCTCTTTCCACATATTCCATTACTGTTCCAGGGAGAGTTCTTTCCACATATTCCATTATAGTTCCAATGAGTGCTCTTTCCACATATTCCATTACAGTTCCAGGGAGTGCTCTTTCCACATATTCCATTACTGTTCCAGGGAGTGCTCTTTCCACATACTTCATTACTGTTCCAGAGAGTGCTGTTTCCTCATATTCCATTATAGTTCCAATGAGTGCTCTTTCCACATACCCCATAACTGTTCCAGGGAGTGCTGTTTCCTCATGTTCCATTATAGTTCCAATGAGTGCTCTTTCCACATACTCCATTACAGCTCCAGGGAGCGCTCTTTCCACATATTCCATTACTGTTCTAGGGAGTGCTGTTTCTTCATATTCCATTACTGTTCCAGGGAGAGTTCTTTCCACATATTCCATTACTGTTCCAGGGAGAGTTCTTTCCACATATTCCATTACTGTTCCAGGGAGTGCTGTTTCTGCATATTCCATTACTGTTCCAGGGAGCGCTGTTTCTCCATATTCCATTACTGTTCGAGGGAGAGATCTTTCCACATATTCCATTATAGTTCCAATGAGTGCTCTTTCCACATACTCCATTACTGTTCCAGGGAGTGCTGTTTCTGCATATTCCATTACTGTTCTAGTGAGTGCTGTTTCCTCATATTCCATTATAGTTCCAATGAGTGCTGTTTCCTCATATTCCATTATAGATCCAATGAGTGCTCTTTCCACATACTCCATTACTGTTCCAGGGAGTGCTGTTTCTGCATATTCCATTACTGTTCTAGGGAGAGCTCTTTCCTCATATTCCATTATAGTTCCAATGAGTGCTCTTTCCACATACTCCATTACTGTTCCAGGGAGAGTTCTTTCCACATATTCCATTACAGTTCCAGGGAGTGCTGTTTCCTCATATTCCATTACTGTTCCAGGGATTGCTGTTTCTTCATATTCCATTACTGTTCTAGGGAGTGCTGTTTCCTCATATTCCATTATAGATCCAATGAGTGCTCTTTCCTCGTGTTTCATTATAGTTCCAATGAGTGCTCTTTCCACATACTCCATTACTGTTCCAGGGAGTGCTGTTTCTGCATATTCCATTACTGTTCTAGGGAGTGCTCTTTCCACATACTCCATTACTGTTCCAGGGAGCGCTGTTTCCTCATATTCCATTACTAATCCAGGGAGAGTTCTTTCCACATATTCCATTACAGTTCCAGGGAGTGCTGTTTCCTCATATTCCATTACTGTTCCAGGGATTGCTGTTTCTTCATATTCCATTACTGTTCTAGGGATTGCTGTTTCTTCATATTCCATTACTGTTCCAGGGAGTGCTCTTTCCACATACTCCATTACTGTTCCAGGGAGCGCTGTTTCCTCATATTCCATTACTAATCCAGGGAGAGTTCTTTCCACATACTCCATTACAGTTCCAGGGAGTCCTCTTTCTTCATATTCCATTACTGTTCTAGGGAGTGCTGTTTCCTCATATTCCATTATAGTTCCAGGGAGAGTTCTTTCCACATATTCCATTACAGATCCAGGGAGTGCTGTTTCTTCATATTCCATTATAGTTCCAATCAGTGCTCCTTCCACATACTCCATTACTGGTCCAGGGAGAGTTCTTTCCACATATTCCATTACAGTTCCAGGGAGTGCTGTTTCCTCATATTCCATTACTGTTCCAGGGATTGCTGTTTCTTCATATTCCATTACTGTTCTAGGGATTGCTGTTTCTTCATATTCCATTACTGTTCTAGGGAGTGCTGTTTCCTCATATTCCATTATAGTTCCAGGGAGAGTTCTTTCCACATATTCCATTACAGATCCAGGGAGTGCTGTTTCTTCATATTCCATTATAGTTCCAATGAGTGCTCCTTCCACATACTCCATTACTGGTCCAGGGAGAGTTCTTTCCACATATTCCATTACAGTTCCAGGGAGTGCTGTTTCCTCATATTCCATTACTGTTCCAGGGATTGCTGTTTCTTCATATTCCATTACTGTTCTAGGGATTGCTGTTTCTTCATATTCCATTACTGTTCTAGGGAGTGCTCTTTCCACATACTCCATTACTGTTCCAGGGAGCGCTGTTTCCTCATATTCCATTACTAATCCAGGGAGAGTTCTTTCCACATATTCCATTACAGTTCCAGGGAGTGCTCTTTCTTCATAGTCCGTTACTGTTCTAGGGAGTGCTGTTTCCTCATATTCCATTATAGTTCCAATGAGTGCTCCTTCCACATAGTCCATTACTAATCCAGGGAGTGTTGTTTCTGTATATTCCATTACTGTTCCAGGGAGTGCTCTTTCTTCATATTCCATTATAGTTCGAATGAGTGCTCTTTCTGCATATTCCATTACAGTTCCAGGGAGTGCTCTTTCCACATATTCCATTACTGTTCCAATGAGTGCTGTTTCCTCATATTCCATTATAGTTCCAATGAGTGCTCTTTCTGCATATTCCATTACTGTTCCAGGGAGAGTTCTTTCCACATACTCCATTACAGTTCCAGGGAGTGCTGTTTCTTCATTTTCCATTATAGTTCCAATGAGTGCTCCTTCCACATAGTCCATTACTAATCCAGGGAGTGTTGTTTCTGTATATTCCATTACTGTTCCAGGGAGTGCTCTTTCTTCATATTCCATTATAGTTCGAATGAGTGCTCTTTCTGCATATTCCATTACAGTTCCAGGGAGTGCTCTTTCCACATATTCCATTACTGTTCCAATGAGTGCTGTTTCCTCATATTCCATTATAGTTCCAATGAGTGCTCTTTCTGCATATTCCATTACTGTTCCAGGGAGAGTTCTTTCCACATACTCCATTACAGTTCCAGGGAGTGCTGTTTCTTCATTTTCCATTATAGTTCCAATGAGTGCTCTTTCCACACACTCCATTACTGTTCCAGGGAGTGCTGTTTCCTCATATTCCATTATAGTTCCAATGAGTGCTCTTTCCACATACTCCATTACTGTTCCAGGGAGTGCTCTTTCTGTATATTCCATTACTGTTCCAGGGAGAGTTCTTTCCACATATTCCATTACTGTTCCAGGGAGTGCTCTTTCTTCATATTCCATTACTGTTCTAGTGAGTGCTGTTTCCTCATATTCCATTATAGTTCCAATGAATGCTCTTTCCACATACTCCATTACTGTTCCAGGGAGTGCTGTTTCCTCTTATTCCATTATAGTTCGAATGAGTGCTCTTTCTGCATATTCCATTACAGATCCAGGGAGTGCTCTTTCCACATATTCCATAACTGTTCCAGGGAGTGCTCTTTCCACATATTCCATTACTGTTCCAGGGAGAGTTCTTTCCACATATTCCATTATAGTTCCAATGAGTGCTCTTTCCACATATTCCATTACAGTTCCAGGGAGTGCTCTTTCCACATATTCCATTACTGTTCCAGGGAGTGCTCTTTCCACATACTTCATTACTGTTCCAGAGAGTGCTGTTTCCTCATATTCCATTATAGTTCCAATGAGTGCTCTTTCCACATACCCCATAACTGTTCCAGGGAGTGCTGTTTCCTCATGTTCCATTATAGTTCCAATGAGTGCTCTTTCCACATACTCCATTACAGCTCCAGGGAGCGCTCTTTCCACATATTCCATTACTGTTCTAGGGAGTGCTGTTTCTTCATATTCCATTACTGTTCCAGGGAGAGTTCTTTCCACATATTCCATTACTGTTCCAGGGAGTGCTCTTTCTTCATAGTCCATTACTGTTCTAGGGAGTGCTGTTTCCTCATATTCCATTACTGTTCCAATGAGTGGTCTTTCCACATACTCCATTACTGTTCCAGGGAGTGCTCTTTCTGTATATTCCATTACTGTTCCAGGGAGTGCTCTTTCTTCATATTCCATTACTGTTCTAGGGAGTGCTGATTCCTCATATTCCATTATAGATCCAATAAGTGCTCTTTCCACATACTCCATTACTGTTCCAGGGAGTGCTGTTTCCTCATATTAAATTATAGTTCCAATGAGTGCTCTTTCTGCATATTCCATTACAGTTCCAGGGAGTGCTCTTTCCACATATTCCATTACTGTTCCAGGGAGTGCTGTTTCTGTATATTCCATTACTGTTCCAGGGAGAGTTCTTTCCACATATTCCATTACTGTTCCAGGGAGTGCTCTTTCGCCATATTCCATTACTGTTCTAGGGAGTGCTGTTTCCTCATATTCCATTATAGTTCCAATGAGTGCTCTTTCCACATACTCCATTACTGTTCCAGAGAGTGCTGTTTCCTCATATTCCATTATAGTTCCAATGAGTGCTCTTTCCACATACTCCATTACTGTTCCAGGGAGTGCTGTTTCCTCGTATTCCATTATAGTTCCAATGAGTGCTCTTTCCACATATTCCATTACAGTTCCAGGGAGTGCTCTTTCCACATATTCCATTACTGTTCCAGGGAGTGCTGTTTCTTCATATTCCATTACTGTTCCAGGGAGAGTTCTTTCCACATATTCCATTACTGTTCCAGGGAGTGCTCTTTCTTCATATTCCATTACTGTTCTAGGGAGTGCTGTTTCCTCATATTCCATTATTGTTCCAATGAGTGCTCTTTCCACATACTCCATTACTGTTCCAGGGAGTGCTGTTTCCTCGTGTTTCATTATAGTTCCAATGAGTGCTCTTTCCACATACTCCATTACTGTTCCAGGGAGTGCTGTTTCCTCATGTTCCATTATAGTTCCAATGAGTGCTGTTTCTTCATATTCCATTACTGTTCCAGGGAGTGCTCTTTCTTCATATTCCATTACTGTTCCAGGGAGAGTTCTTTCCACATATTCCATTACTGTTCCAGGGAGTGCTCTTTCTTCATATTCCATTACTGTTCCAGGGAGTGCTGTTTCCTCATATTCCATTATAGTTCCAATGAGTGCTCTTTCTGTATATTCCATTACTGTTCCAGGGAGTGCTGTTTCCTCATGTTTCATTATAGTTCCAATGAGTGCTCTTTCCACATATTCCATTACTGTTCCAGGGAGTGCTGTTTCCTCATGTTCCATTATAGTTCCAATGAGTGCTCTTTCTGCATATTCCATTACAGTTCCAGGGAGTGCTCTTTCCACATATTCCATTACTGTTCCAGGGAGTGCTCTTTCCACATATTCCATTACTGTTCCAGGGAGTGCTCTTTCCACATACTCCATTACTGTTCTAGGGAGTGCTGTTTCCACATATTCCATTACTGATCCAGGGAGTGCTGTTTCTACATTTTCCATTATTGTTTTGGGTGTTTGACAATGATGCTGGAGTATACGGTGTTACAGGAAGTGATGCATATTAACCTGTGTTTTTGGCGGTTATTATGAGGGATGAATATGCATGGTGTTTTTCAAAGGTGTTTCCAGTGTTGATAACTCCAGGCATGGCTTACAGTCACATTGGCAGCCATTGATCCATTGTGGCTGGAAAGTACGTTTTAACTGGATGATTCAGTCCAGTTACCTTCAGCCAGAATATCCTCAGCATCTATGTCATGAGGGGAATTTTGTTATGTTTGAAAATAGCATGGTGTATCATCTCATCCAGTGACCCGCTGACCTGCGAGAGGGCTAGCACTTATCCCAGTCACACCAGGAAGAAGGTTCAAGATTGGGTTTCCCCATGTCTAATTGTATATATACCCTGTGTTTGTAAAGGGGCAAGCTCTGTTGAGCCTGCTTGAGCCTGCTTTAATATGTCAGTTGACACCCAGACGTGTCTTAGTTCTAAACATCTGTGATTTACAAATACTTTCTTTTCGTTTCATTTCATGAATTAATGTCTTTTCTGTGTAAAAATGGTTTCTCACAGATGTTTTCAGAACAAAATGTTAAATTATCCAAATATATATGTTTCCGGACAAATTTTTGAGCCTTACCACAGAAATGTAAACATCTCATCTTCTGCTGAAAGAAATCTCTTGCTTACGTTTTGTTCCTGGAATCCCCAGATGCACCAATGTAGCCTTTATTCACTGACATCAGCTTTCAGTATTTCATTGTTTTCATAATTTTCAACTGTTTACAAGATATGTGTTATATATGAAAATTTTGTAATTTCTTTCTGGCATGTGGTCCAGAGTGTATTTCTAAATGTCAACATAGTATACATGATGCAGCTTAACGCATTATACATGCTTTATTAGTTTGTCCTCTGAGAAGTAGTATATTTCAAAGGGCTAAGTCTGGCACATGATTGGTTGATTTTCTTTCATACATGATTGGTTGATTTGCTGACCCTGGTTCATGATTTGCTTACCATGGGTCATGATTGGTTGACCAGTTAACTGTTTGGGTAATTACTCTGGTACGTGATTGATGTCTGTCATTGTTTATCATAGAGTGATGTATGTCTATTGTAGTTTGTCACACAGTGGTGTATGTCTATAATTGTTTGTTACATAATGGCTTATGTTTATCATTGTTTGTCACAATGGTATATGTCTTTTATTGTTTGTCACAATGGTATATGTCTTTTATTGTTTTGTCACAATGGTATATGTCTATTATTGTTTGTCAGCCTATGGTGTATGTCTGTCATTATTTGTCACTCAATGGTGTATGTCTATCAGTGTTTGTGACACAATAATATATGTCTGTTGTTATTGGTCACACAATTTTGTGTATTTCTATCATTGGTCACACAATTTGGTGTATTTCTATCATTGGTCACACAATTTTGTGTATTTCTATCATTGGTCACACAATTATCAATGTCTATCATGATATCTCAAACAATGGTCTTTGCCTATGACTGTCACTCATGGTGTATGTCTATCATTGTTTGTCACACAATGGTCTTTGCCTATGACTGTCACTCATGGTGTATGTCTATCATTGTTTGTCACACAATGGTCTTTGCCTATGACTGTCACTCATGGTGTATGTCTATCATTGTTTGTCACACAATGGTCTTAGCCTATGACTGTCACTCATGGTGTATGTCTATCATTGTTTGCCACACAATGGTCTTTGCCTATGACTGTCACTCATGGTGTATGTCTATCATTGTTTGTCACACAGTGGTCTTTGCCTATGACTGTCACTCATGGTGTATGTCTATCATTGTTTGTCACACAATGGTCTTAGCCTATGACTGTCACTCATGGTGTATGTCTATCATTGTTTGCCACACAATGGTCTTTGCCTATGACTGTCACTCATGGTGTATGTCTATCATTGTTTGTCACACAATGGTCTTTGCCTATGACTGTCACTCATGGTGTATGTCTATCATTGTTTGTCACACAATGGTCTTAGCCTATGACTGTCACTCATGGTGTATGTCTATCATTGTTTGCCACACAATGGTCTTTGCCTATGACTGTCACTCATGGTGTATGTCTATCATTGTTTGTCACACAATGGTCTTTGCCTATGACTGTCACTCATGGTGTATGTCTGTCATTGTTTGTCACACAATGGTCTTAGCCTATGACTGTCACTCATGGTGTATGTCTATCATTGTTTGTCACACAATGGTCTTTGCCTATGACTGTCACTCATGGTGTATGTCTATCATTGTTTGTCACACAATGGTCTTTGCCTATGACTGTCACTCATGGTGTATGTCTATCATTGTTTGTCACACAATGGTCTTTGCCTATGACTGTCACTCATGGTGTATGTCTGTCATTGTTTGTCACACAATGGTCTTTGCCTATGACTGTCACTCATGGTGTATGTCTATCATTGTTTGTCACACAATGGTCTTTGCCTATGACTGTCACTTATGGTGTATGTCTATCATTGTTTGTCACACAATGGTCTTTGCCTATGACTCACTCATGGTGTATGTCTATCATTGTTTGTCACACAATGGTCTTTGCCTATGACTGTCACTCATGGTGTATGTCTATCATTGTTTGTCACACAATGGTCTTTGCCTATGACTGTCACTCATGGTGTATGTCTATCATTGTTTGCCACACAATGGTCTTAGCCTATGACTGTCACTCATGATGTATGTCTATCATTGTTTGTCACACAATGATCTATGTATGTCATTATTTGTAACACAGTGGTGTATGCCTATCATTGCCTTTCATGTCTGGGTAAAGCGCAAGTGTATTTAACCAGGAATACAACACTGTTTGAAACAAATAGATAGACTTGTCTTTATTGTCACATGGCTTGACATTTCACTTCTTCAACTAGTTTGAGGAGTGTAATTTGCCAATTGCTTCTATTTACCTACTGGCAGAGATGCAATCAATACGACTTGGCATCAGTGTCTCAACACCTGCAACATGAATCTTCCGCTTCGTCATCACAGCTGACAGGATCAGGATGCTTTACTGCTACTTTGTTACAGCTAGCACCTGTTCCTGATAATATCACACCCTATCAAGTAGATGACATAACATTGCTGGTGATATCACACTCTATATATACATTGCATCAAGTAGATGACATTGCTGGTGATATCACAAACTAATGACTTGGGCAAATAGGTGACATTGCTGGTGATATCACAGACTACTAACTTGAGTAAATAGATGACATTGCTGGTGATATCACAAACTACTAACTTGTAAATAGATGACATTGCTGGTGATATCACAGACTACTAACTTGAGTAAATAGATGACATTGCTGGTGATATCACAGACTACTAACTTGAGTAAATAGATGACATTGCTGGTGATGTCACAGACTACTAACTTGAGTAAATAGATGACATTGCTGGTGATATCACAGACTATTGATTGGTGTAAGACTGATGCCATTCCAGGTTGAGGTGTGTGATTTCAAGGACTCCTGATGATAAATGATATTTTTTGTTTTGTCACATACTATATGTCATAGCTTATGTTTACCCTATAAGTTTCCTGGTGATATCATAAACTTCATATCATAGCTTATGTTTTACAGTTAATTATCCCCTTCCGTGGATTTGGCGCGATGTGGGGGATATAGTATTAGGCTCCGTCTGTCCATCCATGCATATGAATTGGAATATCTTAAGAACTGTTGGCTAGATTCTTTTTGTTCCCGGCAACAACAGAATTGCGGTGGATATAGAAATGAGTTACGTCCATCTGTATGTCCATGCGTCTGCAATACTTTGTCCAGTCTCCTAAACTATTCATGATAGCTTAGCTAAACATGGTACACATGTCCAGCATGATCCCAATATGTGCCTTGTGAGGGTTAGAGGATGTGACCTTGTTCGGAGCAGATCACCTAAACTACAGATGCTAGCTGTATATGATGTGCCTTTTGGGGTTTATAATAAAAATAATAATAATAATTTGTTTTACATGTAACAGAGCATGACAACACAATGAAAGGACAAGAGCACAGGAACAAACGAATATATAAATACAATGAGGTTAAAAACAGAAAAAAAACAGAAGGAAACATGAAGGTAATTGATGCATTAAAATACTTGATAAATACTACATATAATAAACATGATAAAGCAATTGCAATGTGTTATGTATAATAACTGAGACAGATGCACTTTAAAATAATCTTGACAGTCATTTAAAAGGGCTTAGACCCAGATATGAATTTTATTTTTTGCGGTTTGCCTGGAAAGATGTTTATGTTTACTTCATGTTTATTTACGACCTGCACCTTCATTACTTTTTAAGGTTGATTTGATAATTTGTGGTGGGAGATTATGTCACCTTAGTGACTGTGTTTGTTTTCTGTGAGATGAGATGTTATAAAGCATACTTAGTGCAATGTTGAGTGTATGATATTCCTGGTGATATCACATACTTCATATTATAGCTTGTTATGGAGAAAAGGCAATGTGATATCAGGCAGTACATATCATGGCAGGGGATGTCAGTAGAGTGATACAGAGGAGATATGTGTACTAAGTATGTGATAGAGAGGAGATATGTGTAGTAAGTGTGTGATAGAGAGGAGATATGTGTAGTAAGTATGTGATAGAGAGGAGATATGTGTAGTAAGTGTGTGATAGAGAGGAGATATGTGTACTAAGTATGTGATAGAGAGGAGATATGTGTAGTAAGTGTATGATAGAGAGGAGATATGTGTAGTAAGTGTGTGATAGAGAGGAGATATGTGTAGTAAGTGTGTGATAGAGAGGAGATATGTGTAGTAAGTGTGTGATAGAGAGGAGATATATGTAGTAAGTGTGTGATAGAGAGGAGATATGTGTAGTAAGTGTGTGATAGAGAGGAGATATGTGTAGTAAGTGTGTGATAGAGAGGAGATATGTGTAGTAAGTGTGTGATAGAGGAGATATGTGTAGTAAGTGTGTGATAGAGAGGAGATATGTGTAGTAAGTGTGTGATAGAGAGGAGATATGTGTAGTAAGTGTGTGATAGAGGAGATATATGTAGTAAGTGTGTGATAGAGAGGAGATATGTGTAGTAAGTGTGTGATAGAGAGGAGATATGTGTAGTAAGTGTGTGATAGAGAGGAGATATGTGTAGTAAGTGTATGATAGAGAGGAGATATGTGTAGTAAGTATGTGATAGAGAGGAGATATGTGTAGTAAGTGTGTGATAGAGAGGAGATATGTGTAGTAAGTGTGTGATAGAGAGGAGATATGTGTAGTAAGTGTATGATAGAGAGGAGATATGTGTAGTAAGTGTGTGATAGAGAGGAGATATGTGTAGTAAGTGTGTGATAGAGAAGAGATATGTGTAGTAAGTGTATGATAGAGAGGAGATATGTGTAGTAAGTGTGTGATAGAGAGGAGATATGTGTAGTAAGTGTGTGATAGAGAGGAGATATGTGTAGTAAGTGTGTGATAGAGAGGAGATATGTGTAGTAAGTGTATGATAGAGAGGAGATATGTGTAGTAAGTGTATGATAGAGAGGAGATATGTGTAGTAAGTGTATGATAGAGAGGAGATATGTGTAGTAAGTATGTGATAGAGAGGAGATATGTGTAGTAAGTGTGTGATAGAGAGGAGATATGTGTAGTAAGTGTGTGATAGAGAGGAGATATGTGTAGTAAGTGTGTGATAGAGAGGAGATATGTGTAGTAAGTGTATGATAGAGAGGAGATATGTGTAGTAAGTGTATGATAGAGAGGAGATATGTGTAGTAAGTGTTTGATAGAGAGGAGATATGTGTAGTAAGTGTGTGATAGAGAGGAGATATGTGTAGTAAGTGTGTGATAGAGAGGAGATATATGTAGTAAGTGTGTGATAGAGAGGAGATATGTGTAGTAAGTGTGTGATAGAGAGGAGATATGTGTAGTAAGTGTATGATAGAGAGGAGATATATGTAGTAAGTGTGTGATAGAGAGGAGATATGTGTAGTAAGTGTGTGATAGAGAGGAGATATGTGTAGTAAGTGTGTGATAGAGAGGAGATATGTGTAGTAAGTGTGTGATAGAGAGGAGATATGTGTAGTAAGTGTGTGATAGAGAGGAGATATGTGTAGTAAGTGTGTGATAGAGAGGAGATATGTGTAGTAAGTGTGTGATAGAGAGGAGATATGTGTAGTAAGTATGTGATAGAGAGGAGAAGGATAACATACTTACAGTCAGGGAGTATTCAGCAGCGGCTGGCTTCTCTCTGTCAAGCTTACATCAACACATAAGGCCTAGGCCATGCTTCACACTCAACAATGTCACCAGTGCAGGTCTACCTCATGTTAGACTGTGTTGATAAACACCCGCACAGCTTCTCCCACTAGCAGAGGTTCATTTTGATCAGTTTTTCCCCAGCCGGTGTAATTTGTAGTGTGAGCTATCATTGGCTGGTGAGTCTCTGAAAGGGGCGTCCCTATAACGAGTCAGCGTGGTGGCGGTGTGCTGTCGGTTGGCACAACGCTAGTATGGATACTACTAGAAGGTGTACTGGAGAGTTTCAGTAGGAGCATTGTCCAGTTGGCTCATCACCTACAGCTTTATAATCCAGCAGCCAGTCTGCCCCAGTGATTGTCCCTGTCAGCACAAAGCACCTCGCTTCACTGACGGTGTCCCAGAGGAACTACCCAGCACCTACTGCTGTGACACCCTAGTGGCACAAACACTCACTTAATCTTATCAGACTCAAGTCTTACGACTGATTACCAATCATTGTTAAGAGCAAACATCCCCTGTCTGGGAACAGAGGGGTTGGGTGATCTTAGACCGTCAGGTCGTGGAGTATACTGTCACAGTTTACCAGTGTTGTTCCATTCCAGAGGCCAACACGGATCCGGACGGACAGACCCCCGTGCGGACACACCAGGTTCTCCGCAGGATTGCTCCCCTCCAGCTTCAGGTAAGTGATGGTTTGTGTCACCTCTTGTTACCAGCAGCTTACATCCTCAACATGAACAGGTTTGTTTATCTTCTGTGGTATTGGTATTATTGATAAACCACACTATCGTTTTCTCAATATGCCGACAGATATGGTTTGACCCGCCCACATATGTCCCCAGGAAAACAGCTTAAGAGTATTGGCTTTTGGAGGTGTTATTTCAACATGCCTAATGTCCACCGATTACCGCACAGAGTTCCTGCACAACGCCTGTATACATAATGGGGAAAAAATCAACATTGCTACAGTTATTTGTGTAGGAAATCTGAAAGTAGATTGCTCAGAAGCAGTGGTGAAGACACATAACAGGTGCTGTTATTATAACAGAATACAGAAACTGTCGTTTGTGGGCTGCCACAACAGAACATTTGTTGGGTATGTCTAGCAGACAATTGTCCTGTCACTGGGCTGCTGTAGTCCATGGGAGACAACACAGGCTAGAGAAAGGTGATTAATTCAATTACTCCTCCGGAAGATATTTACGTACAGATTATCATTTCTACAGATCATTTGATGAGTCATATCATCCATGTTAGTTTTTTGTACCAAATAATATATTACACTGGATAATTTTAGGTTTAATTTTGGATAATGAATTATACTTTGACAAATATTTCGCTGAAATTATGCAGATTGTTGGCATTTCTCTGTGGAACATAACTGCCAATGTCTCTAATTATCTCATTAAGTATAATTGTACTCACTTTGTTGTTCCTTCGCAATAACTTCCAGGAGAATCTAGGCTCTAAGTACTGTGTTATTAAATGTTATTATGTGAGTATCCCATGATATTTATGGAACTGGCACACTATTGTTGTGGATAATTGGATAATTTTCACTCACTCACTCACTGACTCACTCATTCATATTAATCTCAGTCGTGTGGTGCCAACTCTCACCAAGCGTGCAAGGTATTGGCAAACGGAAATGGTTGGTCATTTGCTTTGTGTCAGAAAAATCCTACCTTGGTCATACCAATACTGCAGCTGTTCCTGATGTGAGAGAAGGGGCACTGCAGGCAGATGCTGTACATAGACAAGGGGTAGGGAGTGGGGAGGACACTGTATTGGGACACTGTACAGGGTCACTGTATTGGAACACTGTAAGGAGAAACTGTACGTGGGACACTACAGTGGGACACTGTCGGGGGATACTGTAGGAAGACACTGTTGGGGAACACTGTACATAGACAGGGAGTGGGGAGGACACTGTATTGGGACACTGTAGACGGTCACTGGATTGGAACACTTTAAGGAGAAACTGTATGGGGGACACTGTAGGAAGACACTATGGGGGACACTATAGGGGTACACTGTAGAGGGACACTGGGTTGTAACACTGTTATCAAGCAAATAATGAGACTGTAGAGGGACACTGGGTTGTAACACTGTTATCAAGCAAATAATGAGACTGTAGAGGGACACTGGGTTGTAACACTGTTATCAAGCAAATAACAAGACTGTAGAGGGACACTGGGTTGTAACACTGTTATCAAGCAAATAACGAGAGAGTGGAGAGGGACACTGGGTTGTAACACTGTTATCAAGCAAATAATGAGACTGTAGAAGGTGACAGGGTTGGAACACTGAAGGGGAAACTGCATGGGGGACAGTCGGGAACATTGTTGGGGACGCTGTAGGCGAACACTGTCAGGGACACTGTATGGAGACACTGTAGGATACACTGTCGGGGAACACTGTAGAAGAGCACTGTAGGGGGATAGAGTATGTAGACACTTTAGGGGACACTGTGGGTAGATTCCGTAGATTGTTTACATCACTTTTCAAGGCTGTTTGCAATGTATTGCTGTGACATCATACAATAATTCATTAAACTTCATGATGTATGGATGAAACTAGGTACTGTTACTAATTACCCCAGCATAGGAGAACAAAGTGTTGCTTTGCTTCTTTCAAGTGTAAATTTCACAAAGTACACAGTCTACTTTCCTGAGAGATTTTGATAAATTTCCTATTTCAGTCTTAACTACATGTGAGGGGCTTTCAGTTCTGCAAAATGCAATTCATATGCAAGGGTGTTTGCTGAAAATATCCTTCTTTTTGGAGCTGTTTTGAACATAATGATATACTATGTTGGAGTTTTGCTACATTTGGAAATGTTTGTATGCACATGTGTGAAGACATTTTGTTGGAATAAAGCTTTCCACCCTCCGAAGCTTATTCCAAATGCTTCCTCCATCAACAGTCGTAAGCATGCACTGGTTTGTATTTTGCTAATATGCTCAAAGTGAACAAGCTGCCTCCTTCAGTGACCACATCCTGTGTCGTGTCATGTACATGTAGCCAAAGTCAAAGTCAAAAGGTTTATTGTACAAAAGGCCTTCCGCCCATATACAAGAGAATATGTATATAACAAAAAGTTACAAACAGGGAGTAACACATTCTTTAAGCAGTTCATTTCTTTTAATATATAGTGAAAGGTTTAATATTTGAGATTCGTTCTTAGCAGTTAAAACATATACGAAAGCTTGCGATGGTGGCATCTTTATCAAATGATCTTTAATATATTTCTTTCGAAGGTGACTTTATGGACACACAAACACAAAGTGAATTTCATTCTCTATTTCTATATTGCATAAGTGACAAATTCGTTGCGATTTTGCAATGGACACCTTTCTTCCCTTATTTTCGACAAGGTCTAATAAACCTAGTCGATATTTAATAAAATGGTTCCTTAAAGTTTCCGTTGTGAGTATTGATAAATATATTTCTGGTTAGAGTAAAGTCTTGAAAGTTCTGTAATAAGCATAACGTGAGCTATCTTCTAAATTTGAATGCCATTCTTGGTAAAACATATTTGCAGACCGCGTTCTAAATTCCTTAAGAAACATGTCAACACTTCCAACTGACTGACATAACATGAAACCATACCCATGGGAAAATAGAAGATTCCTTATATGCGTTACCCATGTAATTTTCCCCATGTTATCTAAATGTAAAAGCATATTGTATGCTATTTTAGGAAGATGCTGTTCGTGCATATGAAGAAGTTTGAACCAGTATTTTAAACATCTAATTTGGGAATTAATGTACATGGGGTATCTACCACATTCACCATATACCATTCAATTTGGTGTAGAAGACCCAACGCTTAGAAATATTTTACATGCTAATAAATGGACCTTCTCCAAACATTCATACCTCTGGAATCCCCATACCTCTGAGCCGTACAATAAAATTGGTTGTATCTGGGTATCAAAGAGTTTAAAGAATATTTTAGGTGGCATGGGTCCAACTTTATGAACAATTGAAATTACACTCATTAGGGCTTTCTTTGCACGCAATGAAACCTCTAAATGGTACATGTAGCATGGAAACCTACATCCATCACTATATACAACTGCATTACCAAATAGTCTTTAACATTAATGTGATCTCAACAGTCCAATTGATGTAAGCCACATACCTCAGCTCCAGTATAGAAATACTGGAAGTAGTTTTGTGTCAGAGACTTAAAAAACCTTGAAGTTCACACTGTTGATAACTCTTTGTGTGGCTTGTGTTTCAGTTTGTATTGCCTGAGGATGGAGGATACTTGAAGCTGATACACTCTCTTATATGTATAGCTTGTAACCTTATTCCACGACTCTCCCCCGGTACACCTCACATCCCTCTGCTTCACCACTGTTGTTAAATACAACCACATCAGTGTATTTTGTGTTCAAACCTAAATAAGATCTTGCATATGTGAAATCCAGCTATTGTTCTTCAAACCATTACCTCAACAGTATCCATATCTGGGCACAGCATGCCACGTCTACAAGGTTACGTGGGGTTTCTTTACCTGTTCAAATTCTTCACAATACTTACTTTTTCTACTCTGTTTGCTTTTTGTACTGTGTATACTTTTTAATATGTCCTCAGTAATAGTTTCAGAATGTTTCAAATTCAAAGGGCAACAAGTAGTGTCAGAAAGCCCAGCATGTAGTACCAGTAAGCCCAGCACGTAGTACCAGTAAGCCCAGCACGTAGTGCCAGTAAGGCCAGCACATAGTGCCAGTAAGCCCAGCACATAGTGTCAGTAAGCCCACCACGTAGTGCCAGTAAAGCCAATAAATAGTGCCAGTAAAGCTAATGAGTAGTGCCAGTAAAGCCAATAAATAGTGTCAGTAAAGCCAATGAGTAGTGCCAGTAAAGCCAATAAATAGTGCCAGTAAAGCCAATGAGTAGTGCCAGTAAAGCCAATGAATAGTGCCAGTAAAGCTTATGAGTAGGGCCAGTAAAGCCAATGAGTAGTGCCAGTAAAGCCAATAAATAGTGCCAGTAAAGCCAATGAGTAGTGCCTTTAAGACCACTAAGTTGTGCCAGCAAAGCCAATAAGTAGTTACAGTAGAGACAGTGAGTAGTACCAGTAAAGCTAATGAGTAGTGCCAGTAAAGCCATTAAATAGTGCCAGTAAAGCCTATGAGTAGTGCCAGTAAAGCCAATGAGTAGTGCCTTTAAGATCACTAACTTGTGCCAGTAAAGCCAATAAGTAGTTACAGTCGAGACAGTGAGTAGTACCAGTAAAGCAAATAGGTAGTGCTAGTAAGGCTATGAGTAGTGCATGTAAAGCCAACGAGTAGTCCCAATTGCCGACTTTATGTGCTGCGCAGTAGGTGCCTGAGTGTGTTAGTGTGAACCCTATATGAGATTACAAGCCAGAAAACAAAGCACTAGAATCCGTAGTTTACCAAGTAAGTATGATCCCAAAGATAATGTTATGTTATGCAACAATAATATCAGATGATTTCTCAGTGAGTGAGTGAGTGAGTTTAGTTTTACGCCGCACTCAGCAATATTACAGCTATATGGCGGCGGTCTGTAAATAATCGAGTCTGGACCAGACAATCCAGTGATCAACAACATGAGCGTCGATCTGCGCAATTGGGAACCGATGACATGTGTCAACCAAGTCAGCGAGTCTGACCACCCGATCCCGTTAGTCGCCTCTTACGACAAGCTGAGTCGCCCTTTATGGCAAGCATTGGTTGCTGAAGGCCTATTCTACCCGGGGACCTTCACGGGTCAGATGATTTCTCAAAGCAGTTCATTACTGTTCCCTCAATTCCTTGTCACTCATTCAACATTTTCATATCCTAGAGACACTTAAACACCAATGCTGATGCAGAATTGTCCTTTTCAAAGTCATTGCTGTCAAAAAATAGGTGTCTTTATTGAAAATATTATCATAGTGCATGTCTTCTGCTATCAAAGTGTTAAGGAGTTTACTTTTTTATGGATTGTGATATTGTCATCTCTCTGCATGTGCTGTTCTGAGGATTTCTTGTCCTAATTATTTACTTATTTAATGTAATGATTCTGTTGATTTTTTTTAAACACATATTAAGCATCTGTACATTTTGAGAGTTATAGGAATTTTTAAATCTTAGACCTCTTTCTTATAAAAGTGGCCAATAACCGTCCTCATGCACATGCAGCTTGGGAGAATGTTTTACACTTTAATCAATATCAGTTAGTGCCATTTCCATAGACCTCACTGGTAATCTGTCCATGCTATGCTGGTTAAAGGCATTTTAAAATAGTTCTGACCAATGTAAACATATGACAAACAGATGGGCTGATGGTTTATATTGCAAAGGTGGCGAATACCAGGGAACAGTGGCACGTGAGTGTGTTAATGAACCATGTAGTTACACTAAGACCAGCACAGTGACTGCAGAGATGTGTCCAATGTATGTAATATCAGCAACATGGAATCAAAGTCAATTCCACTTTCACAGGGTGAATATTTCATTGAGAACTGTATAGACTTACGCTTCTCGTTATTATTGATATCATGCTAAACGGTACTTATTCTTGATTGTTCAGATATAGCCTCTTCAACCTAATTATTGGCTCTGTGCTTAACTTAATCTTGATATGTACTCTCAATCTAATCCTGATCTGTACCCTCAACGTGAGCCTGATCTGTACCCCCATCAAATTCTGATCTGTACCCTCAATCCAATCTTGAGCTGTACCCTCAAACTAATCCTGATCTGTACCCTCAGTCTAATCCTGGGCTGTACCTTTAACCCAATCCTGATCCGTACCCTCAGCCTAATCCTGGGCTGTACGATCAACCTAATCCTAATGTGTACCCTCAGTCTGACCCTGATCTGTGTCCTCAGTCTAATCCTGATCTGTACTTTGAACCTGATCTTGGGCTGTACAATCAACATAACCCTGGACTGTACCATCAACCCAGTCCTGATCAGTACCCTCAACCTAATCCTGGACTGTACCATCAACCTAATCCTGATCTGTGTCCTCAGTCTAATCCTGATCTGTACTTTGAACCTGATCCTGGACTGTACCATCAACCTAATCCTGATCTGTATTCTCCACCTAATTCTGATCTGTACCCTCATCTAATCCTGATGTGTACCCTTAATCTAATCCTGGGCTGTTTCATCAACCTAATCCTGATGTGTACCCTCTACCTAATTCTGATCTGTACCCTCAACCTAATCCTGATCTGTACCCTCAATCTAATCCTGGGCTCTTTCATCAACCTAATCCTGATGTGTACCCTCTACCTTATACTGATCTGTACCCTCAACCCAATCTTGAGCTGTACCCTCAACTTAATCCTGATCAGTACCCTCAACCTAATCCTGATCTGTACCCTCAACCTAATCCTGATCTGTACCCTCAATCTAATCCTGGGCTGTTTCGTCAACCTAATCCTGATGTGTACCCTCTACCTAATTCTGATCTGTACCCTCAACCTAATCCTGATCTGTACCCTCCATCTAATCCTGGGCTGTATCATCAACCTAATCCTGATGTGTACCCTCTACCTTATACTGATCTGTACCCTCAACCCTGATCAGTACCCTCAACCTAATCCTGATCTGTACCCTCAACCTAATCCTGATCCGTACTCTCAACCTAATTCTGATGTGTACCCTCAATCTAATCCTGATCTGTACCCTCAATCTGATCCTGGGCAGTACCCTTAGCTTAAGTCAGGTCAGTATCTCCAACCTAATCCTGGGCCGTACCTTCAGTGTGAAACATGTTTCTTGTAACTCACATTAATGTTGCTGCAATATTACAAACAGCACCATCAACCTTAATTTCACCCACTCTCTGTTCTTCAGCGTAATCTTGGCCTAAACCTTCAACCTAATCCTGGTCAACACCCTCAGCCTAATCCTGGTCTAAACCTTCAGCTTAAAACCTAGTCCTGATCTGTACTTCAGCCTAATCTTGGTCAAGACTTTTAAACTAATCCTGGTCTAAACCTTCAGCCTAATCCTGGTCTAAACCTTCAGCCTAAAACCTAGTCCTGATCTGTACTTCAGCCTAATCTTGCTCAAGACTTTTAAACTAATCCTGGTCTAAACCTTCAGCCTGGTCTATTCTTGAATATATGCTTGAATCTTACTTAATCTTGTTATGTGCCTCAGCTTAATCCTGGTCAGTATGTCAACCTAATCCCAGTCTAAACCCTCAACTTAATCTTGGTCTGTACTTCAAACTAATCTTAGTCTAAACCCTCAGCTTAATCTTGGTCTGTACTTAACCTAATCTTAGTCTATTCCTTCAACCTAATCCTCGTGATATGCTGCTCCTATGGCTCTGGCCTATAGATCAGTGGTCAGGTGTCTGGTGTACAGATCAGTGGTCTGGTGTACAGATCAGAGGTCTGGTGTCTGGCCTATAGATCAGTGGTCTGGTGTGTGATGCACAGATCAGTGGTCTGGTGTCTGGTGTACAGATCAGTGGTCTGATAAACAGATCAGTGGTCTGGTGTCTGGTGTACAGATCAGTGGTCTGGTGTACAGATCAGTGGTCTGGTGTACATATCTTTGGTCTAGCATAAAACTAATTTTTTACCAGTAGTTAGTTTTACCTGAGCTTCAGAAACAAATCTAGCAATAAATATTCTATAAAGAAATCTGAATCCTCAGTTATTGTTTGCAGAATTATTTTGTTGTATTATGAAGCTCGTCTTACAGGAGTTACCTGCAGATACAAACATGGTGACCTTTCAAGCTAGCCCTCAGGATTGAAATATACATTACTATGACTGACTGTATCAATTGCCTCTCCAATATGTAATCGATATTTAACTGCCCAAATTAATATATTGCAAATGTCATCTCTACAACAGTCATCAAAAAATGATCTTGGAGTGTTTATATGAAATTCATTTCCTGATTTTCACCCATCAACAGGTCGCTAGCAATCACTGTGGTTATTATGATGGAGATGGAGAAGACCTGATTCATCAGTTTGACACCTCCACTTCAGCATTATACCATCCCTGGCTTCCTAGTCTGCTCCTATCAATGTTAGTCTTAAGTCTCATCTGGCTTCATCTGTTCCAGTCTGGGATAGTCTGTTCCAGTTTGTTTTGTAACCTGTCTCACAGTGTGCAAACACATTGTTTTCCATTCTACACAACCCGTTTTTGCAATGCCAAAATTCTGGATGAATGATGAGTAGATATTCTGATTCTTTGAAATCAATGGCTTTGTCTGTCCTAGCCTGGACTAGTCTGTCCTTGTCTATCCAACTTTGTCCAGGTCTTTTCTAGTCAGGGCTAGTTTGTTCTAACTTCTTCGAGAGGCATTTAGAAGTTTGGTCAATAAGGAAGGATGCAGCAATAAAGAAGTTGTTCATCCATATATTGTCATCCTTCCGTAGTGTGTTCTAGTGAGGTCTGGTCTGTCCCACTCTGTTCCAGCGTGGTCTAACCTGTCCTACTCTGGTTAAATCTGTCCTAGCCTGTTCTAATCTGATCTAGTCTGTCCTAGTCTGTCCTAGTCTGATCTAGTCTGTCCTTGTCTACCTCACTTTGTCACAGTCTGTCCTAAACTGTTCCAGCCTGGGCTAGTGTGTCCTTATCAGCCCAACTTTGTCTCAGTCAGGTCTTGCTGTTCTAAACAGGGCTAGTCTAATCTAACCTGTTCTAGTCATGCTCAATTTGGTCTAGTCTGATCTAGTGAGGGCCTAATCTGGTGTAGCATGTTACGTTTTATTTCTGACTCACTTTGTCTGACTGTCCTAATGTGTCCATGCCATAAACCAGTTTGATTATATTGTACATCGTCAAAGTGGATAAGAAGGAGTTTTATAATGGTAAAAACATGTTTGTTTGTGTGGAACACTCTATATACGTTCATTATGTGCACTTAATGTCAAGGCCACACACACCAAATGTAGATATGTATGCAGTATAAGACTCTCCTGTTAAGTTAACAATGTGGTATAGTCGCTTCTGTGAACACTGTGGTATAGTCACCTGTGTTAATACTGGTATAATGACCTGTGTTAACACGGGTATAATCATCTGTGTTAACACTTTGGTGAAACCAGCTATGTTAACACTGTGGTATAATCACATCTGTTACCACTGTAGTATAATCACCTGGTATAGTAGTAATCTGTGGTAATCAGATGATATATTAATACTGTGGTAAAATCACTTAGTTTGTTAATATTGGAGCATAAATCACAGGGTATATTAATGCTGTGGTATAATCACCTGGTATATTAGTGCTGTGGTATAATCACCTGGTATATTAATGCTGTTTTATAATCACCTGGTGTATTAATGCTGTGGTATAATCACCTGGTATATTAGTGCTGTGGTATAATCACCTGATATATTAATGCTTTGGTATAACCACATGGTATGTTAATGTTGTGGTACAACCACATGGTATATTAATGCTGTGGTATAATCACCTGGTATATTAGTGCTGTGGTATAATCACGTTTATTAATGCTGTGGTATAGCCAGCTGGTATATTAACACTGTAGTATAATCTTCCCGATATATTCATACTGTGGTATAATATTTCTGATATACTGATACTGTGGTATAATCACATGTTATGTTTATACTGTGTTATGATCTCCTGGTATATTAATACTGTAGTATAATCACTTTCTGTATTAATACTGTGGTATAATCACCTGATATAGTATTTTGACAGGTGTATTGCATGAGCTTGTAAATGAATTGACAAAAAGTTAATTACAAATGTTATACTGGTTTGGTCGTATACCTCCTTCCTACAAAGTTGAAACCATCCCAACTGTGTGGATGAACTTAATGATGGGAAGCAATTTGTTTTGTGTTTGTGGTCTTGAATTTGTCGGGTGAATGTTTTCCAAATTACATTTCTCTTATCAATCTGAGGATGACTGACTGATGCAGCAGTGATGGGCATCATGATTCAGTGGGCAACAACAGCTTAATTTTATTTCCATAAATTGCTTGTTCTTAAGGTCATTGTAGTAGATGTACATGATAGGAAGGTATTTAAGTCATGTGGGCAATCTTTGCGTGTCCCTAGAAGTGGGTAATGGCGTGTTTGGGGAACTCTTCAATATGGAGTTGGTATCCATCATGTCTGTGGTGAGGGCAGCCAAATATCTCCTACAGAAATATTGACCCCAAATTTCATTTGAGAAGAGTTATAGGAGTTGAATATTCTGAAATCTAATTTGAAAGTGTGTGGTGTCTCAGGCTTCAATAGCCATGAAGTGATCTTGTGCAACAAAGGTTAACTTGTAGTAGGAGTCGGCCAGGGCACCATCAAGGGTGGGTCACGACTTCCAGCTGCAGCTCCAGGAGAAATCAAACAATCTATCTGTCACTTGATTCCTCACAGTGAACTCAACCTTGATGCTGGTATCTCCATATTATTCTGCCTTCCCTGTAGTATATTCATCAATGTCTGCAGCACAAGGGGGTGGTTCCATGGGACACAGTTTGTGGCCATCATCAGATTCTGTTAGAATCTATGAATACAGCATTCCACTGCTAGAATCTATGAATACAATGTTCTACTACTAGAATCAGTGAATACAGTGTTCCACTACTAGAATCAGTGAATACAGTGTTCCACTACTAGAATCAGTGAATACAGCGTTCCACTACTAGAATCAGTGAATACAGTGTTCCACTACTAGAATCAGTGAATACAGCGTTCCACTACTAGAATCAGTGAATACAGCGTTCCACTACTAGAATCAGTGAATACAGTGTTCCACTACTAGAATCTATGAATACAATGTTCCACTACTAGAATCAGTGAATGCAACATTCCACTCCTAGAATCAGTGAATACAATATTCCTCTGCTAGAATCTATGAATACAATGTTCCACTACTAGAATCTGTGAATACAATGTTCCACTACTAGAATCAATGAATACAGTGTTCCACTGCTAGAATCTCTACATACAATGTTCCACTGCTAGAATCTATGAATCAGTGAATACAATGTACCACTACTAGAATCAATGACTATAACGTTCCACTACTAGAATCTATGAATACAATGTTACACTGCTAGAATCTATGAATACAATGTTCCACTACAAAATAATCTATGAATAAAATGTTGTAAGTCTCCTAGATCCTATGAATACAATGTTACACTGTGCAAAAAGTGCTCAACTTCTAGAATTTATGAATACAATGTTCCACTGCTAGAATCTTTGGATATATGATGTTCTACATCTTTGATATTCCGCCTTGAGAATCTTAGAATATAGTGTTTAACATCATTACTAATTTCACCATAAACAAGTCAGTTTGATCACTAGATGTAGAATGTGACATTCTTGCAGGTTAGGTGCGTGGTATGTTTCAGATTTTTAGTGACTGTGTGACTCTGAGAATAAGGTTATCCACCATGAGCATATTTCTGTGAGATTGCATAGTGATATAGCATTCCTAAAATTCATATTGTATCTGGAGGAGACGACACATGATCCTGACATGACAAAGAGAGGTAACTGCTGTTAACTGTAACTGTGATTCCCTATCATTTCTTTGTGGTGAAGATAGTTTACTTTGATGATACTTTTGTGTTTATTTGGAAACAGCTGCAATAACACAAGCAGTTCAGCTGATCAGAACACCTGTAGAATATGATGTATAATATCCTGCATAGTTTTGGTAGAGTGTAAGACATTATACCTGATGCTTTGGCCCAAGGCTTATGATGATTGTATGGCATCATCACCTGATTGTCTGGACCAAGGCTCATCATAATTGTATGACATCATTAGCAGATGGCTTGGATCAAGGCTCATGATGCCATTCATAGGATTACATGTGTAGCAGTGCGTGGAGTCATCCTACCTTGTCAGCTTTCTGATGGGGTTACCTCTTTGGTCATGTGGACAAATGTCCGGATCAGAATGTCTGTTGCTCAAATATCAGCACGGGACTAAAAAATCTTGTGGCTGGTACACATGGATTGAAATTATATAATAGTGTCTTACAGCAGGAACATTGCAGAGAGCATTGTGGAATGATTGAAGTACATAGTTGAGTCGTCTTTGTCCTGTATTGAGTGACATATGTATGTAGATCCCACATCCACATGCCACACCAGCTGCAGGACAGGTCCGGTGTCATACCAAGTGATGCCTCTGTGGCTTTGTTAGAGGTTTGTGGACATAGACATGACCTAATATCTGGCATGTGATATTGTCCTCACACCTGGCAGACAATGACACTGACTCACCATGTTACAGACTACACTCAGTGTACCTGGTCCTCATCGTCTATACGCAGAAACAGATGCGGTGTATTTGCAGACTTTGAAACAAGAATGTTGATATTGTCGCTGACCAGCTGTTAAAACACCTATTCAGGACATCACTGTTTTGTAATGACTGGGTATTTAAGACCTGACTGCTTTGTATTTTAGATGACAAGTTTGTTAGAGAGTATTTAGAACCTGGTGTGTTTGTCAGGTTTGTTAGAAGGTATCTAGGACCTGACTGGTTTGATAGAGGGTATTTAGGATGTAACTGGTTTGTTAGGAGTTATTTAGGACCTGACTGGTTTGTTAGAGGGTATTTAGGACCTGACTGGTTTGTATTTTAGATCTGATGAGTTTGTTAGATGGTATTTAGGACCTGGTGTGTTTGTTGGAGGGTATTTAGGACCTGACTGGTTTGTATTTTAGATCTGATGAGTTTGTTAGACGGTATTTAGGACCTGGTGTGTTTGTTGGAGGGTATTTAGGACCTGACTAGTTTGTTAGAAGGTATTTAGGCCCTGACTGGTTTGTTAGAAGGTATTTAGGCCCTGACTGGTTTGTTAGAAGGTATTTAGGACCTGACTGGTTTGTTAGAGGGTATTTAGGACCTGACTGGTTTGTTAGAAGGTATTTAGGACCTGACTGGTTTGTTAGAGGGTATTTAGGACCTGACTGGTTTGTTAGAGGGTATTTAGGCCCTGACTGGTTTGTTAGAGGGTATTTAGGCCCTGACTGGTTTGTTAGAGAGTATTTAGGCCCCGACTGGTTTGTTAGAGAGTATTTAGGACCTGACTGGTTTGTTAGAGGGCATTTAGGACCTGACTTGTTGTTAGGGGATATTTACTAAATGACCAGTTTCTTAGGAGATGTTTAGGACCTGACTGGTTTGTTAGAGGGTATTTAGGCCCTGACTGCTTTGTTAGAGAGTATTTAGGACCTGACTGGTTTGTTAGAGGGCATTTAGGACCTGACGGTTTGCTGGAAGGTATTTAGGCCCTGACTGGTTTGTTAGAGAGTATTTAGGATGTAACTGATTTGTTAGAAGGTATTTTGGCCCTGACTGGTTTGTTAGAGGGTATTTAGGACCTGACTGGTTTGTTAGTATTTAGGACCTGACTGGTTTGTTAGAGAGTGTTTAGTCCCTGACTGGTTTGTTAGAGAGTATTTAGGCCCTGACTGGTTTGTTAGAGAGTATTTAGGACCTGACTGGTTTGTTAGAGGGCATTTAGGACCTGGCTGGTTGTTAGGGGATATTTACTACCTGACCAGTTTCTTAGGAGATGTTTAGGACCTGACGGGTTTGCTAGAAGGTATTTAGGACCTGACTGGTTTGTTAGAAGGTATTTAGGATGTAACTGGTTTGTTAGAAGGTATTTAGGACCTGACTGGTTTGTTAGAGGGTATTTAGGACCTGGTGTGTTTGTTAGAGAGTATTTAGGACCTGACTGGTTTGTTAGAGGGCATTTAGGACCTGACTGGTTGTTAGGGGATATTTACTACCTGACCAGTTTCTTAGGAGATGTTTAGGACCTGACTGGTTTGCTGGAAGGTATTTAGGCCCTGACTAGTTTGTTAAAGGGTACTTAGGACATTACTAGCTTGTTAGAGGGTGTTTACTACTTCACTGGTTTGTTCGAAGATATTTAGGACCAGACTGGTTTGTTAGCAGGTTTGGGGGACCTGACTGGTGTGTCAGGGGCTATTTAGGTCCTGACTGGTTTGTTTCTTTGAGTGGCATTTCAGAAATTGGGAAGAACAAACTGTATGGATAACTTTTTATATTAGAGAGAGCAACATTTTGATACAAATTCTTGTACTGTTCTGAAGCATAAATGTTAGAGAGTATGTTAGACAGTCTTTTGGACTGGTCGGTTTGTTAGAAGGTATTTTGGATCTGACTTGTTTGTTAGTGACTAAGTTGAATCAGGGCCTCCTTTCACAAAGTTCTAAAGTGATTCTAAGTTAAGGTTATCTTAGTGCTGTGTTCAAGAATGGGAGGTTGCTTCATGAAAGAAGCCCCATACTGCTTTGGTTAGAGGGTATTTAGTTTATTAGATTCACAAGGAACTCAACTGAACTTGGAACTTGAGATTATCCACACTGAATGTCTTTAAAAATCATGTGCCAAAGCCATTACCAGATGTAACTAGAGGCTAGAGAACAACCTTCTCCAGGGATGACCTTTCCAGCTGTCACAGGCTGACAGTGGTGATGAAGGTGACTACTCTGAGGCAGGAACGCATCTGAGCTGGTGGTGTGTATAGATGTGCATGTGTGCATGTGTGTCGCTCTCTCACTCTGGAAGGCACACTGGAAGAAGAGGGTATCCCACATGTGCTTGTCGATGTTTCTCCAGCCTCCATCTAAGAAGGATGTTACTTTAATATGCCACTTCCCTTCCAACACAAGCTGCTGGCCTAAACTGATGATGTTCTGCCTTAAGCTGTAGATGCAATGTAACTTCTAAAATAGATTGCTTTTAAAATTCCTTGTGAGATTTATGATGAGAGGGCAGGGTATTGCTCAAGCAAATCACATGACCTCACAAGGTTGAGAGAGGAAGTAATATTTTTCTTCTTATAACTGGAGATTTCCTAAGAATAATCTTTCACAATACATGTACATGTGCTGAACAGGGACCAAGTTCATTATTTTTCAAACATCTCACTTCAAATACCATCCAAAAGTGTGATTAATCTTCCCAGTAAGGGAACAGCCAATCACGGCCCCAACACAACAAATATTTTTATGAGGTATGTGTCAATTGTTTTTATGGCGCAAGACTTTAATCAGTCAAACAAAATTTCTGGAGGAGTTTTATGATTGGTTTATATGACCACATCTGGGCTGTGAATATTGCGCCATGCACAATGATTGAATCCTGCTTGGGGGAGCCGGGGCTGATTACCAGGAGACTATCCGTCCGCGGCGTTGCTCCACACTCGTGGAATCCTAACACTTGTGGCACCATAACATCAAAGGCTTTTCGAACAGACCTGCGATTTATTAGGTTATAAACTTTTTATTTTAATCCTTTTGTTTTCTCAATCAGTTTAATGATAATCACAAGCATTACATCAATTTTGACATTTTTAATCTATTTGGAGAAATCGAAGCTCTTTAAGAGCAATCCGATCACTAACATGGCACTGTAAAATAATTGTTGTATTAAACACCAGGGCATCAATATGCTAATGATGTCTGTGCAAACGTGAAATGTCTTGTAATGATGTATGGACTGAAGCCCAGCATATTGATGAGATCAGGATTTGCTGTCAGAGAGAGTCAAATTGTCACATCGCTCAGTGCTTGTACTCAGAGAGTCATATAGTCACATAACTCAGTACCTGCTGTCAGTCATATATTCACATCACTCAGTGCTTGCACACAGAGAATCATATAGTCACATCACTCAGTGCTTGCACACAGTGTCATATTGTCACATCACTCAGTGCTTGCTGTCAGAGCTAAATAGTCACATCACTCAGTGGTTGCACACAGAGTCATATATTCACATCACAAAGTGCCTGCCATCAGAGTCATATATTCACATCACTCAGTGCTTGCTGCCAGTGAGGCATATTGTCACATGACTTAGTGCTTGCACACAGTCATATAAAGCCTGCCATCAGTTTTATTTGTGAGTATGTACCTGCTACAGCTCGTTACCCTGCTTGCCTGGCTGTGTGAGGAGATTTGTGTGTGAATATGCCACTGCTACAGCTGGTTGTCCTGCTTTCCTGGCTGTGTGAGGAGTTTTATATGTGAGTATATCCCTGCTACAACTGATTGTCCTGCTTCCCTCCCTGTCTGTGGAGTTTTATGTGTGAGTATGTCCCTGCTACAGCTGGTTGTCCTGCTTCCATTTCTGTGTTAGGAGTTTCATCTGTGACTGTGACCTGACTATACTGGTAACTGCAAGAGACACGATATTAACACATCAGCACAAATAGTCCTCTTAATGTGAACCCATTAATGCAAATAATAGCAGCTAGAATTTCTTACGAAATTACTGTAATAATGGCCTCATTGCTTCTCCTGTGTCGCTGTATGGGAAAGTGAATAATTCACTTCCACTTTATGACGGACATGAATACTGCAGCAGACTGAGGAACAGAATGTGACAATCACCGACAAAAGCTCACTATAATTAAAACGCCTCAATTTCAACACTCACTATCATTTTTGATGCAAATGTATCGATCTGTTAAAGGAACAGATAGTCCAAGTTGATGAAGTCAGAAACATCATGGGGATTGTTTGACAAGTAAAAAGGTGAAACATGTTTGAAATGTTCCACCGAGTGTTGTGTTTTTCTGTAGATTCAAGGCACACTAAGGAAGCCTGGACTGGGCACACGCATCTGTCAGTGAACACATTCTGGTGTCAGTGCTTGTGTCTATTAGATTTCTCCCGTCACAGAGGGACACATTTTGCAGCTCAAAAACATTAAAATTCATGACATTGAAGTAAATTGTTTTAAGGTAATATGACATTCTATTGATTTTTCCTGGAAAGAAATTATTTTGTGTTTGAAGTTGGAGTTAATCATGTTTCTTAAGTGGAAAACTTTGACTCTACAGATATGAGAAACAATGAAAAGGAACTTGCTGGCATCTTTTTGATAGCTTCATGTGTACTTTCATCATTCATGGGGAAAACCTGGTTCTCTTCTTTGTCTATGGACCCCTGTACAACTAGTTGTTGTCTGTGGACCCCTGTACAACCAGTAGTTGTCTATGGACCTCTGTACACCCAGTAATTGTCTGTGGACCCCTGTACAACTAGTACTTGTCTGTGGACCCCTGTACAACCAGTTGTGGTCTGTGGACCCCTGCACAACCAGTTGTTGTCTGTGGTCTCCTGTACAACCAGTTGTTGACTATGGACTCCTGTACAGCCAGTAGTTGTCTGTGGACTCCTGTATAACCAGTTGTTGTCTATGGACTCCTGTACAACCAGTTGTTGTCTGTGGACTACTGTACAACCAGTTGTCTATGGACTCCTGTACAACCAGTAGTTGTCTGTGGACTCCTGTACAACCAGTAGTTGTCTGTGGACCCCTGCACAACCCGTTGTTTTTTGTGGACTCCTGTACAACCAGTAGTTGTCTGTGGACCCCTGTGCAACCAGTAATTGTCTGTGGACCCCTGTACAACCAGTTGTCTGTGGATCCCTGTACAACCAGTAGTTGTTTATGGACCCCTGTACAACCAGTAATTGTCTGTGGACACCTGTACAACCAGTAGTTGTCTGTAGACCCCTGTACTACCAGTCATTGTCTGTGGACCTCTGTACAACCAGTTGTCTGTGGATCCCTGTACAACCAGTAGTTGTTTATGGACCCCTGTACAACCAGTAATTGTCTGTGGACACCTGTACAACCAGTAGTTGTCTGTAGACCCCTGTACTACCAGTTATTGTCTGTGGACCTCTGTACAACCAGTTGTCTGTAGATCCCTGTACTACCAGTAGTTGTCTATGGACCCCTGTACAACCAGTAATTGTCTGTGGACCAGTGTACAACCAGCAGTTGTCTGTGGACCCCTGTACAACCAGTAATTGTCTGTGGACCCCTGTACAACCAGTTGTCTGTAGATCCCTGTACAACCAGCAGTTGTCTGTGGACCCCTGTACAACCAGTAATTGTCTGTGGACCCTTGTACAACCAGTTGTCTGTAGATCCCTGTACAACCAGTAGTTGTCTATGGACCCCTGTATAACCAGTAGTTGTCTGTGGACCCTTGTCTCACATGCCTCATGTTGCCCTGCTGCCAGTCTAGCATCTTCTTCATGAGAGTCATATTTCAGGAGTTGATTCGTGCAGCAGGAGCTAAGGCCATTCAGAATTCTTATCAGTTTTCCCCTGGATTCTGTGGGACCAGCTACTCACAAAGTTCAATACATGTCAGTACCATATTGCCATCTTGTTTTCTCACTTACTTCCAATCTGAAAATGAGTTGGACTTAATTTCCTGTCTATTAGAAATGAAAGTGTTTTTCCTGCACTGATGGTGCAGCTTTGTGATGGGACCTAGTTCTTCAGTGTGATTTGATGAGCTTCAGATAAAAGCAGAGTCTCTTCATGGTGTGCTATAATAGGTAGCTGTGAAATCAAAGATTTGGTGTGTTCTTTTTGAGACAGACCTTGAAGTAGTTTCTGCAAAGAGAAGTAGTTTTCCGAAAGAGGATAACCTTCAAGTTGAGAATCCATCTACACCCTGACTGTATCCTACTTCCATCTCTCTACACCCAGTAAGTGTCCTGATTCCTTCTGTTTACATCCAGTTAGTGTCCTGATAACATCTGTCCACACCCTGACTGAATCCTACTTCCATCTCTCTACACCCAGTTAGTGTCCTGATTCCATCTGTTTACATCCAGTTAGTGTCCTGATAACATCTGTCTGCACCCTGACTGTATCCTACTTTCACCTGTCTACACCCAGTTAGTGTCCTGATTCCATCTGTTTACATCCAGTTAGTGTCCTGATAACACCTGTCTGCACCCTGACTGTATCCTACTTTCACCTGTCTACACCCAGTAAGTGTCCTGATTCCTTCTGTGTGCATCCAGTTAGTGTACTGATAACATCTGTCAACACCCTGACTGTATCCTACTTCCATCTGTCTGCACCCAGTAAGTGTCCTGATTCCTTCTGTGTGCATCCAGTTAGTGTACTGATAACATCTGTCTACACCCTGACTGTATCCTATTCTGTCCAGAACCAGTTAGTGTCCTGATTCTATCTGTTTGCACCTTAACTATATCCTATTTCCATCTGTCAGCATCATGACAGTGTCCCTGATTCCTTTGGAACTGGCTAGACACAATAGGTCTCCTCACAGTAGCCATGGGTCCCAGACCTGTCTTAAGGCTATTTCTGCAATCCTAGCACCAGATTTTATCGAACACAATTGAAAACATTGCCACTCTTTGAGCCACTGGCAAACTGATTGTACTCGAAGTCCAATTTCAATTGTCCAATAAAATAAACTAAGACTTATGTCCCCGTTGGTGGAGGAGGAAAAGCAAGTTGCTGGAGGCTGTAGCTGAAGTAGCAGATTGTCTTCATGACATATCTTACAACTGTCACCAAGTCAGCAGGCCAAGTAAATTAACAATGTTTCTGTTCCATTCTTTAGTAAATCTTTTCTGAATCGTAATTGTTACAACAGGTAGTTGATGTGGTTGCCATCATGGAACCCTACAGTGGGATGGGTTTCAGTGTCAAAAAGCTTATTGTTGAGGACATTGTCATTGAACACTGCAGGTGCAGCTGTTGTTGCTATTGTGATGCTCCCGATATGTGATGGTTGTTGTTGTCCCCAGCCATCATACAGGACCTGGCAGGGAGACTGGATGTGTCACTCTGTGTGCACCAGGCCAGACACACTTCCCTTGAAGCAGATGCTGTACTGACACTGGTCCCCCTAGCCAACACTTGTGGAAAGTGATGCCCATAAACTTGAGTTTTTGCAGTATCAAAGACCAGAAATGCTGCAGAGTATTTATGGCTCCCATTTGCTGGGTCTAGTTGAATGTATTTATTGTCTGTGAAAATGTGTGTTTGCACACCAATCCCCGACCATGGCCCTGGAATGTTGCCTCGTAATTCTCTGTGTTCTACAAATAACCAACTGCTTAAACTGTCTTCATCAATGCTTGTTTGTGGTGCAGCCAGTTTCATCCTGAATATCATTACCAATAGCTGGGCTAAAGTATTGTTACACCCTGTATTAAAGGCTACTAATGATACACAATGTAACAAAGTTAATATGCTTTCAGAATGTAATGATGGCTACTCATTCCAATGTGTAACAACACTACTACTATTATACCATGTACCAAGTATAGTAGTGTTACAGGGCTACCATGTAATAAGGTTAGTACTGTTACAGCATGTAATGATGCTAATAGTGTTACAGCATGTTGCAAGGCTAGTAATTGTGCACCTTGTAACAAGGTTGGTAGTGCTGTGGCATGTAAGAAGGCTAGTATCTATCAGCAAGTTACATAGTTGTACATTGTTAGAACATGACACATGGACTGAAGTTACATAGGTACAACGTTAGAACACAATGTATGTCTGTTAGTTATGTAGTTCTTCAATGTTAGAACACATGATATATGTCCGGGATTTTGTTGTATAATTTTAGAACACATAAATCTGTTAAGTACATAGCTGCACAACGTTAGAACACAATGTATGTCTGTTAGTTACGTAGTTCTTCAATGTTAGAACACATGATATATGTCCCGGATTTTGTTGTACAATGTTTACTAAGAACACATGTATCTGTTAAGTACATAGTTGTACAATGTTAGAACACACGTATCTGTTAAGTACAGAATTGTACAATGTTAGAACACGTACCTGTTAGGTACATAGTTGTACAATGTTAGAAGACTTGTATCTGTTAGGTACATAGTTGTTCAGTGTTAGAGAAGGACCACTTGCATATGGTTGGACAAATCTTTGAGCGAGGCAAATTTAATTGTCATACCATATTCCTATGTTGATGACAGCCTGGGCTGGATTGTTGAAGTTTCCAAAGTATTGCTGTTTAGGTCTGAGAGCCTGGAGCCGTCTGGTGCTGGATTCCTGACATCAGAGATTAGTGTCTATGTTGTTACTTTTGATCTTTTATCTCATAACTGTTTTAGCCTGTGTAGTTTGAATGTAATTACTTACTTGCTGCTTGCTATTGAAGGAGACCACTGTGTTCCTTAGTGATCAACTTCACTTAGGCATAACATACTCTAGATGTGTGTAGACAGATTCCCTTCAACATCACTAGATGTGTGTAGACAGATTCCCTTCAACATACACTAGATGAGTGTAGACAGATTCCCTTCAACATACACTAGATGAGTGTAGACAGATTCCCTTCAACATATACTAGATGTGTGTAGACAGATTCCCTTCAACATACACTAGATGAGTGTAGACAGATTCCCTTCAACATCACTAGTTGAGTGTAGACAGATTCCCTTCAACATCACTAGATGAGTGTAGACAGATTCCCTTCAACATACACTAGATGAGTGTAGACAGATTCCCTTCAACATATACTAGATGTGTGTAGACAGATTCCCTTCAACATACACTAGATGTGTGTAGACAGATTCCCTTCAACATACACTAGATGAGTGTAGACAGATTCCCTTCAACATATACTAGATGTGTGTAGACAGATTCCCTTCAACATACACTAGATGAGTGTAGACAGATTCCCTTCAACATCACTAGTTGAGTGTAGACAGATTCCCTTCAACATCACTAGATGTGTGTAGACAGATTCCCTTCAACATACACTAGATGAGTGTAGACAGATTCCCTGGATGGGAGAACACTGAAGTGCATTGTGTGTCAGTCTGCCGTCTGCTGTCTGCTGTCATGGGATGGACGTTCATGCAAACATCGCTGGAGCATGGAATAACAGACCATTGATTCTGGTCTCTCTGGGAAATAAAGCAGCTTTTCATCATGACAATAAATATTGATTGTGCATTTTATGGAGTTTACTTACCCCGATTGACTAGAATCAGATCTGTTTATGTTCCCATTGTGATTAACAGGGTTTTGTCATTACATCACTGTTAGTGGTAACACATTCACTCAGTACAGAAGCCTCTAGTGGCAAACTTAACATGGACACACTGTTGTGTTGAGTGAGAACTTGTAGCATTACGCACTGATTATAACATCAAGTGGACACACTGTTGTGTTGAGTGAGAACTTGTAGCAGTACTCACTGATTATAACATCTAGTGGACACACTGTTGTGTTGAGTGAGAACCTGTAGCATTACCCACTGATTATAACATCAAGTGGTCACACTGTTATGTTGAGTGAGAACTTGTAGCATTACTCACTGATTATAACATCAAGTGGACACACTGTTGTGTTGAGTGAGAACTTGTAGCAGTACTCACTGATTATAACATCTAGTGGACACACTTTTGTGTTGAGTGAGAACTTGTAGCATTACTCACTGATTATAACATCAAGTGGACACACTGTTGTGTTGAGTGAGAACTTGTAACATTACTCACTGATTAAAACATCAAGTGGGCACACTGTTGTGTTGAGTGAGAACGTGTAGCAGTACTCACTGATTATAACATGACTTTTGGGGTGAGTCCTTGTGACTACTTGTGTTGTGTTCAGAGATATTCCATTACTTCTTTGGTCTTGGGGACAAGTGACTTCCTGGCAGGTACTTTGTTTCACATCTTCACTCAGCCGGTCTGAACTAATGAATCTCTCAATATTCAGCCCTACATTCCAACTGAATTCCAGTTAATGACAAATCTGACATGATTTCTGCACATTGCCTTCACACCAGCCGGTGTGCAATCAGGGTATCAGGAAATAGAATGAGCTCAATGACTGGTGTGGAAAGGCCGATTATTCTGATATCAGACACGCAGGAATTAGGCTTTTCATGTCTCCCATTAGTTCAAGAGTTTGAGGCTTGTAAAGGAATTCTTATGCAGGAAGAAGGGTTTTGTCAAAGTTCAAGTATTTCAATATGGCTGGCTGTCGGAGGTGCTATTGATCAGACAACTAATATTGATGTTACCTTGTGATGAGGCAAAATACGCCCTCAAATAACCAGCTCCACTTCTTGCTGACATAGAGAGATGGCTTTCACATTTAGCACCATGTTGAAAAGATCAGAAGCACACTGACATTGGATATATCTCCCTGACACAGCCGGTATTATTGCACATGTCTATTTTACATAGATGGTGTTATTGCACATATCTATTTTATATAGCTGATAATATTGAAAATATCTCAATTACACAGTTGACATTATTGCTGATATCTCCCTGACACAGCTGGTAATATAGCACATGTCTATTTTACATAACTGGTATGACTGCACATACTTTACTTTGCTGGTATTATTGTGTCATAATTCTGTTATTGCACACTTGTTGCATAGATCTCACATGACAGTTTTAGATTTTATCTGGTAGTATTGAACACATACCACATTTCTGGGATTTGTGAACACATACCACATTTCTGGTATTTTTATTCCCCCAGCATGTAATGCTGGGGGATATAGTCGACACCTGATCTGTCTGTCCGTCCGTCCGTCCGTAATCATTTTGTTTCCGGAGCATAACTTAGAAACTATTCAATAATTTTAGATCAAACTTGATATAGTAATCTCAGCCTATGGTTGTGCCTTTTGCTATTTACAGATTTTTGGCATTTATATTTTTTTTGTTTTTCCGTGGAACATTTTGGTGTTAGTCTTATGGTGGGGTGGGCTTCCTTTCCAGAGCAAAACTCAAAAATCATTCAATATTTTTCTGCAAAATTTGGTTGATATATCAATCAGAACCTAAAGTGGTGCCTTTCGCCATGTACAGGTTCTTGTGGTTTATTATTTTCTCGGTTTCCATGGAAACGTTTCGGACATAGTCTCAAAATGGAGGGATGGACTTCATTTCCGTAGCAGAACTCAAAAACCATTCAATATTTTTCTGCAAAATTTGGTAGATATATCAGTCTGAACCTGAAGTGGTGCCTTTTGCTATGTACAGCATCTTATGGTTTATTATTTTCGCGGTTTCCATGGAAATGTTTCGGACCTAGTCTGAAAAGTAAGAGATGTGTTTCCTTTCCAGAGCAGAACTCAAAAACTTCTTAATATCTGTTATTAAAACTTGGCAGATATGTGTTGCAGACCCCAGAGTGGTGCCTTTTGCTATTTACAGGTTTTTGTGGTTTATTATTTTCTTGGTTTCCATGGAAACCTTTCGGACTTAGTCTCAAAATGGAGGGGTTGCCAGAGCACAACTCGAAAACCATTTCATATCTTTCAACAGATCTTGGCAGATATATGAGACAGATCTTGAAATTATGACTTTGCTGGTTACAGATATATAGCATTTATAATTTTCATGAATTCCATGGAAACAATTCAAACTTAGTCTAAAAAACAATGAGTAACTCTCAGATTATTTGTCCTTTCAAACATGTGGAGGGCGGGGGGATATGTCATCTTCTGATGACTCTTGTTTAAAACATACCACAGTTCTGGTACTAGTGAACACATACCACAGTTCTGGTATTTGTGACCACATACCACATTTGTGGTATTATTGAATGTGTCAGGTGTCCTGATGTGTCTGCAGCTTGTTGGTTGCTGGAAGGGGTCTGTCAAACATTTCCTCCATTTCTTGAGGTTAAAAATGATAATTGACATGCAATCCTTACGTAAATAATGGTTTCCCTCCTCCTTTCATGGATAACAGAAAATTCTAAATTCAAATTCCCTTGTCCCACTTGATGCCAACATCAATGGAGATAAGTGGTGTGTCTTCAAGGAAATGTCTTTTCAATCACAAAAAATAATACACTTGAAATTGGCAGTGCTTTGTTAGAGGTACAAGTTTGTCTTGTAGTGCAGATTGTGGCAGTGAGTGAAAGACTGGTATCTCAGCAAGCAGACTCCTGTGCAAACAGACTCCTGTGTAATGATGTGTGGCTTGTATGCACATGGTAATCAAGGGCATCTTGGCTAATGTACAAGCAGTTGATTTGTACCATGGCCCCAGGAGGCATCCTCTGTATCATCCTGCCGGTCATGGACAGCACCACCTTCTACAGGCATAATTCATGCAGGAAAAAAATGCATCAATTAGCCAGTTTTGCCTAGGTTGAAATGTTCCCATTAAGTTTCAAACTCATATATACCAGTGCAGTCAGTCACTGCAAAGTCATTGTGTAGTCATTAACTGGAGATGGGGATTCTGTGTAGTTGTAAACAGAGGATTCTGTGTGTAGTTGTAAACAGCAGATTCAATGTATAGAAAATGGGGGATTCATGTAGTAGCTGCAAACAGAGGAATTTCTTATTCCTTTTGTCACTGCAAATATTTAACCATATGTAGTTGTAAAGGAAGATTCTGAGAGTAGTAAAGTGTGGTATGGTCCATATGACTGCTATCAGGGTGTAGGTTCCAGTTTGCTGACTGTTAGAAATTGGTGCAAGTCCAGTGGCGAAAAGGGAGAAAATTAAGAAGCACTGTGTCACTTGTGTACTTTTGTATGTGTGTATGTGCACTTTTGTATGTATGTGCACTTTTGCATGTATGTGCACTTTTGTATGTATGTGCACTTTTGTGTGTGTACTTTTGTATGTATGTGCACTTTTGTATGTATGTGCACTTTTGTGTGTGTACTTTTGTATGTATGTGCACTTTTGTGTGTATGTGCACTTTTGTATGTATGTGCACTTTTGTATGTGTGTATGTGTACTTTTGTGTGTATGTGTACTTTTGTATGTATGTGCACTTTTGTATGTGTGTATGTGCACTTTTGTGTGTGTGTGTGTGTACTTTTGTATGTATGTGCACTTTTGTGTGTATGTGCACTTTTGTATGTATGTGCACTTTTGTATGTATGTGCACTTTTGTGTGTATGTGCACTTTTTTATGTATGCACTTTTGTATGTGTGTATGTGTACTTTTGTGTGTGTGTGCACTTTTGTGTGTATGTGCACTTTTGTGTGTGTGTGCACTTTTGTGTGTATGTGCACTTTTGTATGTATGTGCACGTTTGTGTGTGTGTATGTGTACTTTTGTGTGTATGTGCACTTTTGTGTGTGTGTGTACTTTTGTATGTATGTATGTGCACTTTGTATGTATGTGCACTTTTGTATGTATGCGCACTTTTGTGTGTGTGTGTGTGTACTTTTGTGTGTATGTGCACTTTTGTATGTATGTGCACTTTTGTGTGTATGTGCACTTTTGTATGTGTGTATGTGTACTTTTGTGTGTATGTGCACTTTTGTGTGTGTGTGTGTGTACTTTTGTGTGTATGTGCACTTTTGTATGTATGTGCACTTTTGTATGTATGTGCACGTTTGTGTGTGTGTGTGTGTACTTTTGTGTGTATGTGCACTTTTGTGTGTGTGTGTACTTTTGTATGTATGTGCACTTTGTATGTATGTGTACTTTTGTATGTGTGTGCACTTTTGTATGTGTGCTCACTTTTGTGTGTGTGTGTACTTTTGTATGTGTGTATGTGCACTTTGTATGTATGTGCACTTTTGTATGTATGCGCACTTTTGTATGTGTGTGTGTACTTTTGTGTGTATGTGTACTTTTGTATGTGTGTATGTGTACTTTTCTGTGTGTATATGTGTACTTTTCAGCTGTTTTATGAAGCCAGATGATTTAGTTCAGTCAGTGCTAGTTTCACCATTCAGTATTCAGTTTCCTTCCAGATGTGAACTTCAGAATCAACTTTCTCTTTTTAATAAGTTTAAAGATTGATATTTTTTCCACACTTGTAATTTTCTAAATGGCGCCTGATGGAAGCGTTTCGTTTACCATCAGAAATCTCCAAGGAGTTCAAATGCTTCAACTGATGAAATTCAAATTAACCCAAATTTGAAGTCACAACTTTGCTGAATGTCTGCTGATTGAATTTAGTGTCTGTTACAGAAATAATACATATTTCCCCCTTTCTGAAACCTCTGTGATACTTAACAAGTCCAGTTAATGAAATTAGTTGGTAATACCAAAGTTCTTGCTCACTATCTTTCTGGCTAGTGTTTCCCAATAGTAACATGTTCTTTGTACCATTCTTACAGCAGGTAGTTCCAAGGGAGTGTGCCCCATGTATACCGTGTGTTGGGAGCCAGTGTCAGGAGCCCCCACCTGACTAGTCTGGTCTAGATGTCAGGGCCAGCTGTGTTCATGGTGTCCAGGGGCCAGCTGTGGATATGGTGTCTTGGTTTTGGTTGCCAGTCGTGTCCCTGGTGTCTAGGTGTTGGTGCCAGGTGTGTTCATAGTGTGTTGGCATCAGAACCAATTGTGTTCATGGTGTCAAGATGTCAGAGCCAACTGTATTCATGGTGTCTTGGCATCAGAACCAGTTGTGTTCATGGTGTCAAGATGTCAGGGCCAACTGTGTTCATGGTGTCTTGATGTCAGAGCCAACTGTGATCATGGTGTCTTGATGTCAGAGCCAACTGTGTTCAAGGTGTTGATGTGAGGGCCAGCTGTGTTCATGGTGTCTAGATGTCAGAGCCAACTGTGTTCATGGTGTCTTGGCATCAGAACCAATTGTGTTCATGGTGTCAAGATGTCAGAGCCAACTGTATTCATGGTGTCTTGGCATCAGAACCAGTTGTGTTCATGGTGTCTAGATATCAGGGCCAGCTGTGTTCATGGTGTTGATGTGAGGTTTGGCTGTGTTCATGGTGTCTAGATGTCAGGGCCAGCTGTGTTCATGGTGTCCAGGGGCCAGCTGTAGTTGCATTGATGTATCTGTATTTACTCTGTAAACTCTAACACAGACATGTGACCTCCTCATGAATTGCTTACACAGGATTAGATGAAGGTTGGTCTTCAGGATGCTTAGGTCAGCAGTCTTAGAGATTGCAGGTGTCATTACCCATCTAAATCAATAAGCATTCATCAGCTGGTTTTAACAAAAACTGATGACAAAGTGGGCAAGGTTTCGATTCTCCCATCTCTACCCGTGTGTATCTAAACATGATCACTCACTGCCGTCAGACTGGGTATACCTCCACGCAGAAAGAGTCTCACGATGAAACCAAAATATCGTAATCGGCAGGCATGATCGATGCCAGGGAAATGGCATTTCATCTGACTTAAGTAGAAGGAAGCAGTTATGCTTAATTCACTGGCAATAGAAGATTGGGAGCTGAAGGCAGATTACTGCATCTAGTTGGACTGAACCCTCTAGGCTAAATATGGACACTTGTAAAATGAGGTTCAACTTTTGTTTGATTCTTGTTTAATTAGTTTAGGCAGTTTGAGACCAAACCGAACTTTGTGTGATAATTCTAACTGAGGAGTGGTAGGTTTATTATGTTATTCAGAATGCCGGGGCCTCTGTTATTAAGTAGCGAGGTCATCTCTGCATATGTCTGAGTAATTGTTTCATGTCACGGGCAGCACATTTGTATCTTTCAAAATCCTATCACGAAGAATGATTCAAAAATATATATATATGTCCAATTCTTATATTTTTTTTTGTTAATGTATAATGGATGTATCTTGAAGTAGTAAAAGAAACCTGTTATTTCAATTCTGTGAAGTTATTATACTGTTTTATATCTTATCTCTCCTTATTTATTACTGTCTCTCAGTTTATGTCATTGTATGCTAGTGACCCTCTACTCCTGTCTAGTGACCTTCTATTGCTGTCGAGTGACCCTCTTATTCTGTCTAGTAACTATTACTGTCTAGTGACCATTACTGTCTTGTGACCATCTGTTGCTGTTTAGTGAGTCTCTTCTGTTGTCAAGTTACCATGTGTTGCTGGCTAGTCATTCTCTATTTCTCTCTGGTGACCCTCTGTTGCTCTCTAGTGACCATCTGTTTCTGTCTAGTGACCATCTTTTGTTCTTATGTGATCACTGATGAGCAGTTTCTATGATACTGACAGGTTGTCACGTGATCACTCATGAGAAGTATCTGTCATGCTGAAAGGTTGTCACATGATCACTGATGACAGGTTGTCATGTGATCACTGATGAGCAGTATCTGTCACACTGACATATCATGTCATAAACAGTAATGTGTGCTGAGCTCCTGATAACAACGTTGGTGTCGTTGAAGGAGAGTAATGTGTCAGCCATCATGCAATTTACTGTGGCCAGTGAAGGATGCTGCTGAAGATGACAACACTTTTACGTTAAATCAGAATTAAGTGTGTGGCGATTGTGTGGGTTAATGTGCAGCTTAATGAAGCAGTTTGTGGGAGCTTGAGAGGAATACAGAATGGAACAGTGCCCACGGGAAGCCAGACTCCCCCTTGCACTCGCTCACTGATCAATGAGATAACAAGGATGCATGATTTAAATGAATCGTGTTTGTCAAGAATGTGGCCGTTTTAGTCCCAGTTCTACTTCCAACTGTGATAGACTGTTCTTACCATGTCACAGGTGGATGATTCAATAAACTTGGGTCTCATGGCAATCCTTAACTGTGTGATGATGGGCAATCCATGCTGCTCGATAAATTAGAAAGGCACTCTATGCAGGATATACCTTCAGACAACAATCTCCTGATTATGCATTCAGACAACAATCTGTCCTGGTCATGAATTCAGACAACAAAATGTCCTGGTCATGAATTCAGACAACAAAATGTCCTGATAATGCATCCAGACTACAGTCTGTCATGATTATGCATTCAGACAGCAATCTGTCCTGGTCATGCATTCAGACAACAACCTGTTCTGTTCATGCATTCAGACAACAATCTGTCCTGATAATGCATTCAGACTACAGTCTGTCATGATTATGCATTCAGGCAACTATCTGTTCACTCTTTGAGTACTGTGGGCATGTCAACATTGTATAGATACTTTGTATTGTGGACATGTCAACTTTGCATAAATACTTTGATCTCTGGCAGGTTTCATGGATACCTTAAGAAGTTCAGTTGTAGGCTGTAGCCCAGCCTGCTGATTCTGGTGGATGCAGGAATTGATATGCAAATTGGTTCTTGTGAATCTGCGAGAAGTATTTTGGACTTGTACTGTGTTGGGTTGACGTGGGTTTGATTCCTTTGTGTGGATGACATCAAAGAGCTCCTTAGTGACAGGTCTCTACATGAGCAGGATTTACATAGCACTTGCGTTTTCCAGTATTTGATCACTCTGCATGTGATATGTGTAGGTGAATCTATTCTGTAAATAATGTGTCTCGATAACCCTGCTGCTGCTGCTGCTGCCTGTCGAGGAGATAACGAGATTCATGGTCGGTGGTAGCAGTCATATGAAGATGCATAGAACATTAGCAATTTGTTCAGAGAACAACATTTCACTTGCTTTTGACATGTTATTTATGAATAATACACAGCATACCAACTTGATAGGACCACAAGCGTCTATACCCACTTAATGAAATATATATGTTTATCATTGTAATGTTGTATACCAAATATAATTCATGATATTATATATCATATGTAGTAAATATTGCAGTGTATGATCAACTACAAGCATGCTGTATATTGTGTTGTTTAGTATTATTGTGTATTTGTGCTACAGATATATGACATGTGAGGAACTATTAGTGAATTAGATAAGGTGTTTTAACATAAACAATAAATAAGGTATGTCAAACATGTAACAAAAGATAAGGTACATCGAACATGAATAAAAAAATATGTCAAACATAAACAAGAAACTATGTATATCGAACATCAGCAATTAATAAGATGTGTCAAACATAAACAATAAATAAGTATGTCAAAGGTATGTTAAATATATGCAATCAATAAGGTATGTCAAACGTTTAGCAAAAATTAAGTTGCATCCAACATAAAGAAAAAAATAAGGTATGTCAAACATAATCAATGAATCGTGTATATCATACATAAACAATACATAAAGTACGTAAAAAATAGACAATAGAAATGGTATGTCCAAAATGACAATAGCTTCGGTATGTCATACATGATTAATAGATGATTAAAAGGTGTGTCAAACATGAACAGTAAATAATGTATGTCAACCATGAGCAATAAATAATGTGTTAAGATTCGATACAAACAGTGAAGTGTGCATAGGCTGAATAGAACCAACAAAACCAATTCCACATCCACTCAAAATTTTGACTTAGAGCAGTTCATTGTGCAATTCTGATCATATCTTGAGAATGTTGTGTTTGGTGAGTGTGCTTAACAACAACAATACTATAGCTGTATGTGTACTGTGTGTCAAGTCTGGACCAGACAATCCAGTGCCTGGCATCATGAGATATGACAACAAAGTTTGTGTTTCTAAATCACTGTGCATAGTTAGTTTATATCATGTACCATGGGTGATCCATAAGTTATTGTGTCTGGCGTTGCTACTGTATTGGGGCAAGTGCTGACATGTGTCCTTGGTTCTATTCAAATTGAAACATTGGAACTGACAGGGCAGGAAGATCTTCATGATTTGGGATAAATTGCACTTGAGCTCGAGGAATTGGAGCATTATAATCTTTGGACAATTTTCTCTCTTGGCACCTTGTGCAGAAGAAAGACAGAATGTTGAAAGTCTCAAGCTTGTATTTGTAACTATGATGCTGTCATCGAAGCTGCGAGAGTCAGAAAACAGCAGCAAGCCTACCAGACGCCACCAACAGCAACAAACCTTTCAGGTGCTGACAAGTTTACTGTTTTTTCCAGTGCACATGCAATACCAGGTCATGTGAAGTAATCCCCCTACTCTGATACTCAGAATCAGGACCAGATCATTACTGCAGACACTGAACTTCAATTGTAGGTGTTCATGGAGCTTCCTTATATCAGTTTCTCAGTCAGATAACGTCACAGGGTCTTGTGATGTGAGACACATGTATGTCCATTTATGGTTTGACGTGAGACACATGGACGTCCGTTCAGTGGTTTGGCACGAAACACATGGAAGTCCATTCAGTGGTGTGATGTGAGACACATGCAGGTCCATTCAGTGGTATGACGTGAGACACATGCACATTTTTCAGTATTTTGACGTGAGACACGTGTAAGTCCATTCAGTGGTGTGACAGGAGACACATGCACATCCATTCTGTGGTTTGACATGAGACACATGCACCTCCATTCAGTGGTGTGATGTGAAATACATGCACATCCATTCAGTGGTTTGACATGAGACACATGCAAGTCCATTTAGTGGTGTGATGCGAGACACATATTGTGTGGTTCTTGGTACACACACCCATTCTTCAGTTCATGACAGAAACTGAGTGAGGTTACCAATCTGCCCTTACTGCCAGCTGTACCCTGTGAAGGCTGATTCTAGAGATCTTAGAAGCAGTACCTACTTGTGTGGAGTCCTCATGCTTCCACAGATTGTCAATGACCTCTTTCTCACCTTCGTCAGAGGGAGAAACTTGAAGTACTGGTGTTGGACATGACACATGGTGTCCCTGATTGCTCCAGTATGTCAGTCTCTTGTGGGTGTAGTGTAGTCGACACAGGTAATCAGCCCCCAAAAGATCAGTGGATGTTTAACATCAAACAAATATAACTAATGTAGCCAGCTCAGTGCAGTCTCTCTTCAGTTCTCCTCAGTTTGTATCTACCTAACACATTGTGGTGGAATCAGAAGACTTGATAATATTTCCTCTCTCAGAATCATAAACAGTGATATATTCCCTTGCCGTAAATAGTGGTTATGTCCTTCCTTGTCTAATATAATATATCTGCTCCCTTGTCTTATATAGCACAGTTATGTCTTCCTTTGTCTTATATGGCACATATGTCTCCCTTGTCTTATATAGCACATATGTCTCCCTTGTCTTATATGGCTGATACGTCCTCCTTTGTCTTATATAGCACATATGTCTCCCTTGTCTTATATGGCTGATACGTCCTCCTTTGTCTTATATAGCACATATGTCTCCCGTGTCTTATATGGCACAGTTATGTCCTCCTTTGTCCTATATAGCACATATGTCTCCCTTGCCTTATATGGCTGATACGTCCTCCCTTGTCTTATATGGCTGATATGTCCTCCCTTGTCTTATATAGCACATATATCCTGCCTTGTCTTATATGGCAGGTATGTCTTCCCTTGTCTTATATAGCATGTATATCCTCCTTTGTCTTATATGGCAGTTATATCCTCCCTTGTCTTATATAGCAGTATGATGCTCCTTTGTCTTATATAGCAGTTGTGTCCTCCCTTGTCTCATATAGCAATTATGTCATCCCTTGCAATAAATAGGAGTAGGGGGCAACAGGGTAGCCTAGAGGTTTAACCTTTAGCCTGCTGAATAGATTTCTGCATAAGGCGTTGTAAAGAGGGTGGGTGAGTTCAAACAGATGGTGTGCCATTAAAAACGTGACAAGGGAACCAGTATTTTGAACTTTTATCATAGATAGAGAAATGAACATGACTATAAAAAAAATTCGAAATATTTTCAAACACACAGGGGTTAAGGCCGACGCGAACTTAAAAATTGTAAATATTCATAAAGTTCCCCGAATTACGTGATGGTAAGTGGAATACAATTTGTATCTGGAATCTGTTTAAATCGTGAAATCAGCACTTGATGCTTCCATCCATCAATTCTCCAATATCTCAAATATCGCTGAGTTAAAATTCATAATTTTTCATTAGATGGCACCGGCGCGAAGGCAAATTATGAACTGTAACAGGAATATATCGTACGGAAATTGTCGTCAAAATACATTTATATTTTCGATGTCATCGTGCCATATGTTCAAATGACTATAATTTGTTTGATTTAACTTGTCATGCCATAAAAAATACAGGACATAACAAACGACAATTAAGGACGCTACAACTCAAGTTTCAGGGGCTTTGGTTCCATATATTCCATGTTCAAGCAGATTTACCCTTCTCGTACTGCAAGCAGACGGATCAAAATCAAACATGGCGCGCTTCGCTGTACACAACTTAAAATGTTGTTATTTAATCCTCAGTAAAGCTGCTATTTCTATCGTTTATGTGGTATCGATCGAAAGCAGATGATCTCCTTAGTCGATAGGTATTAGATTTGATATAATCACTTTATTAGAACGATACATAAACGATCGGAAAGATCAAACATGTTCACGACACCGTTCAGGCAAAAGTTGCCAGATGTGATGTCACTAATGGGGAGACGTCAGCCGATTCATTCCTTGATTACAGAAAATAAGTTGGTATGTTTGTAGCACAGTAATTCGTGTATAACTTTTAGAATACACAAAAAATATAATTATGATAAATCATAATGGATAACGATATGGCCCAGGCGATAAAATTCGCACATTTCTATACCAGTTTGACCATCAATGCTCCCATGACCAGGAAGCGGTAGTTCTGATTTGTATATGTCAACACGAAAATGAAGTTCGTCAGTATCATTTGTTTGAAGATGTATTAGACAAAATACTGCATGTTGATCACTCTAAAGACGCCCATAGGAATATCATTGCTTATAGATAATAGTTTTAAGGAGACAATTGCACAATATTTTGAATTATATTCTGCCCCAAACAAGTAACATTTTCATACCGAGCGGCATGACGACCCAAGCTGTTGACAGGTGCGCGAAAGAAGCAGAATGTGTTTGAATGGATTTCTATACATGCTGGTGTAATATGATATAACATTTGAACAATTAAATATTATTGACTAATATGTTTCAAATAAATATATATGTCCTATATGCAATTGAATAAGTACTAAAATAAATAATTACAGAATATATACACCAACTGAGACACTGTTCATACGTTATTGCTGTGGGGAGATAATGATTTACATGGAGGAGCATGAACAACAAGACTGCCCCGATCCTATGATTTACATGGAGGAGCATGAACAACAAGACTGCCCCGATCCTATGATTTACATGGAGGAGCATGAACAACAAGACTGCCCCGATCTATGATTTACATACCAAATAAGTGACACTCCTGCCCTAATTCCCAATTTTTAAACATAACTTTAGGTACTAAATGTAAAAAGTTTGATTGCATCTGTATCCCCAGTACATGTGCACAAAACTGATGACCTTTCTTCCTCCCCAGTACAAAATTGGTGACGCCCCACGCACGCATGCATGCGCACACACACGCACGCACGCACGCACGCACGCACACTCATATTATGAACGGTCCCTAAACATATGTACATTCTTTTTGCATGAATTTGTTTTTGGTATTTGTTTTCACAGCAACAACAATGACAAAGGTAGTAACAGGTACTGGACATTTTGACTGATATTTTAAATCATGGATTTTATAATTTATTAAGGTATTGTACCTTTCGAAGCATGGTACAGGGCACATGTGAACATTACAGCTCTCGCAAATGAAAGTGGTCTGATGTCTTTTGGCACCTCTGAACAAACAAACCCCACAGTCATTGCATGAGATCTTACCTGTAGGAGTTTTATCCTGGGTCTTACCTTGGAAATGGCAAGCTGTTAGTCTAGCAGGAGGCTCCAGGTTGGCTGCAGGACGTCCAGATCATGCTCTTCCCTGTCGCTCATAACCCTCCAGGCACCTGGTTGGCTGCAGGATGTCCAGATCGTGCTCTTCCCTGTCGCTCATAACCCTCCAGGCACCTGGTTGGCTGCAGGATGTCCAGATCGTGCTCTTCCCTGTCGCTCATAACCCTCCAGGCACCTGGTTGGCTGCAGGATGTCCAGATCGTGCTCTTCCCTGTCGCTCATAACCCTCCAGGCACCTGGTTGGCTGCAGGATGTCCAGATCGTGCTCTTCCCTGTCGCTCATAACCCTCCAGGCACCTGGTTGGCTGCAGGATGTCCAGATCGTGCTCTTCCCTGTCGCTCATAACCCTCCAGGCACCTGGTTGGCTGCAGGATGTCCAGATCGTGCTCTTCCCTGTCGCTCATAACCCTCCAGGCACCTGGTTGCAATGACCAGTCTGAACTTTTCAGAACTCACTCTCTTCCCTGTCGCTCATAACCATTCAGGCACCTGGTTGCAATGACCAGTCTGAACTTTTCAGAACTCACTCTCTTCCCTGTCGCTCATAACCCTTCAGGCACCTGGTTGGCTGCAGGATGTCCAGATCGTGCTCTTCCCTGTCGCTCATAACCCTCCAGGCACCTGGTTGCAATGACCAGTCTGAACTTTTCAGAACTCACTCTCTTCCCTGTCGCTCATAACCCTCCAGGCACCTGGTTGCAATGACCAGTCTGAACTTTTCAGAACTCACTCTCTTACCTAGGTTTGCAGCTTTGGAGATTATCAGAGCATTACTAAATGAAACTTCCATCAGGTACGAAAACACCTTCTTCCACCACTTACAACACCTGGGGAGCACCATGTAGTATTGCAACTGCTTGTCTGCCTGGTCCACTCCTCCCATGTGCTGACTGTATAGCTGGACTGTTTTGGGTTTTCTTACCTCTCTGAAGTTGTTTGGTGATGCCCTTAGATTTTACTCTTTTAAAAAAACAAGAACCATAGTGAATGCTGGTCAGAAGGTTTATTTTTCTTTTATCAGTCCATGTAATATACAAGAATTCATTATCCCTATATAGATGCGGATCATCACCAGCTTTTGGTCTTGCATCATTGACAGGTTGTGGTACATCCAGTCGAGAGGCCCTCAGTGTGCCAGACGCACCAGTCTGGTTGTCACTTATGTTGACCCTTATGGTGACCCTTACCATACAGAGGCTGACACAATGACGTAACAACCTCATATATCAAACCATGTGGTCTCCCTCCTTCCTGTCACCCTGTGTATATTTGGCAGTTCCACATGTACCAAGCCCTGCTGTCTGCCAGACCCCATGACTTGATACCCCACTTATGTGGTTTATTTGGCATATACTGCAGCAAACCTGTTCGTCCCTTGAAAGGAATCATACTCTCGTCCACTGATACCTCCCTGCCTGGGTGGAAGTGCCTCTGCCATCCTGGAACAAGAATTTTCATGAATGGTCTGATTTTGAAAAGTTTGTCATGTCTTGGGCCCTCTTTGGGGAAATCTTTGGCATTGTCATTTAAGTGAAAAAACATAAGTATCTGAATAAATCTATCCCTTGCCATGATAGCTTGGAACCCTTTACATTCGAGTAGTGGGTCACTTAACCAGTAAGATTCATATGATGGTTTCTTTGACAAACCCATCACTAAAAGTATAGAAATGAAAGCCCTCATTTCGGAGGTATCAACTGGTTTCCAATTCTTAGCATGTGAATGTACTTTCAACCTGTCCATCTTTTCAGCTATAAATTGTGCTGCATACCTGTTCGTTTCAGTGACAAGCAAGTGAAACACTTCATCACTGAAAAAGAGTAAGAAGGCATCATACCTGTATGAGACTGTCTATAATTGCTAATTTCCTCATTTCCTAATTATTTGGCGGGAAAATAATTCGGGAAATTTCTCGAAGGCATCCATATTTAGTGAGAGGCGTGGTCGTCTGGTTTCCACAATCAAGGAAAACAATGCAAGTATTGCAATATCGTTTAGATATATGTAACACTTGGTCATTGCAACCTATAGCCGTTATTGCGTTGCATCTATGTTTTAGATTTTATCAATTGTTTTCATTTATTAGCTTGGATATGTGGTTATGTGTGAAAGTGATTCAACAACAAATTAGCGAGTTAGCCACTCCCACAAGTGTCATCCGCGCACGTCAACAGCTGGTCATTGCCGATGTTTTCACGAATTTTGTCCAAAAACCAATTGGGAATATTATGCTTTACTAAGAAAAAAACTGATAAATATGTGTATCTGAAATCAGAAAACAAAATTAAAATTCTAATATGGCGAAAAACGGTTTTCCAAATATGTTGATGTGTTTGTTTACCACTGTTGCCATGACAGTTTCCGTGTCAGCCAGTCGATGATGTAACAACCGTTCTTGTTTTTGTGATTAATATCTTCACATAAAGTGATTACTTTTCGAAAATAAGTTTTGTTTCTGACTCTGTATTATAAAAAAATAACAAATTTTGGTCAGTTAAAAAAAATGATAACATTGAAATGAAAAAATCGGACTTCATGTCCGATAAAGCGCCTCGCATAAACAATGGCCGTTGGCGGGAGCCTTGTGCCGATAAAATCAGCTAATGCATTTTTAATTCATGGGCGTTTCGTTTTGAGGTACAAAAACTTCTTAAACTTGATATATTTAGAAAGCTGAGAATTTGTTCATTCCGTATGTAATTCAAGCCATATGTAAATCATGTTTGGTAAATAGTTCTTGCAAGTTATGTTTAGGGATGTCATTAGGCTACTGTTCTGTCGAATGGGTTCGACGGCAGCATTAAGAGGATTAATGTTCACTTCTCACTCTGAAGACCGGGGTTTGATTCCTCAGAATGTGTAAATGTAACTTCTGGTATCCCCTGCTGTGATATTGTAGAAATTTGTTAAAAGTGGCATAGAACTATACTCACTCACTCACTCACTCACTCAGACTATAGCACTTATACGTATATACATACAAACATTTACAAAGTACCAGTATCCAGTTTTACCTTCTCCAAACCTGTAGCCTTTGAGATAATTGAAGGTTTCACAGGAGTTTAGTTTTAAACATGGACAGTGTTTAGTGGAAAACGGCTCAAGAGAAGGTGTCTTCTCTCTGAACAGGAAGAACGAGGACACCAAATTGACCAGAGCTGACTAGATGAAGTATTTTGTGGTGTAGGATAGATTTCCCATTGTTCCCTCTGAACAGGAAGAGCAAGGACACCTAGAGTTGACTGTGGGAAGTGTTGTGGTGTCTGATAGAGTCTCTCCAGTGTTCTCTCTGGATGTGAAGAACGGCTGACATCTTGCACTGACTGGCGTTGACTACAGGAAGTGTTTTGTGGTGTAGGATAGATCTCCCCATTGTTCCCTCTGAACAGGAAGAACAAGGACACCTTGAGCTGACTATAGGAAGTGTTATGTGTTGTAGGATATATCTCTCCAGTGCTCCCTCTGAACAAGAAGTTCGACGACACCTTAGACTGACTAGATTCTGTGAGGAATATTTTCTTTCTACAAACTGAGCTTCTAATTACTAATCCAGAACACTAACTGAGTCATGCTGTAATGGACAGATGGTTTATAATTAGACAACTTTAAGCAGATGGTCATCTTTGGCTGATTATACAATAATAAAAATAATAATAATACTTTATTACCCCTGGGGGAATTTGTTTTACATGTAACAGAGCATGACAACACAATGAGAGGACAAGAGCACAGGAACAGATGAATATATAAATACAATGAGGTTAAAAACAGAACAAAAACAGAAGGAAACATGAAGGTAATTGATGCATTAAAATACTTGATAAATACTACATATAATAAACATGATAAAGCAATTGCAATGTGTTATGTATAATAACTGAGACAGATGCACTTTAAAATAATCTTAACAGTCATTTAAAAGGGCTATTCTGACTGGGATAAGAATATATAATTAATATATTACCTATATTAAAGCAATTAAGAATATATAAATATAATAATTGTATCAGCTGCACTTTAAAAAGGGTCTTAACAGTCATTTAAATAGGGCTATGCTAACAGGGTTAAAAGAACATTTGGCACGTTTGGTTCTGAGTTTTGGTACTTGGTATCTGCTACGTGATGGTAGGACAACATTACTCACACTGAGCACATGTGTTGGGTCAGCTGTCACTTTGCAAGCAAGTGAGAGCACTCTGTCGCGGTGAATGTCGTCCAGTCTGGGTACAGGAGTCCCGGTAATCTTGCTGCTGATGTTAACTATTTTGTTAAGTTTGTTCCTGTTTTGCAGCGACAGAGAGGCATACGAGACCTGGATGGAGAACGTCAGGACACATTGTATAAAGCACTTGTAATAGAACAACATTATTCTCGTCTCCACATGAAGTGATCTGAGTCTGCGCAGAAGGAACAGTCGCTGCTGACACTTATTGTACAAAGCACAGGTGTTGGCATTCCAGTTAAGTTTGTCGTCTAATACAGTGCCTAGATATTTGTACTGAGTGACGATTTCAACTTCTGTATTGTCTATAGTCACAGGAGACAGTGGTTCATTCTTTGTGCGGAAGTCTATAGCCATTTCCTTGGTCTTTGAAACATTCAACTGTAGGTAGTGTCTCTTACACCAGTCGGTAAAATTTGAAATCTCTGTTCTGTAGTGGTCCTCAGTATCAAATATGAGTGCAGCGAGAGAAGCGTCGTCGGCGAACTTGACCAAGAAACATCCAGGTTGTTATGCAGTACAGTCGTTAGTGTAGGTGGTGAATAACACTGGGGAGAGTACACATCCCTGTGGAGCGCCAGTGTTAGTACTCAGGATAGACGAATGGACCCCATTCACACGTACAAACTGTTGACGATCTGTCAGGAACTCTGAGATCCACAAGACGAGTTTAGACTTGACAGCTGTATCAACAAGTTTCTGGATGAGAAGGTGTGGTAGTATAGTATTGAACGCTCTTGAAAAGTCTGCAAACAACACTCTGACATAAGCATTTGGACGTTCCAGGTGGTTGTAGATCTTGTCCAGCAGAGTGATAATAGCGTCCTCGACACCTCTATTTGTCCGATATGCAAACTGTTGTGGATCTGCTGTATCTTTAATGTCCTTCAAGAGATAAGGGAGGAGCAAACGTTCAAAGCACTTCATGGGAATGCTGGTCAGTGCAACTGGTCTGTAGTCGTTTAACTGTGTAGCCTTGGTCTTCTTCGGCACGGGTATGATTTGTGAAAGCTTCCAAAGCTTTGGAATGGTGCAAGTGTCCAGAGATTGCTGGTAGATCTGACAGAAGACAGGAGCAAGTTGTTCACTGCAGCTCTTTAAGACTTTACCTTGTAATCCGTCAGGCCCACAAGGTTTGCGAATGTTGATGTTGTTGAACACATTCCTGACAGTATCCTCACTTACACACAGCTCGTCTGTAACACAGGTTGGCACTTGCTTCTTCTCATTCTGTAACTCAGCAGAGAAGTCATGATTCTCAAAATGAGTGTAGAAGGTGTTGAGTTCGTTGGCATAAGTCTGTGGATTCTGAACAGTGATCGAGCTTCTTGTCCTCCCAGAACCAACTAATGCGGATACACCTTGCCATGCTCATCTCATGTTGTTCTTGTGAAACTCACTCTCAACCTTGTTCTTGAACTCCATCTTGCACTTCCTAACATGGTGGTCTAAGTCTCTCTGTGCTTCTTTCAGCTTCTGTACATCACCTTGCTGGTAGGCGATCTTCTTCTGGTTCAGGTGATTCTTAATTTCTTTCGTAACCCAGGGCTTGTTATACAGGTATATTTTGAAGGTTTTCGTGGGTACTACACAATCAACACAAAACCTGATGTAAGAACTCACTACCTCTGTAAGCTGGTCAATGTCGGTGCAGCCCTGTGTTATAAAATCCCAGCTTGTACAATCAAGACAGCCCTGTAGTCGCTCCGTGGCGTCCTCGTCCCACACTCTGATTGTCCGGCTTTCCTCTTTACCTGTCTTCAACTTCTGTCGGTAACACGGTAGCAGATGTACCGTATTATGATCAGAGCAGCCCAGTGGAGGCTTGTCACATGCTTTGTATGCGTCTTTAACATTACCGTAACACAGGTCTGTAGTTTTGTTCTTTCTTGTGTGACACTTGACATACTGGTAGAAGTGAGGTAACGTTGATTTGAGTGTACAACTGTTAAAGTCGCCGAGAACAAGCTTGGGAGCGTCTGAGACAATGACTCAATCTTCTGTACATGGTTGTGAATGGTTTCAGCCGCTGACCTAGTGTCTGCACTTGGTGGCATGTAAACAACAACAACAAAGACCTGACCAAACTCCCTCGGTAAATAAAATGGTCGAAAAGAAACACTTAAAAGTTCAACATTAGGGGTGCATATTGTCTCTCTGATCACTTGCTGCTTACACCAACGTTGGTTTACATAGATACATAGACCTCCTCCTCTCTGTTTACGTGTCGCCTCTCTGTCTCTGTCTAGTCTAATAGGAGGGTCAAATCCCGGTAGAGCAAGTGAATTGTTCGTGATACTGTCATCAAGCCATGTCTCAGTAAAACAGAGCAGACTAGCTTCTCTATATTCACAAAGATAAGACACACTTGCCTGTAATTCAGAGAGCTTGTTCTTCAGAGAGCGAACGTTTGACATGAGTACAGTTGGTAATGGTGGTCAAAATCTCCGTTTACGTACCCGCTGTCTTATTCCACCTTTCCTTCGGCGTTTGTGTGTCCTTATCTTCTTACCATGTGAATATTGCTTGTCACATTCAGCAGGTAGGTTGATGTCCAGTCCTGTGATGGCTGTGTGTCAAACTGATCCCGGGTGTATGGGCTTGGGGGGGTCGCCATGATGACCGTCGTGTTGAGTATGTTGTTGACATGAGATAATCACTTACACAAATGTTCATGATGAAAAACACTGATAAGAATAGTTTTCCATTCCTTCGAAGCATCATGTATCTTCTTGACATAAAAAAACCCACACATTTTACAAAGAAAAGACGTTTTTAGAGACAAAACGTGGCTCAGGTCTGTTCATGTGGGTCGCCACAGCGCAGCGCCACCTGTCACAAGGTGTTGCAATGGCTCCTAAATTGGATAAGTTTTGGTTGAAGGTGCACAAATTATATCATATGTTTAGAGAAAACTCACACTGAGGTATTCATACTTGGTGCTATATGTGTGAATGACAAACCAATCCTCACTGTCACTTGTGAAACTTTTCACATGTCTTACACATCACACTTAGCTTAACACTTATCTTGATCACCAAGATCCTGGCACAACATTAGGGTAGGACACTCAGTCAACAGGATACTAGCATAACATTAGGGTAACACATTGAGGTCAACACTATGCCAGTACAACATTAGGGTAACACATTGAGGTCAACAGGATACTAGCATAACACTAGGGTAACACATTGAGGTCAACAGGATACTAGCATAACATTAGGGTGGCACATTGAGGTCAACAGGATACTAGCATAACATTAGGGTAACACGTTGATGTCAACAGGATCCCAGTACAACATTAGGGTAACACGTTGAGGTCAACAGGATACTAGCATAACATTAGGGTAACACATTGAGGTCAACAAGATCCCAAGCTACTAGCCTAACATTAGGGTAACACATTGAGGTCAACAGGATACTAGCATAACATTAGGGTAACACATTGAGGTCAACAGGATACTAGCATAACATTAGGGTGGCACATTGAGGTCAGCAGGATACTAGCATAACATTAGGGTAACACATTGAGGTCAACAGGATCCCAAGCTACTAGCCTAACATTAGGGTAACACATTGAGGTGAACAGGATCCCAGTACAACATTAGGGTAACACATTCAGGTCAACAGGATACTAGCCTAACATTAGGGTAACACATTGAGGTCAACAGGATACTAGCATAACATTAGGGTGGCACATTGAGGTCAGCAGGATACTAGCATAACATTAGGGTAACACGTTGATGTCAACAGGATCCCAGTACAACATTAGGGTAACACGTTGAGGTCAACAGGATACTAGCATAACATTAGGGTAACACATTGAGGTCAACAAGATCCCAAGCTACTAGCCTAACATTAGGGTAACACATTGAGGTCAACAGGATACTAGCATAACATTAGGGTAACACATTGAGGTCAACAGGATACTAGCATAACATTAGGGTAACACATTGATGTCAAAAGGGTCCCAGTACACCATTAGGGTAACACGTTGAGGTCAACAGGATACTAGCATAACATTAGGGTAACACATTGAGGTCAACAAGATCCCAAGCTACTAGCCTAACATTAGGGTAACACATTGAGGTCAACAGGATACTAGAATAACATTAGGGTGGCACATCGAGGTCAACAGGATACTAGCATAACATTAGGGTAACACATTGAGGTCAACAGGATACTAGCATAACCTTAGGGTAACACATTGAGGTCAACAGGATCCCAGTACAACATTAGGGTGGCACATTGAGGTCATCAGGATACTAGCATAACTTGAGGGTAACACATTGAGGTCAACAGGATACTAGCATAACCTTAGGGTAACACATTGAGGTCAACAGGATCCCAAGCTACTAGCCTAACATTAGGGTAACACATTGAGGTGAACAGGATCCCAGTACAACATTAGGGTAACACGTTGATGTCAACAGGATACTAGCATAACATTAGGGTAACACATTGAGGTCAACAGGATACTAGCATAACATTAGGGTAACACATTGAGGTCAACAGGATCCCAAGCTACTAGCATAACATTAGGGTAACACATTAAGGTCAACAGAACCCTAGTACAACATTAGGGTAACACATTGAGGTCAACAGGATACTAGCATAACGTTAGGGTAACACGTTGAGGTCAACAGGATACTAGCATAAAATTAGGGTAACACGTTGATGTCAACAGGATCCCAAGCTGCTGGCATAACATTTATTATTAGGGTAACACATTGAGGTCAACAGAATCCTAGTACAACATTAAGGTAACACATTGAGATCAACAGGATACTAGCATAACATTAGGGTAACACATTGAGGTCAACAGGATCCCAAGCTACTAGCATAACATTAGGGTAGCACATTGAGGTCAACAGGATGCTAGCATAACGTTAGGGTAACACGTTGAGGTCAACAGGATACTAGCATAACATTAGGGTAACACGTTGATGTCAACAGGATCCCAAGCTACTAGCATAACACTAGGGTAACACATTGAGGTTAACAGGATCCCAAGCTACTGGCATAACATTAGGGTAGCACATTGAGGTCAACAGAATCCTAGTACAACATTAGGGTAACACATTGAGGTCAACAGGATACTAGCATAACATTAGGATAGCACATTGAGGTCAACAGGATCCCAAGCTACTAGCATTACATTAGGGTAGCACATTGAGGTCAACAGGATACTAGCATAACATTAGGATAGCACATTGAGGTCAACAGGATCCCAAGCTACTAGCATAACATTAGGGTAACACATTGAGGTCAACAGGATACTAGCATAACATTAGGATAGCACATTGAGGTCAACAGGATACTAGCATAACGTTAGGATAGCACATTGAGGTCAACAGGATCCCAAGCTACTGGCATAACATTAGGGTAACACATTGAGGTCAACAGGATCCCAAGCTACTAGCATAACATTAGGGTAGCACATTGAGGTCAACAGGATACTAGCATAACATTAGGATAGCACATTGAGGTCAACAGGATACTAGCATAACGTTAGGATAGCACATTGAGGTCAACAGGATACTAGCATAACGTTAGGATAGCACATTGAGGTCAACAGGATCCCAAGCTACTGGCATAACATTAGGGTAACACATTGAGGTCAACAGGATCCCAAGCTACTAGCATAACATTAGGGTGGCACATTGAGGTCAACAGGATCCCAGTACAACATTAGGGTAACACATTGAGGTCAACAGGATACTAGCATAACGTTAGGGTAACACGTTGAGGTCAACAGGATACTAGCATAACATTAGGGTAACACGCTGAGGTCAACAGGATACTAGCCTAACATTAGGGTAACACATTGAGGTCAACAGGATCCCAGTACAACATTAGGGTAACACATTGAGGTCAACAGGATACTAGCATAACGTTAGGGTAACACGTTGAGGTCAACAGGATACTAGCATAACATTAGGGTAACACATTGAGGTCAACAGGACACTAGCCTAACATTAGGGTAACACATTGAGGTCAACAGGATCCCAGTACAACATTAGGGTAACACATTGAGGTCAACAGGATACTAGCATAACGTTAGGGTAACACGTTGAGGTCAACAGGAGACTAGCATAACATTAGGGTAACACGCTGAGGTCAACAGGACACTAGCCTAACATTAGGGTAACACATTGAGGTCAACAGGATCCCAGTACAACATTAGGGTAACACATTGAGATCAACAAGACCTAGTTTATAGTGGGGAAATTCATTTGGAGTGCTGGATAGATGAGTGCATGCTTTAGAAGTTAACCACTGACAAATTACTTTGAATTTACATTTGTTCTTGCTTGATGTCAATAGTTAAACAAGCACTAGCTGTAGGAAGTCTTGAGAGCAGACTGAATCATGTGACAACTGTCATTTTGTGACTTTAGATTGTGCCATAGAAAGGAGTGTCAGTGTGATAGTTACGAATTACACAATCTAAGATTATCACAATTTTTGATACAAGTCAGATTATACCACTATCTAACTGTGAGATACTATGTGTGTCACATACAGTTGGGAAGGACATTGTGCGTTGTTACCATATCAGCATTAGGGAAGGACATTTTGTGTTGTTACCATTGTGTGTTGTTACCATGTGTGTCACCTACATCAGGTGTTGGGAAGGACATTGTGTGTTGTTACCATGTGTGTCACCTACATCAGGTGTTGGGAAGGACATTGTGCATTGTTACCATATCAGCATTAGGAAAGGACATTGTGTGTTGTTACCATGTGTGTCACCTACAGGTGTTTGGAAGGACATTCTGCATTGCTACCTTGCAGGAAACCTTTATCAATTTTTGGGAAGGACATTATGCATTGTTACCATACATGTCAACATGATCAGCTGTTTGTGAAAAATGCTTTGCATTGTTACCATACACGTCGCCTTCATCAGCTATTGAGAAGGGCATTGTGCCTTATTACCCAACTTGTCACCATCATAAGCATTTGGGAAGGACTTCATGTATGTCAGACATTTCACTGTTATATGATGTTTGGAAGGATGTTATGGGGCATTATCTAGCCTCATGTAAGAATGTCGAGTTTTGATTGGTCCACGTGACTCTGATAAAATACCATGTACATCCATCACCCCGCTACACTTCGGTGACGACGCGAAGTGAGAAAAGTGTGCATCAACAAGCCTTTAGTAACGTGCACTCCATTGAGGTCAAACGATCAGCTGGTGTCAACATGGCAGCAAGTCGATTTGATGCGTGTTGTTTTGTTTTGATTTAGTGAAAACATTCAGCTAGATAAATGCGTTATCATATCGTGTCTCGGGAAATACAGGGTTTTATCAGTCCCTCGTAAGGTTGTATTCCCCGAGCTGGATCCCTCAACACGATGTGATAACTTATATTATCACACATTTCACCATCATCTGAAGTTATGGGACATGATCACACTTTTCTACATCATTTGAAATTATGGGGCATTAGCACACATTTTACCAACATTTTAAGAAGTTTTGGGACATTATCACACATTTTCACCATCATCTGAAGTTATGGGACATTATCACACAATTCACTTTCTTGAGAAGTTTTGAAGGAATTTAAGGGTATTTTTGTGTGATGGTGTTAACAAAATGAGGTTGTTGATCACTCTGTGTTTATTGTGCTATGTTTCATAGCTTCTACAGGGATATGCTGAGCATGACCTATACGGAGGTGGACTTTGTGTGGTGTAATAGATTGTGGTGAGAATGGAGATTGATTTTTGAGTCTTGGGGATATGGCAGGAAGTGGTGCTGTCAGCGCACATTGCCAATATCTCTCTTAGAATAAAAGAAATGTTATGGTTATCTTGCTGAAATTAAATTTTGCTTCCAGAACAGAATGATAACGACCATTTGCCATAAATGACTTTTGAGCAACCCCCATCAAACTTAATATGAAATCCCATAAAATGATGGTGGTGACTAACTGTCTTAAGGTGTGAGAGTCACCAGCTGTGTGACACTCTTATTGTGTGAGTCACCAGCAGTGTGACTGCCTTACTGTGTGAGAATCACCTGCTGTGTGACTTTGTGTCTGTCACTGTGTAACTGTCTTACTTTGAGAGTCACCAGCTGAGTGACTTTGTGTCTGTCACTGTGTAACTGTCTTACTGTGAGAGAGTCACCTGCTGTGACTGTGTTATTCTCACTATATGACTCCTGCTGTGACTGTGTTTGTCCTGCTGTGTGACTGTGTGATTGTGTGTTTCCTTCAAGCTGTAATGGGGATTATGGCTCCCTTAAGCTTGTACGTTTTTGTGACTCCTGCTGTAACTGTGTGATTGTGTGTTTCCTTCAAGCTGTAATGGGGATTATGGCTCCCTTAAGCTTGTACGTTTTTGTGACTCCTGCTGTAACTGTGTGATTGTGTGTTTCCTTCAAGCTGTGAGGGGGATAATGGCTTCGTTGTACTTATTTGCTGCTTCACTCCATCACTGTCTTTCACAGACACTTTATTATCTCCTTGGAGAATTGTGATAAATATTCTTCCAATCTCAGGGAACACACGTTGCAATATTGCCACTTGTTTCAGTAAGCCCAGTAATCCATGACAGTCACTGATTTCGCTTCAACAAATGTTTCCAAATCTCACCATTCTCATCGCTTGCTTCACATGCTCCATTTCTTCCAGTGTGTTTTCACAATATAATTGCTGTTTCCATGTAGAATGTCTTCCTTCCTTTTCAGTTTAAGTGTCCTCTTTCAACTTGATACATGTTTTTGTGCTTAGCTCCTGGATTATTTCAACATCCATTAGTCAAATTAAGAAAGTCACCCTTCCATTTATTGGGGATAAGTCATACTGTAAATAGAGAAACTCACCACATGTTGAGGATAAGTCATGCTATAAATAGAGAAACTCACCACCTGTTGAGGATAGGTCATGCTATAAATAGAGAAACTCACCACCTGTTGAGGATAGGTCATGCTATAAATAAAGAAACTCACCACCTGTTGAGGATAAGTCATACTGTAAATAGAGAAACTCACAACATGTTGAGGATAAGTCCTACTATGAATAGAGAAACTCGTGTGTTGGGGATGTCATATACGTCAAATGGGATAAGTAACACTCCAGGAATGCTAGTGAAAACCGTGAAACACTCCAGGAATGCTAGTGAAAACTGTGAAACACTCCACGAAAACCATCAAAAACTGTGGAATACCAGTTGAAACTGTCAGAACACACCAGAAATACTCCAGAAATATGAGACAACATTCCATGAATACTTGCAGAATGTGCCAGACCTACAGACTGTCATTTAAACTTGTGGATGGAATGTTGGTAAGTGACAGTTCTCACCAAGTTCTATCTTTGTGTGTGTGTTGGCCTGTTTTGACTGTAGTGAGTCTATCTTTGTGTGTGTGTTGGCCTGTTTTGACTGTAGTGAGTCTATATTTGAACTGTTTCTCAAGACAGACACCAAGGATCCACCACCTATCCATCATTTCAGCTAGGAGCCTGAACTTTGTGCCACCATGGTCCCTAGCCGTTCAAATCATGGATTACTGTGGCACCAGACTCCCCAGGATGCAGAGTTGGGGCCTTTCAGATGTAATTTCAAGTCAATTTCAAGGCTGATGCCACTTCCTGATGAATGTGTGATTATTTTCATGTTGACATCTTTGACTTTACATTGTGAGATCAAACAAGCAGATGACCTTTACCTTTATAAAATTAAACTCAAATCAGGCATAGTTCAATATTTTAGGTAAATTATTTTGTGGGAGACAGGAACAGTTGTGAACTAGCCATCTACAGACCAGCTGAGACTCTATTCACTGCTTGTTAATTTTCCTACTTCATGCAAGAACACTTACATCATTTGATGAATTGTCATTGTGCATTTCTTAGACCAAGTTAGTAATCACCACACAACTTCCTGTACATTACAAACAATAATGAGACACAAGGGCTTCAATAATTCCAGAATTTTATTCGTCAGTCGTTGCCTTGAGCTGACTTCGAGGGACCTCTCATAACCTTTGTGTCACAACACTAACGTGTTGTTAGAGGTCAGGGACAAATTCAATACTTCGAAGTGTTACTTGGTTCATAGCTGACAACAGTTCACAATGTTAGTCTTCTGGGTTCATTCAGTTTGTAAAGGTGAATCTGGGGTGGATTGTTAAGCTGTAAAAGTTGTGGATTACTGTTATTTCCACATGTATTACATTATCTGCATGTTTCCTGGCCAAGTTACAGTCTGATGGTGTCTGTGTGTTTGTGAAGCTGCTAGGTGCTGCTTATGCTGGTCTGTCTGTGAAACAAAGGTTTGTTGGAATGCATATTGACTGTTTCTGTAACTACAGATTGTCAGCTGATGTGATTTGATGAGGCAGTGGTTCATGTGTTTAGTGGAAACAGGAAGAGTGTTTTCTGTAGAACTTGGTTGGTTATTCTAAGCCTTTGAGAGTTTTTGGTGAACATTGCAAGCCGTTCAATCTCAATCCCAATCATTTCTTTCAAATAGGAGTGCATTAACAATTCTAAGCACTGGTTAGTTCTTCATTGCTTGTGTGATTAGGGCCAGTTTTTTTGTCCACTTTTAGGGAATCATTTCTTACTCTGTCTTGATCCTGCTGTTGGAAGCCATCATTACTCATTTAGAAGGACCCCACTTGCCTGCAGAAATTAATGGACTCTAGCATTTCGTGACTGCTGATCCAATATCTCTCAGATTGGCAGGGAAACAAATCAGGAATGATGAAATTGAATTTCTACAACTTTTCGGTTCATTTAGTGTCCTTTTAAGATTGAAGATGAAATGCACATTCAGGTTCCTTACTAGATAAGGTCTGATGACCGGATGTGGCATGTACAACTCACAGTGGCAGTCCAAGTGAGTCAACTCACAGTGGCAGTCCAAGTTAGTCAACTCACAGTAGCTGGTCTAATGTGGGATACAGCTGACCATCTGCTAGTTCACCATCCCGTATGGGATACATCTGACAATCTGCTAGTTTAAACCATCCCGTATGGGAAACATCTGACTATCTGCTAGTTAACCATCTTATATGGGATACAGCTGACATCTGCTAGTTAACTATCTTGTATGACATACAGCTGACATCTGCTAGTTAACCATTTAGTATGGGATACAACTGACCAGCCATAATGTTTCTGACTGACTATTCTATAAACAAGGCTGGACGTGGAGCATAGCAAGGAACTTGTACTGTTGGTGGCAGCCTTGTTCAGTTGCTTACCTGTATTACGGAATATCTACATTCTAATACTACATTCTTTCTTCTGAATACCTAATGTCAAATATGATAGGGTCCATGCCATAGACCAGCCGCCTTTGATGAGCTGACTTTACGTAGATCCACCTAATGAAATTCTATCATTATCTGACAGTCCCCAGCAAGTGGGGTTTATGGTATTAAATCTCCTTAGGTTGAGAAAAAGCTTTGTCATACATTCCTACCTTCAGCTGAAATCCAACCTTTCCAGTGTGAGACACTGGCCTTGCTCTCCCCATGGAGGCAGGAAAACTCTACATGACAGTTTAATGAATCCCTCAAGACAATCTATTTTCATCAGTGCAATCAGGCTTAAATCAAAGATGGCGTCTGTGTATTTGTGTTGAGACAAAAGTATTGGAAAGATGCCTTGAGGAGCCCCATGGGCCAGAGCTGTGCTGGTTGCAGGAAGGGGTCCTTTTAATCTAACAAAGAGGGAATAGCGCCACACAATACAACCTGTACACAGAGTCTTGATCACAAACCTGTCAACTTGGACTAATTGTGATCACTAAACAACAGCCTGCAGGATAGGTGCTTACTTGTATAAAGACTTTAATAGTGTGGATTAGTTGAAACTGACTCCAAGTGAACATTTGGCAAGCAATTTGAACATCCCAGAGAGAGACAACCTTACAGAATACAGTCAGTGACACAGCCCAGTTCATTGACAATCTTGCACAATACCGTCCTCATTTCTTCAGCTATCCTACCTTCCCACGGGGACAGCCGTACAAGGTACAGTTACCCCAAGTGAAGACATACATGAGATATGATGTAGAGCCAACTAGGCACACCTTCCCCAACCAGTAAGCAACCATGTTATACCTCCATGACGACATCTCACCTCCATGACATTTCACCACCATAATGACATTTCAGTGCCCTGACATTTCACCTCCATGACATTTCACCTCCATGATGACATCTCACCTCCATGACATTTCGATTCCAAGATGACATCTCACCTCCATGACAACATTTCACCTCCATGACATTTCGATTCCAAGATGACATCTCACCTCCATGACAACATTTCACCTCCATGACATTTCGATTCCAAGATGACATCTCACCTCCATGACAACATTTCACCTCCATGATGACATCTCACCTCCATCATGACATCTCACCTCTATGACAACATTTTCACATTTTCACCTCCATGACGACGTTTCATCTCCATGATGACATCTCACCTCCATGATGACATCTCACCTCCATGACAACATTTTCACCTCCATGACGACGTTTCATCTCCATGATGACATCTCACCTCCATGATGACATCTCACCTCCATGACAACATTTTCACCTCCATGACGACGTTTCATCTCCATGATGACATCTCACCTCCATGATGACATCTCACCTCCATGACAACATTTTCACCTCCATGACGACGTTTCATCTCCATGATGACATCTCACCTCCATGATGACATCTCACCTCCATGACAACATTTTCACCTCCATGACGACGTTTCATCTCCATGATGACATCTCACCTCCATGATGACATCTCACCTCCATGACAACATTTTCACCTCCATGACGACGTTTCATCTCCATGATGACATCTCACCTCCATGATGACATTTCACCTCCATGACAACATCTCACCTCCATGATGACATTTCACCTCCATGACAACATTTTGCCTCCATAATGACATCTCTCCTCCATGACATTTCAACTCCATTATCACATCTCTCCTCCATAACATTTCAACTCCATAATGACATCTCTCCTCCATGATGTTTCAACTCCACAGTGACATCTCTCCTCCATGATGTTTCAACTCCATTATGACATCTCTCCTCCATGACGTTTCACCTCCATGATGACATCTCACCTCCATGACGTTTCAACTCCATAATGACATCTCACCTCCATGACGTTTCAACTTCATGTTGACATCTCACCTCCATGACGTTTCAACTCCATAATGACATCTCTCCTCCATGATGTTTCAACTTCATGTTGACATCTCTCCTCCATGATGTTTCACCTCCATGATAACATCTCTCCTCCATGACATTTCACCTCCATGATGACATCTCTCCTCCATGACATTTCACCTCCATGATGACATCTCACCTCCGTGACGTTTTGAACTCCATGATGACATCTCACCTCCATGACATTTTAACTTCATGTTGACATCTCTCCTCCATGATGTTTCAACTCCATGATGACATCTCACCTCCGTGACGTTTCACCTCCATAATGACATCTCCTCCATGACGTTTCAACTCCATGATGACATCTCTCCTCCATGACGTTTCAACTCCATGATGACATCTCACCTTCATGACGTTTCAGCTCCATGATGACATCTCACCTCCATGACGTTTTAACTTCATGTTGACATCTCTCCTCCATGACGTTTCAACTCCATGATGACATCTCTCCTCCATGACGTTTCAACTCCATGGTGACATATCACCTCCGTGACGTTTCACCTCCATAATGACATCTCACCTCCATGACAACATTTCACCTCCATGATGACATTTTACCTCCATGACAACATCTCACCTCCATGGCGATATCCAACCTGTGGTGGTGTGGTCTTTTTCCCAAAATGAAGTAGGTATGGAGTTATAATTTATGATATTTGATGACACGATAGGTCGCCCGGAGCATCCTACTCTCTCTCTCAGCATACCTACTGTCTCCCTTTCCAAATGCCTACTCTCTCTCTCAGCGTGCCTACTGTCTCCCTCAGCATGCCTACTCTCTCTCTCAGCATGCCTACTCTCTCTCTCAGCATGCCTAATGTCTCCCTCAGCATGCCTACTCTCTCTCTCAGCGTGCCTACTCTCTCTCTCAGCATACCTACTCTCTCTCAGCATACCTACTGTCTCCCTCAGCATGCCTACTCTCTCTCTCAGCATGCCTACTGTCTCCCTCAGCATGCCTACTCTCTCTCTCAGCATGCCTACTCTCTCTCTTAGCATACCTACTGTCTCCCTCAGCATGCCTACTCTCTCTCTCAGCATGCCTACTGTCTCCCTCAGCATGCCTACTCTCTCTCTCAGCATGCCTACTCTCTCAGCATACCTACTGTCTCCCTCAGCATGCCTACTCTCTCTCAGCGTGCCTACTGTCTCCCTCAACATGCCTACTCTCTCGCTCAGCATACCTACTCTCTCTCTCAGCATACCTACTGTCTCCTTCAGCATGCCTACTCTCTCTCTCAGCGTGCCTACTGTCTCCCTCAGCATTCCTACTCTCTCTCTCAGCATGCCTACTGTCTCCCTCAGCATGCCTACTCTCTCTCTCAGCATGCCTACTCTCTCTCTCAGCATGCCTACTCTCTCTCTCAGCATGCCTACTCTCTCTCTCTCAACATACCTACTGTCTCCCTCAGCATGCCTACTCTCTCTCTCAGTGTGCCTACTGTCTCCCTCAGCATGCCTACTGTCCCCCTCAGCATGCCTACTGTCTCCCTCAGCATGCCTACTCTCTCCCTCCGCATACCTACTCTCTCCCTGAGCTTGCCAACAAAACAGGGTCCATTTCCACTTCACTTGATCGAAAAAAAGATCAGTGTATTTTTTGCTGTTCCAATTATAGCATATACAATTTCCTGGACCCACTAGTGATGGTGAGGGAACTGTCAGTGGGATGCATGTGTGTGCTGCTGATTGATGCACTCCAAGCAGCATTCAGGATGTCTGCTGGGCTAATCTGGAGACGTGTTTAACATGCTTCCGTCATCAAGTAGTGCCACTGTTGCCGTGAGATACAGTGCCCTGAGGAGATGGCCCACTGTGGCTCGGTTTGTTATGTCCTCCATTTTGACCTTTTCAAGTCAACTTCAGAAACGAAAAGATTTATTTCTTCTCATGTTTTTTTCACTAAACACATAACAGAAAAACCTGATGGCACTAGAAATCTGGTCAGGCTCCCATTAAGTGACACACTTGTATACCACCCTCCTTCTCCATATATTGCACACAACATTGGAATTGCAGCTCCCTGGCAATGCCAGTTTTACCTTAAACATGAACAATCCATCTCACTACAATCGAGGATAAATTTTATTACCAACATGGTGTTTTTGGTAGTTAGTAGAACAAATCACGTGTAGAATATGAAAATCGACAACAGCAGAGCTTCAAGACATTTTATATTCTCTGTGCAGATGACAATTGCTCATATTTCTGAAAGTTTGATATGGATTTTTAAGCTGGTGGCAAATGTCTTTATGACAATAAAATTATCATCTACACCAAAACATCACTGTTGTGGTGGAACAAGCAAGCTGTTACCAATAAACCTTTGTTATCCTCCAGCATGTAATGACTTGGAAATTTTGTGGCCGCTACACAGAGCTTTAGCATTTTTATTTATTTTTTTTTCCACGGAACATTTTGGTGTTTGTCTAATGGACTTCTGGGGTGGACTTCGTTTCCGGAGCAGAACTCAAAAAACAGTCAATATTTTTCTGCAAAACTTGGTAGATATGTGTGGCAGACCGAAAAGTAGTGCCGTTTGCTGTTTACAGGTTTTTGTGATTTATTATTTTCTCAGTTTCCATCGAAACGTTTCAGATTTTGATTAAAAGTGAGAGGTGTGTTTCATTTCCGGAGAAGAACTCAAAAACTTCTTAATATCTATCAGTAAAACTTGGTAGATATGTGTGGCAGAACCCAAAGTGATGCCTTTTGCTATTTTCAGGTTTTTGTGATTTATTATTTTCTAGATTCCATGAACACGTTGCTGGGGGCACAACTGGGGACTTTGTTTCTGGGGGCACAACTGGGAAATGGTGACTTTTTCTGATTGCAGATATATGGCATTTATATTTTTCATCAAGTCCATGGAAACAATTCAGACTTGGTCTAAAAATACATTAAATAACTGTCAGATGATTTGTCCTTTCAAATATGTGGGGGCCGGGGGGGATATGTCATCTTCCGTTGACTCTTGTCTACTTTGTCTTTCACTAATATCTAAGAAATACCCACCAGATATTACAAATGTTTGGTATTTTTACTGTTTGCCCCACAATTCCTTATAGAAAGCAGCAGAAGAAATGAAGTCTTCATCATAAAAAATGGGTATGTGAACATGTTTTCTTATTTTCAGTGGCTTGAACCATTTGTCATGTCGGCAAATGATTCTCGCAGAACAACCAGACTCTCACAATTTTGTTTATTCTCTTCTTTCCCACAGTGCCATCAATCTGACATATATGGACAAAAATATTTGCAGTGACCCCTTGGACAAACCTCTGACCCTCTTCACACTATCACTGACTCTCTTCTTGGTGAACTTGTGTTGCCAAGCAAGTTAAGTGTTTCCAGTGTATAGCTTACCTGAAAACAGGAAACATTTGGCAAACATATTACCAATTTTACATGTGGCTACATACATAACATACTACCCTAATACCTAAAAATAACAGCAAGTTAACCGCATGCATGCATAATAACCGTGGCAGACTTAGAACTAAGGCAGTGGAGTCAAGCTTGTGTGTATATGTCTGACTCAGTTCTAACGAAAGAGAGAGGTTTTAAACCTCATGTTTGGAAGTGCACAATCATGATGTAGGCCGACTGTGTAGTCACTGTAACCAAGACATACGGCTGGCACCTTGCAGGACAGGACATGTAGACCAAGAACACCTAGTGTCACCAGTATACACAGGTCTAGTCTGTCGTACAGACCCTGAAGTAAATATATCCAAGCAAGTGAGTGAGTGAGTTTAGTTTTACTCCGCAGCAATATTCCAGCTATATGGCAGCTATCCAAGAAAGCCCACACAAGTCTAGATTTCCTTAGCTTCAGCTTCTGAAAATAACGAAAGTTTCAGGGCTCCATTTCATTATATTAATTTTTTTCTCTATGAACGTTTTTTTTTCAGTAAAATATGTTCATTTCAGAGACTAGTTGTTAGACTAACACAGGTCCAGTTTGTAAGTCTGGTCTGTCTTAGAACACCTGGTGTCATCATTGCCAGTATACACAGGTCCGGTGTGGAAGTCTTGAGTGCCATCTATCATACAAAACCTGTTGTTAACAGTATACACAGGTCCGGTGTGGAAGTCTTGAGTGCCATCTATCATACAAAACCTGTTGTTAACAGTATACACAGGTCCGGTGTGGAAGTCTTGAGTGCCATCTATCATACAAAACCTGTTGTTAACAGTATACACAGGTCCGGTGTGGAAGTCTTGAGTGCCATCTATCATACAAAACCTGTTGTTAACAGTATACACAGGTCCGGTGTGGAAGTCTTGAGTGCCATCTATCATACAAAACCTGTTGTTAACAGTATACACAGGTCCGGTGTGGAAGTCTTGAGTGCCATCTATCATACAAAACCTGTTGTTAACAGTATACACAGGTCCGGTGTGGAAGTCTTGAGTGCCATCTATCATACAAAACCTGTTGTTAACAGTATACACAGGTCCGGTGTGGAAGTCTTGAGTGCCATCTATCATACAAAACCTGTTGTTAACAGTATACACAGGTCCGGTGTGGAAGTCTTGAGTCTGATATGTCTGACAACACCTAGTGCTTTTCTCTGCCACTTCATCATTATGTTTTTGTCGATGTTAAAGTAGCTCCTGGTTTTTGTGGAGCAGCCAGAACGATTAACACTTATTAAAGTGTTTCATATCTTATAATTCCCAGTTGTTCTACAGGCGACTGTTATTGGTGTCTCTGCTCTCATCCCAGCTGCCACATCCCACATGATTCAGCCCCACATCATCAATGTTGTATTGGTGAGAATCTGACATGTCCCGTGGTTGTAACTAGAAGTACAATATTTACTGACAGTGCAAACAACTATGTGTGTGTGGAAGGATGATGGTCGGGGCTCTATTTGTCATCATCTTATTGCCTAAAGCCTGCAATGTGGGGAGTTTATTTGCCCACTGGCATCTCTGTCTTCATTAAATTCGGGGTTGTCTTGCTGGCTGGAATCAGTGCTGCTGCCAGTGAGTGGACATCGGTCAAGAGTAAGTGGCTGATCGGACGTCCAGTTATCCAAGTTTTCTGACATCAGTAACCTCCCATTCAAGGCAGCCTCATAACTCCCATACTTGTCATCTCCATATTATATTACAGACAATCACCAGATCATGTAGACTACTCCAGTCAGTGTTTGTTGTGTGGTCTGCCTGTATGACAGAGGTAGTGAGTTTGTGAATTACTGGGTCAGCTTCTATTTTTCTTCCATGAGTTACAAAAACAATGTGCCAGTGCCCCAGTTTATTCTGTATAGTCTGTACATGAAGCTTCTCACCAAGCTTCTCACCACTGCAGTGTTCATGTACAGAACCGTTTCAACAGAACTATCTGTATGTATGTGAATCAGTACAGTCTGTATGTGTACCAGTAGTCTGTATGTGAATCAATACAATCTGTATGTATGTGAACAGTACAGTGTGTATGTGAACTAGTAGCCTGTATGTTTGTGAACCAATACACTGTGTGCATGTGTGAACCAGTACAGTCTGTATGCAAGTCAGTATGGTCTGTAAGTGAAACAGCAAGTCTGTATGTAAACAAGTACAATCTGTATGCATCTGAACAAGTACAGCCTGTATGTATGTGAACCAGAGCAATATGTATGTATGTATGTAAACAAGTACAATCTGTATGCATCTGAACAAGTACAGCCTGTATGTATGTTAATCAGTACAACCTGTATGTGAACCAGTACTTTCTATATGTATGAACCAGTGCAGTCTGTATGCATGTTAACCAGTACAATCTGTATGTATGTATGTATGTATGTATGTATGTATGTATGTATGTATGTTTGTATGTATGTATGTATGTATGTATGTATGTATGTGAACCAGTACAATTTGTATGTATGTGAACTAGTACAGTTTGTATGTGAATCAGTAAGTCTGTAAGTAAACCAGTGCAGTCTACACAGTATGTAGACCAGTACAGCCTGTATGTATGTGAACCAGTACAGCCTGTATGTATGTGAACCAGTACAGTCCGTATGTCTGTAACCAAGTACAGTATGTGTGAATTAGTACAATCTGAATGTATGTGAACCAGTACAATGTGTATGTAAACCAGTTTATATTTTATTCAGTTCTTTATTTCCAATACTGAAAGGCCACAGGCCTATAGTATAAAGACATATCATATTACATATCATAGTATTCAGTATTGAAAATAGAGAAGTGAATAAAATATATACAAGTTAAACCAGCACAGTCTGTATGTATATGAACCAGTACAATCTGTATGCATGTGAACCAGTACAGCATGTATGTACTGAACAAGTACAGTCTGTATGTATATGAACCAGTACAATCTGTTTGTATGTGAACCAGTACAGTATGTATGTACTGAACAAGGACAGTCTGTATGTATGTGAACCAGTACAGTATGTATGTACTGAACAAGGACAGTACGTATGTATGTGAACCAGTACAGTATGCATGTACTGAACAAGGACAGTACATATGTATGTGAACCAGAACATAAGCATGTACTGAACAAGGACAGTACGTATGTATGTGAACCAGTACAGTATGCATGTACTGAACAAGGACAGTACGTATGTATGTGAACCAGTACAATCTGTATGTATGTGAACCAGTACAGTATGTATGTACTGAACAAGGACAGTCTGTATGTATGTGAACCAGTACAGTATGTATGTACTGAACAAGGACAGTACGTATGTATGTGAACCAGTACAGTATGCATGTACTGAACAAGGACAGTACGTATGTATGTGAACCAGTACATAAGCATGTACTGAACAAGGACAGTACGTATGTATGTGAACCAGTACAGTATGCATGTACTGAACAAGGACAGTACGTATGTATGTGAACCAGTACAGTATGTATGTACTGAACAAGGACAGTCTGGACAGTCTGTATGTAGGTGAACCAGTACAGTATGTATGTACTGAACAAGGACAGTCTGTATGTATGTGAACCAGTACAGTATGTATGTACTGAACAAGGACAGTCTGGACAGTCTGTATGTAGGTGAACCAGTACAGTATGTATGTACTGAACAAGGACAGTCTGGACAGTCTGTATGTATGTGAACCAGTACAGTATGTATGTACTGAACAAGGACAGTCTGGACAGTCTGTATGTAGGTGAACCAGTACAGTATGTATGTACTGAACAAGGACAGTCTGGACAGTCTGTATGTATGTGAACCAGTACAGTATATATGTACTGAACAAGGACAGTCTGGACAGTCTGTATGTAGGTGAACCAGTACAGTATGTATGTACTGAACAAGGACAGTCTGGACAGTCTGTATGTATGTGAACCAGTACAGTATGTATGTACTGAACAAGGACAGTCTGGACAGTCTGTATGTATGTGAACCAGTACAGTATGTACTGAACAAGGACAGTCTGGACAGTCTGTATGTATGTGAACCAGTACAGTATGTATGTACTGAACAAGGACAGTCTGGACAGTCTGTATGTATGTGAACCAGTACAGTATGTATGTACTGAACAAGGACAGTCTGGACAGTCTGTATGTATGTGAACCAGTACAGTATGTATGTACTGAACAAGGACAGTCTGGACAGTCTGTATGTAGGTGAACCAGTACACTCTCTAAGTATGTAAACAGTACAGTCTATACGTATGTAATCGGTACAGTCTGTATGTATGTGAATCCCTGCATTCTGTATGTATGTGAACCAGTGCAATGTCTATGTTTGTACAATAGGAGGACAAGGCTGGAACAGGGATTACTATCTGTTGTACTGAAGTGATGCAGTACTGAAGGCCTTTAATCTCACCTGACATCCAACTGTTTCAATCATATCCATATCCAGCATGGCTATCAGACTGCTTCTGATGGAGGGAACATAATGCTAATCTCACTGCCACTGTCATAGTAAGATGAAGGGATGAACAGAAGCGTAAGCTTTGATGCCAGCTCGCTTCTTGTTCATCTTGGAGCATGTAGTTAAGAGACCAGATTAGTGATAGAAGGGGTGACCCACTTCAAACCTCTGTCTGCTGCCTGGTTGTAATCAAGGGCTCGTGACGGCATCATCCTGGGTGTTACATCAAACACTGGCAGACCCGTGTTTCTGTCGGGCAACGAAGTTGATGGCATTTCAACATCCACACAACCACCTCCTGGTGATCACAAACACACATCAACATGGAACATTTTCTCACGTCCGCTAGTCAGTTGTCACATCAGGTTGTTAGTTCTTACTTTTATCATTGGTTTGTCAGTTCTCACATCATGTTGTCAGTTCTCACATCAAGTCGTCAATTCTCTTGTCTCTGTAATTAGTTCTCACATCAGGTTGTTAGTTCTCACATCGAGTATGCAGTTATCACATCAGATTGTCAGGTCTCCTATTGAGTAGTCAGTTCTCGCGTCACTATGATCAGTTTTCACATCAGGTTGTTAGTTCTGACATCGAGTATGAAGTTCTCACATCAGATTGTCAGTTCTCACATCTCTATAATAAGTTCTCACATTGAGTATGCAGTTCTTACTTCAGCTTGTCAGTTCTCCCATTGAGTAGTCAGTTCTCACATCTCTATAATAAGTTCTCACATCGAGTATGAAGTTCTTACTTCAGCTTGTCAGTTCTCCCATTGAGTAGTCAGTTCTCACATCTCTATAATAAGTTCTCACATCGAGTATGCAGTTCTTACTTCAGCTTGTCAGTTCTCACATTGAGTAGTCAGTTCTCTCATCCCTATAATCAGTTTTTACTTAAGGTTGTTAGTTTTCACATGGAGTTAAGTCAGTTCTCAAATCTCTATAAATAGTTTTCACATCAGGTTGTCAGTTCTCACATTGACTAGTCAGTTCTCACATCAGTTTGTCAGTTCTGGGTTCAGTGTACAGAAACTCTGAGAATCCAAATGTCGTGCAAACTCAAAACAAATAAAAATCCTACTGGGTACATAGATAGATGATGCAGTTTTATGAGCTAATGAGAAGGTTGAGACTACAGATCATATGACCACACTTACTGTGCTTGTAGGGATCAGGTGGCGGGGTCTGTTGCTATGTTGCCCTCATCGCTCATTTACCCTTCATCAGTTGGGAGACAAACAAGAAGTTCAAAGTGGGATTGCAGAACAGTGAGCTACACATCACATCATAATAATGGCCTCTGACCATGAACAGATATTTTTGTACAAGAAGAAATTGATGGTTTTCTCATTGACACAGCAAAACCTACAAACACTCTCTTCCTGTAACCACTCTTTCCTACAACCTCGCTCAGCCTGCACATGGGTCAAAGAAGAGAGAGGTATTTCACATTTTGGCATTTTCTCGTTTTTCTTCCTTTTCAACAAATTTGTGTTCCTTAAACATTTATTGTCTAATTTCCTCGGCACATCAACACAATGTAATTTCACGTTGGTGATAACTCTACAAAGTGATAATACTACATATATTAGCTGAGCAGTGGTCCATGTGGAATACTTGTTCTGTAGCCAGTGGTGAAGGTGGGAATACTTGTTCTGTAGCCAGTGGTGTAGGTGGGAATACTTGTTCTGTAGCCAGTGGTGAAGGTGGGAATACTTGTTCTGTAGCCAGTGGTGAAGGTGGGAATACTTGTTCTGTAGCCAGTGGTGAAGGTGGGAATACTTGTTCTGTAGCCAGTGGTGAAGGTGGGAATACTTGTTCTGTAGCCAGTGGTGAAGGTGGGAATACTTGTTCTGTAGCCAATGGTGTAGGTGGGAATACTTGTTCTGTAGACAGTGGTGTAGGTGGGAATACTTGTTCTGTAGCCAGTGGTGTAGGTGGGAATACTTGTTCTGTAGCCAGTGGTGTAGGTACCAATACTTGTTCTGTAGCCAGTGGTGAAGGTGGGAATACTTGTTCTGTAGCCAGTGGTGTAGGTGGGAATACTTGTTCTGTAGCCAGTGGTGTAGGTGCAATACTTGTTCTGTAGCCAGTGGTGTAGGTGGGAATACTTGTTCTGTAGCCAGTGGTGTAGGTGGGAATACTTGTTCTGCAGTCAGTGGTGTAGGTGGGAATACTTGTTCTGTAGCCAGTGGTGAAGGTGGGAATACTTGTTCTGTAGCCAGTGGTGTAGGTGCAATACTTGTTCTGTAGCCAGTGGTGTAGGTGGGAATACTTGTTCTGTAGCCAGTGGTGGAGGTGGGAATACTTGTTCTGTAGCCAGTGGTGTAGGTGGGAATACTTGTTCTGTAGCCAGTGGTGTAGGTGGGAATACTTGTTCTGTAGCCAGTGGTGTAGGTGGGAATACTTGTTCTGTAGACAGTGGTGTAGGTGGGAATACTTGTTCTGTAGCCAGTGGTGAAGGTGGGAATACTTGTTCTGTAACCAGTGGTGTAGGTGCAATACTTGTTGTGCAGTCAGTGGTGTAGGTACCAATACTTGTTCTGCAGCCAGTGGTGTAGGTGGGAATACTTGTTCTGTAGCCAGTGGTGTAGGTGGGAATACTTGTTCTGTAGCCAGTGGTGTAGGTGGGAATACTTGTTCTGTAGCCAGTGGTGTAGGTGGGAATACTTGTTCTGCAGCCAGTGGTGTAGGTGGGAATACTTGTTCTGTAGCCAGTGGTGTAGGTGGGAATACTTGTTCTGTAGCCAGTGGTGAAGGTGGGAATACTTGTTCTGTAGCCAGTGGTGAAGGTGGGAATACTTGTTCTGTAGCCAGTGGTGTAGGTGCAATACTTGTTGTGCAGTCAGTGGTGTAGGTGGGAATACTTGTTCTGTAGCCAGTGGTGTAGGTGCAATACTTGTTCTGTAGCCAGTGGTGTAGGTGGGAATACTTGTTCTGTAGCCAGTGGTGTAGGTGGGAATACTTGTTCTGTAGCCAGTGGTGTAGGTGGGAATACTTGTTCTGTAGCCAGTGGTGTAGGTGGGAATACTTGTTCTGCAGTCAGTGGTGAAGGTGGGAATACTTGTTCTGTAGCCAGTGGTGTAGGTACCAATACTTGTTCTGTAGCCAGTGGTGAAGGTGGGAATACTTGTTCTGTAGCCAGTGGTGTAGGTACCAATACTTGTTCTGCAGTCAGTGGTGAAGGTGGGAATACTTGTTCTGTAGCCAGTGGTGTAGGTACCAATACTTGTTCTGTAGCCAGTGGTGAAGGTGGGAATACTTGTTCTGTAGCCAGTGGTGAAGGTGGGAATACTTGTTCTGTAGCCAGTGGTGTAGGTACCAATACTTGTTCTGTAGCCAGTGGTGAAGGTGGGAATACTTGTTCTGTAGCCAGTGGTGAAGGTGGGAATACTTGTTCTGTAGCCAGTGGTGAAGGTGGGAATACTTGTTCTGTAGCCAGTGGTGAAGGTGGGAATACTTGTTCTGTAGCCAGTGGTGTAGGTGGGAATACTTGTTCTGTGGCCAGTGGTGTAGGTGGGAATACTTGTTCTGTAGCCAGTGGTGTAGGTGGGAATACTTGTTCTGTAGCCAGTGGTGTAGGTGGGAATACTTGTTCTGTAGCCAGTGGTGTTGGTGGCAATACTTGTTCTGTAGCCAGTGGTGTAGGTGCAATACTTGTTGTGCAGTCAGTGGTGTATGTGGCAATACTTGTTCTGTAGTCAGTGGTGTAGGTGGCAATACTTGTTCTGTATCCCATGGTGTAGGTGCAATACTTGTTCTGCAGTCAGTGGTGTAGGTACAAATACTTGTTCTGTAGCCAGTGGTGAAGGTGGGAATACTTGTTCTGTAGCCAGTGGTGTAGGTGCAATACTTGTTCTGCAGTCAGTGGTGTAGGTACCAATACTTGTTCTGCAGCCAGTGGTAAAGGTGGGAATACTTGTTCTGTAGCCAGTGGTGTAGGTAGCAATACTTGTTCTGCAGTCAGTGGTGAAGGTGGCAATACTTGTTCTGCAGTCAGTGGTGTAGGTACCAATACTTGTTCTGTAGCCAGTGGTGTAGGTGGTAATACTTGTTCTGTAGCCAGTGGTGTAGGTGGGAATACTTGTTCTGCAGTCAGTGGTGTAGGTGGCAATACTTGTTCTGTAGCCAGTGGTGTAGGTGGCAATATTTGTTCTGTTGACAATGTGACCTGACTTGCTGTACTCTGAATGGTTGCTCATATGGTTCCAGTGTTTGCAGTAGCCTGTTGTGTTACCAGTGGATGCAGTAGCCTGTTGTGTGACCAGTGGATGCAGTAGCCTGTTGTGTTACCAGTGGATGCAGTAGCCTGTTGTGTTACCAGTGGATGCAGTAGCCTGTTGTGTGACCAGTGGATGCAGTAGCCTGTTGTGTGACCAGTGGATGCAGTAGCCTGTTGTGTGAACTATGGATGCAGTAGCCTGTTGTGTGACCAGTGGATGCAGTTGCCTGTTGTGTGACCAGTGGATGCAGTAGCCTGTTGTGTGAACTATGGATGCAGTAGCCTGTTGTGTGACCAGTGGATGCAGTAGCCTGTTGTGTGAACTATGGATGCAGTAGCCTGTTGTGTGACCAGTGGATGCAGTAGCCTGTTGTGTGAACTATGGATGCAGTAGCCTGTTGTGTGACCAGTGGATGCAGTAGCCTGTTGTGTGACCAGTGGATGCAGTAGCCTGTTGTGTGAACTATGGATGCAGTAGCCTGTTGTGTGACCAGTGGATGCAGTAGCCTGTTGTGTGACCAGTGGATGCAGTAGCCTGTTGTGTGACCAGTGGATGCAGTAGCCTGTTGTGTGAACTATGGATAGAGTAGCCTGTTGTGTGAACTATGGATGCAGTAGCCTGTTGTGTGACCAGTGGATGCAGTAGCCTGTTGTGTGACTAGTGGATGCAGTAGCCTATTGTGTGACCAGTGGATGCAGTAGCCTGTTGTGTGACCAGTGGATACAGTAGCCTGTTGTGTGACCAGTGGATGCAGTAGCCTGTTGTGTGACCAGTGGATGCAGTTGCCTGTTGTGTGAACTATGGATGCAGTAGCCTGTTGTGTGAACTATGGATGCAGTAGCCTGTTGTGTGAACTATGGATAGAGTAGCCTGTTGTGTGAACTATGGATAGAGTAGCCTGTTGTTTGAACTATGGATGCAGTAGCCTGTCGTTTGAACTATGGATGCAGTAGCCTGTTGTGTGAACTATGGCTAGAGTAGCCTGTTGTGTGAACTATGGATAGAGTAGCCTGTTGTGTGAACTATGGATGCAGTAGCCTGTTGTGTGAACTATGGATAGAGTAGCCTGTTGTGTGAACTATGGATAGAGTAGCCTGTTGTGTGAACTATGGATGCAGTAGCCTGTTGTGTGAACTATGGATGCAGTAGCCTGGTCAACATAACGATCATGTCCATGTTGTAAAGAAAGGCAGAGGACAATACAAGCTCTCTTAGGAGACGGTTGTTTCATTGAAATTCAATAACACACTTTGAAGGGCCTGTATGAGTAATTTCCACTGAAGTCTGCTGGGCTCTGGACTCGAGGACTCATAAATGTCCCCTGCTGGCCAATTTTCTTCTTTCTTCAAAAGCTCCACCTTCCGGGAGAATGATGCTGTCTCTTTTCCATTCCATCATGGCTGACAAAAAATGAAATCTGAGTTTTCCTGCAAACAAATAGTGTCTGATAATTGACAGTTATTGCAGGGAATAAAGCTGGGCAAATGGCCACTCTGGACATCAAAGATAGCACAACATCCAATATGCCTGCATGTTGCTGTGCTGATGAAGAATCACATCCATTAGCGCAACAGGATTAGAGCTAGCTGGGTTGGGGCAGCCTGCTGGTGTTACTGGTGGTATGGGTGAGGAAGCTCAGAGACACAGGCCACATGGTGAAGCATTTGTCACCACTGGGCTTCTATACACAAAATTGTTTGTTTGACACATGATGAAGATTAATTTTTACACAAACATTAATAAAGTTATTTTTTTGCTTTCCAGAGTGCAGGCGACAAAGCTCATTTGGTGAGTACCTCAGCAAATCTCTCACATGTGGAATGTACATTTTACAAAATTTTATCTGACCCATCTCATGACCTACAGTCTTGTTTTAAGCTTTTGCCTTCTGGACATAGATTCCTCGTCCCTAAAGTTCGCACAAAGTTCCCAAACATCTTTTGTACCTGCTAGCATTAAACTTTTAAATGAAGGTTAGACCTTAGCCACAACGTTAAAGGCATTTGCCTACCAGTCTCTTACAGTATACACTGGTTATCTTTCTCATGCCGTCTATTCATATGTGTTTTTTTTAATGTGATCGAGTCTCTCTGCTTGAATTGTTTTAACCATGCTGTATGCCTCACTGTTGTGAAAGGAATTCCCTTGTCGGGCAATAAAGTACTATTATTATTATTACATTGCTAAAGCCAATTTCTGTTTTCACATAAAAGCATCAAACTTCAATATACTGGGTGTGGGTGAAAGCGTTGTCTGTATGAACATATCACCACAGGATGAATCCTCACAATACTGTACCAACAGATTCACTGAATTCATAATTAGACAGATTTTCTTCTATATGTATCCCATGCAGTTGTAGTATTTGTATAGTCCACGTGTAGTGATATATCTCCAGCAGGTGTATTGCTTGTATTGTCCCTTTGTGTAATGCCTATATTTTCCCTGTGTGTATTGCCTGTATTGTCCCTATGTATAATGCCTGTATTTTTCCTGTGTATATTGCCTGTATTGTCCCTACGTATAATGCCTGTATTTGTCCTGTGTGAATTGCCTGTATTGTCCCTATGTATAATGCCTGTATTTTTCCTGTGTGAATTGCCTGTATTGTCCCTATGTATAATGCCTATATTTTCCCTGTGTGTATTGGCTGTATTGTCCCTATGTATAATGCCTGTATTTTTCCTGTGTATATTGCCTGTATTGTCCCTACATATAATGCCTGTATTTGTCCTGTGTGAATTGCCTGTATTGTCCCTGTGTATACTGCCTGTATTGTCCCTGTGTATAGTGCCTGTATTGTCCCTGTGTGAAGTGCCTGTATTGTCCCTGTGTATAGTGCCTGTATTGTCCCTGTGTATAGTGCCTGTATTGTCCCTGTGTGAAGTGCCTGTATTGTCCCTGTGTATAGTGCCTGTATTGTCCCTGTGTATAGCACGTGTATGATCCCTGTGTGAAGTGCCTGTATGATCCCTGTGTGAAGTGCCTGTATTGTCCCTGTGTATAGTGCCTGTATTGTCCCTGTGTATAGCACGTGTATGATCCCTGTGTGAAGTGCCTGTATTGTCCCTGTGTATAGTGCCTGTATTGTCCCTGTGTATAGTGCCTGTATTGTCCCTGTGTGAAGTGCCTGTATTGTCCCTGTGTATAGTGCCTGTATTGTCCCTGTGTGAAGTGCCTGTATTGTCCCTGTGTGAAGTGCCAGTATATTCCCTGTGAAGTGCCTGTATTGTCCCTGTGTATAGTGCCTGTATTGTCACTGTGTATAGTGCCTGTATTGTCCCTGTGTATAGTGCCTGTATTGTCCCTGTGTGAAGTGCCTGTATTGTCCCTGTGTATAGTGCCTGTATTGTCCCTGTGTATAGTGCCTGTATTGTCCCTGTGTGAAGTGCCTGTATTGTCCCTGTGTATAGTGCCTGTATTGTCCCTGTGTGAAGTGCCTGTATTGTCCCTGTGTATAGTGCCAGTATATTCCCTGTGAAGTGCCTGTATTGTCCCTGTGTATAGTGCCTGTATTGTCCCTGTGTATAGTGCCTGTATTGTCACTGTGTATAGTGCCTGTATTGTCCCTGTGTATAGTGCCTGTATTGTCACTGTGTATAGCACGTGTATGATCCCTGTGTGAAGTGCCTGTATTGTCCCTGTGTGAAGTGCCTGTATTGTCCCTGTGTATAGTGCCTGTATTGTCCCTGTGTATAGTGCCTGTATTGTCCCTGTGTGAAGTGCCTGTATTGTCCCTGTGTATAGCACGTGTATGATCCCTGTGTGAAGTGCCTGTATGATCCCTGTGTGAAGTGCCTGTATTGTCCCTGTGTATAGTGCCTGTATTGTCCCTGTGTATAGCACGTGTATGATCCCTGTGTGAAGTGCCTGTATTGTCCCTGTGTATAGTGCCTGTATTGTCCCTGTGTATAGTGCCTGTATTGTCCCTGTGTGAAGTGCCTGTATTGTCCCTGTGTATAGTGCCTGTATTGTCCCTGTGTGAAGTGCCTGTATTGTCCCTGTGTATAGTGCCAGTATATTCCCTGTGAAGTGCCTGTATTGTCCCTGTGTATAGTGCCTGTATTGTCACTGTGTATAGTGCCTGTATTGTCACTGTGTATAGTGCCTGTATTGTCCCTGTGTATAGTGCCTGTATTGTCACTGTGTATAGCACGTGTATGATCCCTGTGTGAAGTGCCTGTATTGTCCCTGTGTGAAGTGCCTGTATTGTCCCTGTGTATAGTGCCTGTATTGTCCCTGTGTATAGTGCCTGTATTGTCCCTGTGTGAAGTGCCTGTATTGTCCCTGTGTGAAGTGCCTGTATTGTCCCTGTGTATAGTGCCTGTATTGTCCCTGTGTATAGTGCCTGTATTGTCCCTGTGTGAAGTGCCTGTATTGTCCCTGTGTATAGTGCCTGTATTGTCCCTGTGTATAGTGCCTGTATTGTCCCTGTGTATAGTGCCAGTATATTCCCTGTGAAGTGCCTGTATTGTCCCTGCGTGTAGAGCCTGAATGGTCCAGTGTCGGGATATATTGTTGGATTAAGTGTGACCAGCGTTAGATCAGACACTGGGATGAAATATTCATGCTGTTATGATGTTTCTATGTCTGTCTCCATGTTGCACCCGCTGAATCTGTTTGAAAGCTATTAGTGAAAAAGCTTCACAGGGGAAAAGTTCATTCTTCAAAAGCAGATTGGTTTTATTGAATCAATGCTAAATGCATTATCAATGATATTACAACTTCATCTGTGAATAATTAATGTACATGCACACAGTGGTCATGTATCTGAATACAGATTTCCTGAATGCTCCAATAAATCTTTGATCTTGCCAACTTACATAGTACAGACTTACAAGAAGTGTGACAGTCAAGTAAACTAAAAGGTTTTGGAGTAAATTTGTCATGTACTCCTGCTCACAGATTCATGAAGCTGTCACTGTTTGAGCCTGGTGTCCAGCTAAACTCTCAGACTGCATGTCAAGTCTAATCTCACTACAGTAAGAGTAAGTAAGTGAGTAGCAGAGCTAAAGAGGGATACCCAGTTTAGGTGGCGCATCAATAAGTAGCAGAGTTACAGAGGGATACCCAGTTTAGGTGGCGCATCAATAAGTAGCAGAGCTATAGAGGGATACCCAGTTTAGGTGGTGCATCAATAAGTAGCAGAGCTATAGAGGGATACCCAGTTTAGGTGGTGCATCAATAAGTAGCAGAGTTACAGAGGGATACCCAGTTTAGGTGGTGCATCAATAAGTAGCAGAGCTATAGAGGGATACCCAGTTTAGGTGGTGCATCGATAAGTAGCAGAGCTATAGAGGGATACCCAGTTTAGGTGTCCCTAGACAGTAGTTATAGACAAATAACTAGTTTCTGCAGTTCATATCCATTGATTCTGGATTGGCTTGTTGAACAAGTTTCTGGAGTCCAGGAGGCAGTTTTCTGAGAGTCAGTGTACACTACTTTCCTTCATGAAGCAGTGTTTTCAGAGTCAGTGTACACTACTTTCCTTCATGAAGCAGTGTTTTCAGAGTCAGTGTACACTACTTTCCTCCATGAGACAGTCCTGAGAGTCCATGTATACTACTTCCCAGCTAACAAAAGTACGTTTTGAGGACGTTTACGTCCCCAGAACGTCAGCATATAACGTCCCCATTACGTCTTTTTTTGTGGAGTGGAAAACACGTCCTCACAACGTTATTTTCTACGTTCATACAACCCCAAAATAGCGTCCTCGTGACGTCATAAACACAACGTTGTCACAACATTATTTATAGTTTTTTTGTGGGTATATACGTACTACATACAGTAGTCTGAGGATAAATATTTGTATTAGGTTTCTGGGTTGTTGTCACCATGATCATAACAATATCCAGGGCTAAAAGTCATTGTTTCCGTTGTTTTTGTTAGATTCAAATTATGATTGCTGAAAGAGGTCAAGTGATCAACAGTTTGAAAACATTTTGGCAATCATAAATGTGTGGTTTGGATTTTTCGAAACTGTCTACTTTGAGCCCTGGTAACAAATAACAGAGATGCTCCTTTTGTTTACAGTGAACCATTTATTCAAGTATAATACATTACTAAGAAACATTTCATTCTAGACTTGCACGTCCTCATCTTCCCCAGCGGCAGCGTGCATCTGAAAAAAGAATAGTTTATCTTTAAGACCTAATATTATTCAAATGCACAAGATTAGAACATGTCGTTACATTTTTAACACCCTGAATGCCGAGGTTTTGTTTGTTTGTTTGTTCGTTTGTGTGTTTGTTTTGTTGTTGTTTTTCAGGCGCACATTTTCGGAAGATTTGAAAATTGACGGTTGTGCAAGAATTGCGCTCGCGTGGCCCTGGATCTGCATACAGCTATAAAATTACACAGAAAATGTACCAATCATTTTCATTAATATTATCAGTCTTACTTATAAGTTTGAATTAAGTCGCAGTTTATTAGCCTGCTCATATGAAACTGCAATATTTGTCCCAGCATGTTGAAAATTTTACATCACAGGAACTAAAGCAGATGTTGCAGTAATAGCTACGTGTGATCCTCTTACAGTTGTGTAGAGGCTTGAACTATGATAGATCCTATAGTACACTTACTAAGTCAATTTCCCGAGTCAATTTCCCGAGTCAATTTCCCGTGTAAATATTCAAGCAATCAAAAGCTTTCAATGAATGAAAACGCATCCCCTATATCCACATATGATATGATGTTGAACATGGATATATGTAGATACTGAAATGTTTCATGAAAAAGTATCTGAACGAAAAATATAAATCACAATGCTGAAAGTGCAGTCCAAATGATATGGCCATTGTGTTTACTCGTGTTCAACCGAGCTTCACCTCCAAGAAATTGCCTAACATGTGCAACCATGTTTACGTGTGACATTTACGGGCCGATTTCTTTCAAAATGGCGGCCTCGCTGACATGGGTACACAGGATGTTGAGAGCACTCTTTCCTTGATTTAGGGATGTTTTGTACATAAAATTGAAATGTAAGTAATCAGAATTATTCTGACTATCTGTGTATTGTTATATGTTTTCTCGTTTCCCTTTGTAAATGACGGAAGAAGCCAGATATGCCGATAATTACCGCTGTCGTTCTGCGTGGGTTTGCGTCTGTCATGGCGTCACGCTGCACTGACAAGACAGGTTTTTTTATGAATTATTATGAATTATGATTGCATCGTAACTATTTTTGATTTGCTATTTCCTGCTACGATACTCTTCCCCTGAATATTCAAAGCGTATTGGGCCATTGTAAGCAATGATTAGACGGCTAGATGTCTGAAGATTTCCGAAAATGCTACGTGGTGTAAAATCGGAATTTTTCTTTGTTTTCATTTCAAACAAGCGCAGTCACAGCGTTCGTTTTCATGCCCAATATCTTTCGTTTCATTTTATCCAGACCTTTGGTATTGGTGACAAAGCCCATTTGTAATTTCATTTTAAGATATATGAGGAAATCAATTATGCATTTGTCGCAGCTGAATATACATGGTGAAATAGTAAATTTTCCGACATCTATGGCAAGGGAAGCGTATGAGAAAAGATAGCCATGTGGGCGGGGAGAGGGAGGGGAATAGTATTTCACTAGGCAGAAATGTCCTCTTATCTAGACTTGCCTCTTTGAAGGATAGAATTACATCCATGGACCTAGCCCTCCGTACAGCCTTGGAGCATGCGACAGTTATGCCTACGTTTAATAACACACGTGTACCACAAATGTGGTATACTAAACTCAGTATGACAATATTTATTCAAATATTATTCAAACAAACAGAAACACTCAAAGAATAAAATCGCTTGTCCTGAATCTATGTACGATATGGTATGTAAACACTACTCAGTATCCAAAATGGCGGAAATTTTAAACGCACTTAGTGTTAGCATGTATTTTCGAAAACATCCCCGCCGGTTCTAGGTTCATCTGCAAAGATTCAGAATTATCATTGGTGATTTCATGAAAACCTGATGTCAGTGATCATTAATATGCTCTTTAGAGATTCAGAACTCCGAGTAATTATCCGTTTTTTTACAGTTCAAACACTGTAAAAAGTGAGAAACAGACACAGAACCCAGTACGCCTGGCAGCCGCGCGAGAAGTGTGATGTCAGCGAACGGGAAAGTACTCGCACAGGCAATGACGTCACGTGAAGAAGTCATGTGCAATGTGTCTGAGTTTGGATCTTGTGGGTTAAAAGATAGAAGGAAACATGTTTCATAACTTCACTGAAATGAGTGAAGTCAAGAGCACAACAATAAGTGTATAGTATAATAATAAATTGTAAGAAACAAAAATAAAATAATATTTTCATCTCTTCATTATATACCGAAGAGATAGATCTATATGGTAATTCAAAAAAAACTATCACATGCTTCCACCCTGTTAAATATGACATTCCATCAAGTAAGCTCTGGGATAAGGAGAATAAGATGTAACGATTTTCCAACGGGTCAGTGTTGGCAAGCCGTGGACAAAACGTCCTCACAACGTTATACGAACGTTGCACCTTGGTCTGGATTATACGCTGTTACGACGTCCTAGTTACGCAAAGTGTAATGTTGTGACAATGTCTGTAAATGACATTCTCATAACCTTCAAACATGAGGTTATATATTTCCCTCAGTTGAACCCGTTTAACAAAGCAAACAAAACAAATTTATTCAAAAGTTGTTCTAGATTCAATATTGTCTTGATAACTAATTAGATGGTCAACTACAAAAGCAAACATCAAGTAAACAAAATTTATGAAACGAACGTCCTCACAACGTTTCGAGTACGTTACACCAAAGTATTAAAAATATGTTGCAAGGACGTAGCGAGAACGTAATGTGTAACATTGTGGCAAGGTTGTGATATGACGTTATCCTAGGACGTTCTAATAACGTCCCAGTTACGTCATTTCCCGACGTAACCAAACCCTGACATAAACATAAGGTTGTGGGAACGTTGCGTGTTAGCTGGGTTTCCTTCATGAGGCAGCGGTGAGAGTCAGTGTATACTACTTTCCTTCATGAGGCAGTGGTGAGAGTCCATGTGTACTACTTTCCTTGATGAGGCAGTGGTGAGAGTCAATGTGTACTACTTTCCTTCATGAGGCAGTAGTGAGAGTCAATGTGTACTACTTTCCTTCATGAGGCAGTGGTGAGAGTCAATGTATACTACTTTCCTTCATGAGGCAGTGGTGAGAGTCAATGTATACTACTTTCCTTGATGAGGCAGTGGTGAGAGTCAATGTGTACTACTTTCCTTCATGAGGTAGTACTGAGAGTCAATGTATACTACTTTCCTTCATGAGGCAGTGGTGAGAGTCAATGTATACTACTTTCCTTGATGAGGCAGTGGTGAGAGTCAATGTGTACTACTTTCCTTCATGAGGTAGTACTGAGAGTCAATGTGTACTACTTTCCTTCATGAGGCCGTGCTGAGAGTCAATGTGTACTACTTTCCTTCATGAGGCAGTGGTGAGAGTCAATGTGTACTACTTTCCTTCATGAGGTAGTACTGAGAGTCAATGTGTACTGCTTTCCTTCATGAGGCAGTGGTGAGAGTCAATGTATACAACTTTCCTTCATGAGGTAGTACTGAGAGTCAATGTGTACTACATTCCTTCATGAGGTAGTACTGACAGTCAATGTGTACTACTTTCCTTCATGAGGCCGTGCTGAGAGTCAATGTATACTACGTTCCTTCATGAGGCCGTGCTGAGAGTCAATGTATACTACTTTCCTTCATGAGGCAGTGGTGAGAGTCAATGTATACTACTTTCCTTCATAGTTTAGTGTAGTTGATCAGTGTTTCAAATTTAATATGCTTTCTGTTCCACCATAGTATCAATATATAAAAGAATTGTTTGTGTGATGATCAATAGCGTTGTTCGTGTGATGAACAATATCGTTGTTCGTGTGATGAGCAATATCGTTGTTCGTGTGATATAACTGATGACAGACAGTAAGCATCTTCAGGGTCAACTCTAACCTAACATGCAGGAAAAGATTCCAGTAAAATACTTTTTATGAATACACTTATTTTTTATGTACACTATTTTTCATTTTTACATATTCTACCATTTCCCCATTTGTGTGTCTGCTGGCAGGCGACAGTTTGTGATCGTGTGTTCAGTGTACAAAAAACCACATCCTGTTTCTACTCCTCATCTACTCAGTGACTTTTGGAGTAAAACTTCCATCATGTTTTGTTTTTGTCATAAAGAATGAATACATAAATATTGTATATACAGGTATACACAACCTACAGCCTTTGTCTGTCACACAAATGTGGTGAAACATAAACATCCTCAAACTGATGTAGTAAAACTATGATCCTCTCCAGACTGTGGGAACCTTTCAATGACATGACAGTTTAACATATTCCCATACAGTAGGAAACTAAATGTTTCACAAATGATTGTTTCTGTGAGTTATTACCACACTGTTTTTTAACTAGAGAATGATTACCGCGAAGTGGTGTGAATAATTCAGTCAATAAAATCAGTAGCATCTGTGATCGGGTGTTTGTACTGCAGTATTCATGACTACATGCAGTGATATTTAGCAGTGCTGCCTACAGAACCAGATAACATGATGGGCAGCAATTAGCTGATGGTGTGGCGGCCACCACCGTCAGTTGGCCTGACAGTCATGCTGTGCCAGGAATGTAGGATGCAGAATTAGAGCCATTAATCACAGCTTAATCAGTTATTCAAATGCTTGTCAGGATGTTCGCACATAAATAATCACACATTCCTTCCGTGCGGAGTTGACATGAAAGATGTGTGGACAAACAATTGGATTAGGACTAGTTGAATAGAAGACAAGTACCAGAAATGATAAAAAGTAGAAATACAAGTGTCTTATTTATTAGGATAACATGACTATGATATGGTATTATTGCTATTATGTTTGCACACAGAAATCATTTCTCCTAACTCTTGATGATCTTGTCATGATATGTTTCTGATTTCCCTTTCCCCGTAGGCACTTATCAAACAGCTATGTCCCCCCTGTCACAAAATAAGTTAGGGATATTGGTATTTTTATGACTAATTTTATATCAGTATGACATTGAATAAATACATCATTATTCATAATTTCAAAATTTACATATATCCCTAACTATTTTTGTCCAGTATACATACATCCTGTTGACTTCCTGGGATATAGATCAATATATTCATCAATCCTGTTGTCTACCTTGGATATAAATCAGTATATCCATCAATCATGTTGTCTACCTGGGATATATATCAGTTTTACATCTAGTATGTACCAGTGTTGTTTAGATCATGCTATCTGGGCAGCAGTCTGTGTGAACACTTCTACCAGCAGTGATAACCTGGTGGTCAGTGAACTTGTGTTGCATGTGGTCTGAAGAGGTAGGTAACTTCCAGCAGTGATAACCTGGTGGTCAGTGAACTTGTGTTGCATGTGGTCTGAAGAGGTAGGTAACTTCCTTCAGTGATAACCTGGTGGTCAGTGAACTTGTGTTGCATATGGTCTAAAGAGGTAGGTAACTTCCAGCAGTGATAACCTGGTGGTCAGTGAACTTGTGTTGCATGTGGTCTGAAGAGGTAGGTAACTTCCTGCAGTGATAACCTGGTGGTCAGTGAACTTGTGTTGCTTATGGTCTAAAGAGGTAGGTAACTTCCTGCAGTGATAACCTGGTGGTCAGTGAACTTGTGTTGCACATGGTCTGAGGAGGTAGGTAACTTCCAGCAGTGACAACCTTGTGGTCAGTGAACTTGTGTTGCACATGGTCTGAGGAGGTAGGTAACTTCCAGCAGTGATAACCTGGTGGTCAGTGAACTTGTGTTGCACGTGGTCTGAGGAGGTAGGTAACTTCCAGCAGTGATAACCTGGTGGTCAGTGAACTTGTGTTGCACATGGTCTGAAGAGGTAGGTAACTTCCAGCAGTGATAACCTGGTGGTCAGTGAACTTGTGTTGCACATGGTCTGAAGAGGTAGGTAACTTCCTTCAGTGATAACCTGGTGGTCAGTGAACTTGTGTTGCACGTGGTCTGAGGAGGTAGGTAACTTCCAGCAGTGATAACCTGGTGGTCAGTGAACTTGTGTTGCACATGGTCTGAAGAGGTAGGTAACTTCCAGCAGTGATAACCTGGTGGTCAGTGAACTTGTGTTGCACATGGTCTGAAGAGGTAGGTAACTTCCAGCAGTGATAACCTGGTGGTCAGTGAACTTGTGTTGCACATGGTCTGAAGAGGTAGGTAACTTCCAGCAGTGATAACCTGGTGGTCAGTGAACTTGTGTTGCACGTGGTCTGAGGAGGTAGGTAACTTCCTGCAGTGATAACTTGGTGGTCAGTGAACTTGTGTTGCACGTGGTCTGAGGAGGTAGGTAACTTCCAGCAGTGATAACCTGGTGGTCAGTGAACTTGTGTTGCACGTGGTCTGAAGAGGTAGGTAACTTCCTGCAGTGATAACCTGGTGGTCAGTGAACTTGTGTTGCACGTGGTCTGAGGAGGTAGGTAACTTCCTTCAGTGATAACCTGGTGGTCAGTGAACTTGTGTTGCAAATGGTCTGAGGAGGTAGGTAACTTCCTTCAGTGATAACCTGGTGGTCAGTGAACTTGTGTTGCACATGGTCTGAAGAGGTAGGTAACTTCCAGCAGTGATAACCTGGTGGTCAGTGAACTTGTGTTGCACATGGTCTGAAGAGGTAGGTAACTTCCAGCAGTGATAACCTGGTGGTCAGTGAACTTGTGTTGCACGTGGTCTGAGGAGGTAGGTAACTTCCTGCAGTGATAACTTGGTGGTCAGTGAACTTGTGTTGCACGTGGTCTGAGGAGGTAGGTAACTTCCAGCAGTGATAACCTGGTGGTCAGTGAACTTGTGTTGCACGTGGTCTGAAGAGGTAGGTAACTTCCTGCAGTGATAACCTGGTGGTCAGTGAACTTGTGTTGCACGTGGTCTGAGGAGGTAGGTAACTTCCTTCAGTGATAACCTGGTGGTCAGTGAACTTGTGTTGCAAATGGTCTGAGGAGGTAGGTAACTTCCTTCAGTGATAACCTGGTGGTCAGTGAACTTGTGTTGCACATGGTCTGAAGAGGTAGGTAACTTCCAGCAGTGATAACCTGGTGGTCAGTGAACTTGTGTTGCACATGGTCTGAAGAGGTAGGTAACTTCCAGCAGTGATAACCTGGTGGTCAGTGAACTTGTGTTGCACGTGGTCTGAGGAGGTAGGTAACTTCCTGCAGTGATAACCTGGTGGTCAGTGAACTTGTGTTGTACGTGGTCTGAGTAGGTAGGTAACTTCCTGCAGTGATAACCTGGTGGTCAGTGAACTTGTGTTGCATGTGGTCTGAGGAGGTAGGTAACTTCCAGCAGTGATAACCTGGTGGTCAGTGAATTCCTTCAGTGATAACCTGGTGGTCAATGAACTTGTGTTGCACTGGTCTGAGGAGGTAGGTAACTTCCTTCAGTGATAACCTGGTGGTCAGTGAATTCCTTCAGTGATAACCTTGTGGTCAGTGAGCTTGTGTTGCACACGGTATGTGAGGTAGGTAACTGGGTCCCAGAGGGCCAGCTTCTGCTGTATTATGTTGTGTAGAACAGACAATGAGGAACATTTCTGGAGCCAGTATTCTTCCCCATTATTCTACAGTGCGTAACATAAAAGATAAGCAGATTAGCCAACACTTATCACTCACATATCTGTATGTAACAATATTGCGTGGGAACTACCAATGTTGTGTGATGTATGAGGCTGATACGACAGATGCTAATTCTGCTGAAAGCTTGTATGGCTTTAAGCTGATGTCCTGTCTAATCTGTCAGATTTGTCATGGCTAATCTGTTACTTAGTGCGCACTGTCTGGCTTGTGTCCACCAACCTCAGTCTGATATTCACAGGTTGTGAACCAAACCGTCTTGACATATGTGATGCCTCATTTATGTTGTCAAACCTCTTCCTCCAACAGGGGGACATGGTGATGCATCCATGTTGTGATCACACCTCTTCCTCTAACTGTGGGACGTGGTGACATGTCTAGGTATATGACTACTATCTGAAGCTGGTTCCCCAGTTCTCGCAGCACTTGTAGGTCTAACTTTTCCAGCAGGTCCCCAGTTATCACAGTTCTTGTAGGTATAACATCTCAAACAGATTCCCCAGTTGTCACAGCTCTTGTAGGTCCAGCATGTCAAACAGAGCCCCCAGTTGTCACAACTCTTGTAGGTCCAGCATCTCAACTAGGTCCCCAGTTATCACAGCTCTTGTAGGTCCAGCATTTCAACTAGGTCCCCAGTTATCACAGCTCTTGTAGGTCCAGCATCTCAAGTAGGTCCCCAGTTATCACAGCTCTTGTAGGTCCAGCATCTCAAGTAGGTCCCCAGTTATCACAGCTCTTGTAGGTCCAGCATCTCAACTAGGTCCCCAGTTATCACAGCTCTTGTAGGTCCAGCATCTCAAGTAGGTCCCCAGTTATCACAGCTCTTGTAGGTCCAGCATCTCAAGTAGGTCCCCAGTTATCACAGCTCTTGTAGGTCCAGCATCTCAACTAGGTCCCCAGTTATCACAGCTCTTGTAGGTCCAGCATCTCAAGTAGGTCCCCAGTTATCACAGCTCTTGTAGGTCCAGCATCTCAAGTAGGTCCCCAGTTATCACAGCTCTTGTAGGTCCAGCATCTCAACTAGGTCCCCAGTTATCACAGCTCTTGTAGGTCCAGCATCTCAAGTATAGGTTCCCAGTTATCACAGCTCTTGTAGGTCCAGCATCTCAAGTAGGTCCCCAGTTATCACAGCTCTTGTAGGTCCAGCATCTCAAGTAGGTCCCCAGTTATCACAGCTCTTGTAGGTCCAGCATCTCAAGTATAGGTTCCCAGTTATCACAGCTCTTGTAGGTCCAGCATCTCAAGCAAGTCCCCCAGTTATTACAGCATTTATAGGCCTGATATTTCTGACATATCTACTAGTTCACATGTTTCCAGAGCTGTTTCTGTTTTGATTTTGTAAGACAACCAGGTATGTTTCTTGTTGGACAAACACCTCTTTCATTGCAGATGAACACTTTTGACTTCATTTAACTGTTGCCCAAAAGGACCTGGCTTTGTATGTGTAATTCATTGTGAATGTGATGCGTCTTCAGCTGGAGGTGTTTTGGAATCACTGTAGAAAATAGCACTGTGAGATCTGACATCAGTTAACCAACATTCTTCATTGTGGAACTACTTGAAATACGATATTGGGCTACAAGAACCTTCTAACAGATACGATTTAATTATGCTTGTCTGAAGCTTGAGGCCCATTGATTTAGTTTTCTAGTTGATTAGATGATTTGTAGGGCTGGTTGGAAGTTAATCTTTGTGCCATGTATCACTGGGAAAGTCCTGTATCAATTGAGTATCACTCACCATTACAAGGTTCCTTGCATGTCAGCCTGACATTAGCTCAGGCACTCCTCTTGCAGTACAAGAAATACTGATGAACAGTTGATAGTCACTACATGTATATTGTCCTGTCATATGTATGGTAGTGTCCTCTCACATGTGTTTTAGTGTCCTCTCACATGTGTGGTAGCGTTCTTTCACATGTGTTGTGGGGTCATTGTCCTATTAGATATAATGTTACAGTTATCCAATAAGGTGTGATGAGTTCTACCACTGGATGCAGTGTATTGTTCAGTAAGGTGCGTTTTCTCCTATTGGATGTTTTGTGGGATATTGTAGGTATGGTGTATTCTCCTACTGGATGTTGTGTGGGATATTGTAGATGTGGTGTATTCTCCTACTGGTTGTAGTGTGGGATATTGTAGATGTGGTGTATTCTCCTACTGGATGTTGTGTGGGATATTGTAGGTATGGTGTATTCTCCTACTGGAGGTAGTGTGGGATATTGTAGGTGTTGTGTATTCTCCTACTGGTTGTAGTGTGGGATATTGTAGGTGTTGTGTATTCTCCTACTGGTTGTAGTGTGGGATATTGTAGATGTGGTGTATTCTCTTACTGTTGTAAGGGATATTGTAGGAATAGTGTATCTATTAGATGTAGTGTAGGATATTGTAGGTGTGTTGTTGATCCCACCCCACCTGATCAGAGGAAGTATGCTTCTCAACACTTTTATTCATAACTGGCTTGATATATTTCAGTGTCCAGACTTCTTGATATATTAGTATAATATCTGTTCATACAGACACAGTGTTTATTGGTTTTCTTGTATCCATAATGTTGTCTTAGTCCTGAGTTATTTTGTGGGAAAATTGGATCTGAGGTGTTATTGAAGCTTGCTGGAATGATGTATTGTGTATAATTTCCATCTGCTGCCATGGTTAGGTGCAAAATGGCATTGTGACAGAGGGGGACACCTGTTCCGTGGGGAGGCCATTGTTTTCACAGACAGAATCTCCAGCTGTAATTTCACAGCCTTGATAGGCCAACAGGATTAAAAGGCATTCACAGAAACGTATCCTGTAACCTCAACATGAAAGACATGTGCAGGTTGGTGGCCATGGTTGAACTGTTATGGTGTGTTGTGATTGGAGGTCCAGAGTTGTGTATGCATGCATGACTTCTGGCAGAGGTCAGGATACCCACCCTGAAGAGAATGTACTCTGACAGACCCGAGTTGTGTATGCATGCATGGCTTCTGGCAGAGGTCAGGATACTCACTCTGAAGTGAAGAGGATGTGCTCTCACAGGTCCACGCTTACATTGCCATACAGGATTCTGCAGTGGACAGAATATACTATCACTGCTATACTGGATTCTGCAGCAAACGGAATGTATTCTGACAGACCCATGCTTACACTGCTGTACAGGATTCTGCAGTTAACAGAATGCATTCTGACAGACCCATGCTTACACTGCAATACAAGATTCTAGTGTAATTCTTGAGTGGTGAATCTGTGGATGTGATCATCTTCCACAGTTTGTTGTGTTTTGTGGAGCTGCATGGTATTGTGGAGCTGCATGGTATTGTGGAGCTGCATGGTATTGTGGAGCAGTTAAGTGGACTTGGTTGTATGGGTGGACTGAGTATTGCTGTTGTTGATGCAGTCCAAAATTGCTACTTACGGCGATGTTCTACAGCCATTTTGATAATGGCTTGAGTTGATCTGTTTTTACATGACTGAGACAGCCATTTAGCTGTTGCTATGGAGGGAGATGGCAGTTTCTAAATCATCTATAGATTTTATTCAGTCTTGCATGACGCCTGTTATTGACCACTTTTTTGGTTCATCGATTGTTTTATAATTAAACAATTTCATGCAATTTAGTCAGAATGGTGTTTTCCTTTCCAAGTTGGAATGTGATTTGTCTTGCAAACTGCTTGTTTGAAGTGATTGTCATATTTGTTTGACTAGAATGACTATATTTTCAAATGTCAATTCCCTTTTATACTCACTTGTCCACGTTACATTCCAAAATATACAATCACAAGCTGTCTTCTATTTTCACTGTGTAAACATGTGCTTCATGTTCACTGACTGCTGTGTTCTTTGTACATGTTCACAAAGTCTGTTGTGGTACATGTTCACTGACCACATGTTCACTGACTGACTTCTGTGGTACATGTTCACCAACTGCTGTGGTACATGTTCACTAAGTCTGTTGTGGTACATGTCCAACAACTGCTGTGGTACATGTCCACTGACTGTTGTGGTACATGTTCACTAAGTCTGTTGTGGTACATGTCCATTAACTGCTGTGGTACATGGTCACTGACTGTTCATGTCCACCAACTGCTCTGGTACATATTCACTGATTGCTGTGGTACATATTCACCGACTGATGTCGTACATGTTCACTGACCACATGTTCACTGACTGTTGTGGTACACGTTCTTTGTACATGTTCACAAAGTCTGTTGTGGTACATGTTCACTGACCACATGTTCACTGACTGACTTCTGTGGTACATGTTCACTAAGTCTGTTGTGGTACATGTTCACCAACTGCTGTGGTACATGTTCACTGACTGTTGTGGTACATGTTCACTAAGTCTGTTGTGGTACATGTCCAACAACTGCTGTGGTACATGGTCACTGACTGTTCATGTCCACCAACTGCTCTGGTACATATTCACTGATTGCTGTGGTACATGTTCACCAACTGATGTCGTACATGTTCACTGACTGACTTCTGTGGTACATGTTCACCGACTGATGTTGTACATGTTCACTGACTGTTGTGGTACATGTCCAACAACTGCTGTGGTACATGGTCACTGACTGTTCATGTCCACCAACTGCTCTGGTACATATTCACTGATTGCTGTGGTACATGTTCACCAACTGCTGTGGTACATGTTCACTGACTGACTTCTGTGGTACATGTTCACCAACTGCTGTTTTACATGTTCACTGACTGATGTCGTACATGTCCACCAACTGCTGTGGTACATATTCACTGATTACTGTGGTACATGTTCACCGACTGATGTTGTGCATGTTCACTGACTGCTGTGGTACATGTTCACCGACTGATGTCGTACAGGTTCACTGACTGATATCATGCATGTTGTTCACTGACTGTTTTGGTGTATGTTCACCGTGTGCTTTGGTGCATGTTCACTGTCTACTGTGGTACATGTTCACTGACTGTACATCTTCACTATCTTGTGGTGCATGTTCACTGTCTACTGTGGTACATGTTCACTGACTGTACATCTTCACTATCTTGTGGTGCATGTTCACTGACAGTACATGTTCATTGCCTGCTGAAGTACATGTTCACTGACTGCTGTGTTACATGTTCACTGTCTATTGTGGTAAATGTTCACTGCTTTGGTACCTTTTCATTTACCGCTCATTGAGGTACCTTCACAACTTCGTTGATGGTGAGTTTTATCACAAGGGTAGCTTATCATGCTCCCACAAGAGGTGTATTTACTGGAGAAATTTGTTCTCCATATGTGGTAATTCAAGCCAGGTTTTATCAGCAGTGTTGCCTTTGATTGTGGATGAGGGCAATTCCGACTGCAGCTATTTATCTATCTTATCTTCCCTTGGTGCAGACTTACCGCCACCCTCCCTGTGCAGCAGAAATCACATCACTGTTCTCTCATAAATTGTAACAGTTGATGAGCACAAGCGGTTTGAACTAGAGAACCACATCAGCGAATACTGATGACATATGGGCTACAAATATCCTTATTGCTGTATACAGAATGCTGGGAAGAAATGGCATTTCTGATTGAAATTCTATTTGTGTATGTTCATTTTACAACAAGTGAAGATCTTCAAGATGTAGGCATTTTGCCATATTGTCCCAATTGTCAGTACATTATAACATCAATACACTAGTCAGCACACTATAACACCAATATACTAGTCAGTATACTATAACACCAATACACTAGTCAGCATACTATAACACCAATACACTAGTCAGTACACTAAAACACCAATATACTAGTCAGCACACTGTAACACCAATACACTAGTCAGTATACTATAACACCAATACACTAGCCAGCTCACTATAACACCAATACACTAGTGAGTACACTATAACACCAATAGACTAGTGAGTACACTATAACACCAATACACTAGTCAGCACTTTATAACACCAATACACCAGTCAGCACACTATAACACCAACATACTAGTCAGCATACTATAACACCAATACACTAGTCAGCACACTATAACATCAATACACTAATCAGGACACTATAACACCAATACACTAGTCAATATATTATAACATCAGAACACTATAACACCAATACACTAGTTAGTACACTATAACACCAAAACACTAGTCAGCACATTCTAACACCAATACACTAGTCAGCACACTATAACACCAATACACTAGTCTGTACACTATAACACCAATACACTAGTCAGCACACTATAGCATCAATACACAAGTCAGTACTCATCAACCAGCAAAGACTGGATTTTATGTAGTTTATCAACACGTCTGTAAAAAAGAAACAGGATGTTATATAGTGTTTTAACAAGTTTCAGTTGCAGACAAGGACTTGATATTATATCATTTTTTACCTGGATGTTTTGCGGCGTATCAACATACTTCTGTAACCATCAAGAACTGGATGTTATGTGGTGTATCAACATACTTCTGTAACAGGCAAGAACTGGATGTTATGTGGTGTATCAACACATGTCTGTAACAAGCAAGAACTGGATGTTATGTGGTGTATCAACACATGTCTGTAACAAGCAAGAACTGGATGATATGTGGTGTATCAGTACGCTTCAGTAACAGGCTAAAACTGGAGGTTATGTGTTGAATCAACATACTGCTGTAACACGCAAGGACAGAATGTTATGCGGTATATCAACACCCCTCTGTAGCAGGCAAGAATGGGATGTTGTATGATCAGTATCAACACGTCTGTTGTGTATCAATACATGTCTGTAACAGTCCAGAATTGGATGTTCTACGTTGTGCCAACAAGCTATTCTTTGAGTAAAACACTGGATGTTGTGTGCTTTATCAAGCACCTTGTTTCCCAAAGAAGATTCTATATGGCTTTGCCCTGTAATGATGCTGGTGTATTAACTGTCTTCACAGTGTTATGTTGTAGGAGCTGATTTATGGTGATGTATGTCATCAATTATTGCTGAAGATTGCCTGCTTGATAAGTGAGGTAGTCTAATGAATGCTGTGACAGGCATAAGTACAAGAAAAACAGAGTTGGACAACTTGTCCTGGGAAGAAAGGAGTGATAGTATGGAGAAGTGATGTTGAGGGCTTGGGAAAATATTGAGAGTGGCTCCATATTGATCACAGATGGCACTTGTGAAGTGAGTGAGTGGCCCACTGTGTTGCAGGACTGGACAGCATGCTGAGTGGTGGAGGCAAAAGGAAAACAGACACTTTCTGCAAGACATGTTTTGAAATATAATGGTTTTCTAACTGAATACTGTAATGTCTTGTTAGGCCTATCATCTTGAAGATCACTCATGTTGCTGGAGAGCATCTTGGCTGAATTTTGTAGTGATATGGGATGTTGAGGTAACATGGCCTGGCTCTGATATATAACACAGTGTCCCATGTTCTTGCTATGACAGGTGGTATACCTGATGTGTATTACAGTCTCCAGTGTTCTTGCTATATGACAGGTGTTATACCTGATGTATAAGACAGTGTCCCATGTTCTTGCTATGACAGGTGTTATACCTGGTGTATAAGACAGTGTCCCATGTTCTTGTGATGACAGATGTTATACCTGATGTATAAGACAGTGTCCCATGTTCTTGCTGTGACAGGTGTTATGCCTGATGTATAAGACAGTGTCCCATGTTCTTGCTGTGAGAGGTGTTATACCTGGTGTATAATACAGTGTCCCATGTTCTTGCTATGACAGGTGTTATACCTGATGTATAAGACAGTGTCCCATGTTCTTGCTGTGAGAGGTGTTATACCTGATGTATAAGACAGTGTCCCATGTTCTTACTGTGACAGGTGTTATGCCTGATGTATAAGACAGTGTCCCATGTTCTTGCTGTGAGAGGTGTTATGCCTGATGTATAAGACAGTGTCCCATCTTCTTGCTGTGACAGGTGTTATGCCTGATGTATAAGACAGTGTCCCATGTTCTTGCTATGACAGGTGTTATACCTGATGTATAAGACAGTGTCCCATGTTCTTGCTGTGACAGGTGTTATGCCTGATGTATAAGACAGTGTCCCATGTTCTTGCTGTGAGAGGTGTTATGCCTGATGTATAAGACAGTGTCCCATGTTCTTGCTGTGACAGGTGTTATGCCTGATATATCAGACAGTGTCCCATGTTCTTGCTGTGACAGGTGTTATGCCTGATGTATAAGACAGTGTCCCATGTTCTTGCTATGACAGGTGTTATGCCTGATGTATAAGACAGTGTCCCATGTTCTTGCTGTGAGAGGTGTTATGCCTGATGTATAAGACAGTGTCCCATGTTCTTGCTGTGACAGGTGTTATGCCTGATGTATAAGACAGTGTCCCATGTTCTTGCTGTGACAGGTGTTATGCCTGATGTATAAGACAGTGTCCCATGTTCTTGCTATGACAGGTGTTATACCTGATGTATAAGACAGTGTCCCATGTTCTTGCTGTGACAGGTGTTATGCCTGATGTATAAGACAGTGTCCCATGTTTTTGCTGTGACAGGTGTTATGCCTGATGTATAAGACAGTGTCCCATGTTCTTGCTGTGACAGGTGTTATACCTGATGTATAAGACAGTGTCCCATGTTCTTGCTGTGAGAGGTGTTATGCCTGATGTATAAGACAGTGTCCCATGTTCTTGCTATGACAGGTGTTATACCTGATGTATAAGACAGTGTCCCATGTTCTTGCTGTGACAGGTGTTATGCCTGATGTATAAGACAGTGTCCCATGTTCTTGCTGTGACAGGTGTTATGCCTGATGTATAAGACAGTGTCCCATGTTCTTGCTATGACAGGTGTTATACCTGATGTATAAGACAGTGTCCCATGTTCTTGCTGTGACAGGTGTTATGCCTTATGTATAAGAGAGTGTCACATGACCTTCATGTACCAGACAGAGAGTTGATCCACATGTGGCTATACACAGTTGGAGAGTTGCTCCCATCTGCCCCCTGGCTCGTACAGGAAGCACGGTCTGAAGGGGATTTTGTCTGGCACACATACCAGCGATACCTGCCTGGGAACACAAGTATTGCCCCCAGTTGGGAGCTGACGGTCTTGGCATGAACTTTCATCAATATTGGAGTAGGCAGCCTCCAGTCATGGCAAACAAGCCATCGCTTTTATGTAGATGACATTGTTCATTAGATACTTGTAGCAGCGAGGTAATTGGGGCCAGAGTATGGGACCAGGCCAATACTTGTCATATTTAGTTTCCACGACTGATTGTTGTGTGTGGAGCCCTTGGGGAGGATGAGATGAGAGAAGAGTTCTTGTAAACAGATTCCTTGGGTAATACAGAACTCTTCTGTGAATACAACTTTTTTGTGAATGTCTTTCCCTTACTGGGGAAATACATATTTCTGTTCAGTCATACTAACCTATCATAGGGAAAACTGAACACTTCTGGGAAATATTAAACTGTGTGGGGAAACTGGAAATCTGTTGGGAATAATTAACTGCTTTGGGGACTATTGAATTCTAAACTGTGATGGAGAGCACTGAATACTGAACTGTGTTAGGTAGTACTGAACCATGTTGGGGAGTACTGAATACTGTACTCGATAGTGTTACACGTTCAAAGAAATCTGTGCACATCACACCCTTGCTAATGAAACCGCACTGGCTACCTGTTATAGCACATGTTCAGTATAAAGTGCTTTCATTGGCCTATCAGTGTTATAACCAGTCAGCTCCTTCCTACCTGTCAGAACTCACACCAGTCTACCTCCCATCTAGAGTCCTCTGATCTGCCCAACAACATTTATTCTCTGTTCCAACCGCACATCTGAAATGATTTGGTCAGAGATCTTTTACTTACAATGCCACCACTCTCTGGAACAAATTCCCAGATCATCTTAAAGGAATCCCAACTCTCCAAATGTTTAAAGACAGTGTCAAGACATTTCTCTTCTCCCAGTTCTATAGACTTTAATCTTTCTAGTTGCAATCTCTTAACCTGGTGATGTCCATATTTCTCATGTAGCGCTGTGAGCATACACTTTTTGTGTCTGGATTTGGCGTATTATAAATGTACTTATTATTATTATACTGAACCGTTTTGGGTAGTTCTGAATACTGAACTGTGTTGGGGAGTACTGAATACAGAACTGTGCTGGGGAGTACTGAACTGTGTTTGGGAATACTGAATACTGAACTGTGCTTGGGATTACTGAATACTGAACTGTACTGGGGAGCACTGAATACTAAACTGTGTTTTTGATTACTGAATACTGAACTGTGTTAGGGAGTACCGAATACTGAACTGTGTTTGAAGAGTACTGAATACTGAACTGTGTTTGGGAATACTGAATACTGAACTGTGCTTGGGATTACTGAATACTGAACTGTGCTGGGGAGCAGTGAATACTAAACTGTGTTTTTGATTACTGAATACTGAACTGTGTTAGGGAGTACCGAATACTGAACTGTGTTTGAAGAGTACTGAATACTGAACTGTATTTGGGAATACTGAATACTGAACTGTGCTTGGGAGTACTGAATACTGAACTGTGCTGGGGAGCACTGAATACTGAACTGTGTTTTTGATTACTGAATACTGAACTGTGTTAGGGAGTACCGAATACTGAACTGTGTTTGAGGAGTACTGAATACTGAACTGTGTTTGGGAGTACTGAATACTGAACTGTGTTTGAGGTGAACTGTGTTTGGGAATACTGAATACTGAACTGTGTTTGGGAATACTGAATACTGAACTGTGTTTGGGAATACTGAATACGGAACTGTGTTTGGGAGTACTGAATACTGAACTGTGTTTGAGAGTACTGAATACTGAACTGTGTTTGAGGAGTACTGAATACAGAACTATGGTTGGGAGTACTAAATACTGAACTGTGTTTCAGGAGTACTAAATATTGAACTGTGTTTGGGAATACTGAATACTGAACTGTGTTTGGGAGTACTGAAAACTGAACTGTGTTTGAGGAGTACTGAATACTGAACTGTGTTTGGGAGTACTGAATACTGAACTGTGTTTGGGAATACTGAATATTGAACTGTTTTTGGAAGTACTGAATACTGAACTGTGTTTGAGGTGAACTGTGTTTGGGAGTACTGAATACTGAACTGTGTTTGGGAGTACTAAATACTGAACTGTGTTTGGGAGTACTGAATACTGAACTGTCTTTGAGGTGAACTGTGTTTGGGAGTACTGAATACTGAACTGTGTTTGGGAGTACTAAATACTGAACTGTGTTTGGGAGTACTGAATACTGAACTGTGTTTGAGGTGAACTGTGTTCGGGAGTACTGAATACTGAACTGTGTTTGGGAATACTGAATACTGAACTGTGTTTGGGAGTACTGAATACTGAACTGTGTTTGAGGTGAACTGTGTTCGGGAGTACTGAATACTGAACTGTGTTTGGGAATACTGAATACTGAACTGTGTTTGGGAGTACTGAATACTGAACTTTGTTGTCAAGTATTGAATACTGAACCGTGTGGGGCTTCCGGGGCCCTGAAATTTTATCACACTTGCTAGAACATTACTTTTCCTACTTTTCCACAGTGCAGCATTTCTTACCTTCTCGAAGCACGGGCAAACAACCTCATCATGACCAGGAGGATGTGAATCCTGACACCTTTGCCACATCCTGCTAGTGACTGTTATCAGTTCTGGCTGGGTAAGAAATACAGCAGCAGAATGAAGCAATTCTTTCTTTTTTGTGAGATGAGAAAGATATGTTTTCATGGTTAATGGATAATTTGTCTGTTGGAATGGAAATGTACTGGTTGAAATATAGGTTCCACACAGTTGTTTGCTATACAGCTGTGGATTGAGACAGTATGAGAACCTGCCTGCAGTAGAGGAATGGCAGAGCTGAAACCTGGCATCAGACAAGTACTGGTGATGTGTGTGGGGAAAGGCTTTATTATGGTTGAAATTATTTCTTTGCTTTCCCTGGTGACACGCCTGCATGTAGAGAGGACGAGGGATGGTGTGTAGGACCAAGGTAGGCTGTGGCACAGACACTGGCATTATAGTATTGATTTGAGGATATTGTTACATTGGTCATTGTGCCTGCTGGTTGGACATAATACCTCTACCAAATTTATTGGTCCAGAATTAGGAATAGCAGACATAGACTTGTCAAAAACATAACTCCAGACTAAATTATTGAGCAGTGTGCCATTTCTGGAGAAGAAGGGTTTATTTGGAAATCCTATCAGCTTCAAGATAGATTTGTTTGTGGAATTATGGGTAATTCCTTCTTGCACTGTTTGACCAGCGGCAGACAATCAGCACTTATTTGAATCTTAAACAGGGATTTGTTTACCTGGTGTATAAGTACAACTTCCATTGCACAAAGGTACTCCAGATGATGGGTGAACAGCAACAAACCAACTGCCAGTGTCTCTGGGCAACAAGTTGAGGGCGTCCTTGGGGGAGGGTACTGGCAGATCAACCATATCAAGAAATTAAATAGCCGTGACATATCCTGCACACCTCATGCATCCGAGATTTTCATAGTGATCATGTGTGAGGGATGGTTCTGTCAATGACAAATGTAGGATTTGGCACAGACTGCGTGACTACTCACGTGGTGTTAACAGCACTGGGTGACAGTCTTGTAACCACACACATTAGCTTGGTCATTGCATTGGGTTGTTATCAAACAAGAATAGCAGCACCATGGTTTTAATGTATAGTAATTGACAATTACACCAATCTTAAGGGTGGGGCTGCGCTCGAAGTTCAAATACAGTGACATGTAATGGGAAGTGAAACAAGGCAGGCTGTTTGTCAAGTACTGTGCAGGATGTAGAGTTACAGGTGCAATACAGGTGCTATACAGGTGCTCACCACCCTTGTATAGGTACAGATGCTATACAGGTGCTCACCTCCCATGTACAGGTACAGGTTCTATACTGGTGTTCACCTCCCTTTTACAGATACAGGTGCTATACAGGTGCTCACCACCCTTGTACACATGCAGGTGCTAAAGAGGTGATCACCACCCTTGTTCAAGTTCAGGTGCTATACAGGTGATCACCACCCTTGTACAAGTGCAGGTGCTAAACAGGTGATCACCGCCCTTGTACAAGTGCAGGTGCTAAACAGATGATCACCGCCCTTGTACAAGTGTAGGTGCTAAACAGGTGATCACCACCCTTGTACAAGTGCAGGTGCTAAACAGGTGATCACCACCCTTGTACAAGTGCAGGTGCTATACAGGTGATCACCACCCTTGTACAAGTGCAGGTGCTATACAGGTGATCACCACCCTTGTACAAGTGCAGGTGCCATACATGTGATCACCACCCTTGTACAAGTGCAGGTGCTATACAGGTGATTACCACCCTTGTACAAGTGCAGGTGCCATACTGATGCTGACATGTGTTTTGAGGAGGCAGCTGCTACAGCGCTGGGACATTCCATCTTGTACATATGCACTTTATTTACAATAGACTTGCTTCATTTTTTTATAAATACCTTATTACAGCAGATGACCTTCATATTAGCTGACCCCTGTCTGACAGATGCCATGTATGATCTGTGCACACTTTCATTGCTTCAGATGCCAGTAATTATATTTAAGAGGTGTTTTAAGATTTGCATCCTGTCATGCTCTACCAGTAATAAAATTATATGGTTTCTACTTTCTATTTGATAGTGAGGAAATTGATTGGGTGCCTGTGATTGGCAGAGATTGCTGCCAATTTATTGTGTGACTTGGGTGGGCTAGATGAGAGTTACCAAATGTTTTGTGTTCACACTTGCAGAAAACTTGTGTATGATTCTCAAGTGGAATGATTCAGACCTGTTCAAAGACATGTCACTCTGCTTCAATTTAGCTCTTACTGATACGTCAAAGTTCAAGAAATGCCTCTCTGTCCATCAGTTTTCTTGTTGTAGGTTTAGGAAGCATATTTTGTGATTTAATGAGGTGTAAGGATCTGAAATGAGGTGCTAGTCATGTAAACGACAAGGAGTTTCACATGGCTGGGTTTGAATGATGGCTGCCTAAGTGCTCACATTGATTTTGATCCTTAAGCAAAATTGTAAAATTCTACACATGTTCAACACTGCATCAGCACTCACAGAGTTGTCAAATAGAGGGTGGATCTGCTCCACTAGACTTGAATATGTGTGGGATGGAGAAAGACCTTGTTTCTGTCCCATCTGAGGAACACTGATCTGTAACGGAAAGCACAATACTGTTATTCTCACCAGAAAGTAAATAATTCCTCATACACATAACATTGAGAGAGTGTCACATTCCTTGGATTTTAGGACACTGTGTGATATAATCCTACATCAGTTTTCAACTCCCTTTGTGTTATGCCCCACCATATGTCAAGTCCTCCATAAGTGTAGGTCCACAGTGATCTTTGTGTCAGGGTCTGCCATGTGTGTATTTCCAAAATGTTCCTTTTGTAAGAATCCACAGTGTTCCTTTTTGTCACAATCCACAGTGATCCTTGTGTCAGGGTCCACCATGTGTGTGGGTTCACAGTGATCCTTGTCTCAGGGTCCTCCATGAGTGTGGTTCCAAAGTGATCCTTATTTTTGGATCTTCAATGTGTGTGTGTGTCCCCAGTGATCCTTTTGTCAGGATCCTGCATATGTCCAAAGTGTTCTTTGTGTCAGGGTCCTTAATGTGTGGGGTCCACAGTGTTCCATGTGTCAAGGTCCTCCATGTGTGTAAATTCACAATATTCCTTGTCTCATGGTTCTCCATGTGTGTGGTCAACAGTGTTCCTTGTGTCAGGTTCTCCATGTGTTTGGGTCCACAGTGTTCCTTGTGTCAGGGTGCACAGTGATACCTGTGTGAGGGTCTCCTCTATGGGTGTGGTCCCACACTGACCCTTGCACTAGGATCCTCCATTTGTCAAGGGACTCCTTCAAGTCTGTAGGTCCACAGTGATCCTTGTGTCATGGTTCACAGTGATCCTTGTGTCATGGTTCACAGTGATCCTTGTGTCATGGTTCACAGTGATCCTTGTGTCATGGTTCACAGTGATCCTTGTGTCAGGGTTCACAGTGATCCTTGTGTCAGGGTTCTCCATGTGTGTGGGTCTACAGTGTTCCTTTTGTCAGGGTCTTCAATGTGTAAGGGTCCACATTTATCTTTGTTTTAGGATCCTCAATGTGGGTGGGTCCCTAGTGATCTTTGTGTCAGGGTCCTCCTTGTTTGTGGGTCAACAGTGATCCTCATGTCAAAGACCACAGTGTTCCTTGTGTCAGGGTCCTCCTTGTTTGTGGGTCTCCACAGTGTTCCTTGTTTCAGGTCCTCAGGTTGTGGCCCTGATCATGACGGAACCTAAGTAGGGAGCACTAACCCCAACACTGAATGTGAATTTGATGAAGTGGACTATACCTGTGTCTATTTCTAGGTGGTGACTGTTTGTAGTGTTGCAGTGACAATGATGATATGATACTTGTATGTCGTCATCTCATGCTCCAATTGGAAATGCCTAAACCATGTCTTCATCTGTCACTGAGTGCTGCCTGACTCCCTTCACCGAACATGTTGTCTTTACTAGCTTCAGCATGTGGCTAGAATAAAAATGTCTTGAAAGCCCAGTCTAATTGTCAGCTCTTCATCAGCAACTGCTTTCATCTCTCAGATGCAGAAAGCAAACTGTCTGAGAGGATTAGGAAAGGATGTGGGTTGATTCTGAATTGTGACTAAATAGGATGAAGAGACTTTGATGAAAACCGTTGTGCTTCAGATTAAACCTTCACCCAATTTTTGCAGTGTACTGCTAGTCACAAACAAAACAAAGTGAAGTGATCACTGATTTCAATAGAACTATAGTTAATTAGAAGTAGGGCTGCATGGTATCATTGGTGTACCAGTTTAATGCAAAACCCTTTTCATATGATGTGTATCACAATATTATATCTGAGAATCGGTATATTGGGTAAAGAACATCATTTTTGTTGGTGGTTATCTTTATGTTATGAATTAAAAATTCATTTACATCAAATGTTTCTTTTTCTTATTCAATCACAAAATGGCATACAGTATTATTGTGAATTGTCTGAAATAAGAAATTAGAATTCCTGACAATGCATCTGAAGTTGTAGATTTCTGCTATCAGAACCATAAGACATATGCTTAGGCTGACTAACGAAGAAAATAAGATCGACATGTACAATTAGTGGTACTTCCTGTCAAAAAGTTCGCAATATGGGTACCAGAATCACAATATATTGCAATACAATTTTTGGCCAGTACACCGCCCTAATTATCAGAATGTTTATTGTAAGCACACTGTACTGTATTACAGGGCATACAAACAGTCAACTAATGCATTTGAGTCTCTGGTGGCGTTGTGAAAGCAACCATTCAGCAAAAGTGAAAAAGTCCATATGATTTTGTATCTGTGCCACCAGAGACGTTGGCGGAATTGTTATGACTTGATCAGCTGATGAGAGGTGATACATCAACCATCTTGCTTAACTGCATCTGGGGACTCTTTGGATTCTAATCATGCTCATGGTGTTGGCTTTAACCAATGGAAACAGAAACAAGGTATTAAGCTGTGGCCTATCCCAGATTTGAAGAATGACGTGCAGCAAACACAAACCATATGATAGATAGGGACAGAGTGTTTAAGACCAGTCACGGCAGATGTCTTTTTTCCGAGCCACTGTGACCTGATACCAAACCCAGCGTTAGCCAGCATCCAGATCTGTCACCTGACATCCAGACCTCTGTCACATGATGCTTAGGCCTCTGTTAATAGACACCCAGATCTGTTACCTGACACCCAGATCTCTGTAAACCCTGACCTTGTGTTACCTGACACCCAGACCTCTGACACATTACACTCAGACCTATGTTATCTGACACCCAGATCTCTCTCACCTGACACCAAACCTCTTTCACCTGACACCAAACCTCTGTTACCTGACACCCAGACCTCTCTCACCTGAAACCAAACCTCTTTCACCTGACACCAAACCTCTGTTATCTGACACCCACACCTCTCAGAGCTCCTGACAGCCAGAGCTCTATTACCTGACGTCCAGTCATGCCCAGTGCTACCCTTCAATACTATCTGTGTGTAAACAGCTCTTGTACTACATAATCATCCAACCATGACTGTATCAAAAGACTATAAATGCTTCTTCTCCTACCTCTGGCTCCCCTCAAGAGAATTATTGTGTCCTTTGTGCAAGGTTGTGTGCGAGGTGGAAAGAGTAGCTCAGGGAATGTTGCTTGTCACCATGTTATTAAAAAGTTATTACATTTTCAAGGCTTCCCATCTGTCTTCAGGTCTGTGTAAACAGCCTTCTTTTGTCATCATATCTCTCAGTGGTATGCTTGTGTATCAGTGTTGACCATCACATAATGCTGGAGTACAGTTGAGTACTGGATAAAACATCCAGACCATGTAGAAGTGGACATAATCTTGTCAGCTGGGTGAAATGTTCGATTTGTATTGCAGATTGATTCTTCCAGTAGCTGTGCAGGGCATGCCTCAGTCACCCACAGCCCTGTGCCTTCCACACAGGAACACCCCAACAGTATGACACAGGGTGCAGCAACACAGGACCAGGTGAGTCATCTCTAACTTACTTCAGGCTGTCAGTAAAGTGCCGTGGTTGATTTTTCTATTTCTGAGAACATGTATCAGCTGTTGTGTGTATAAGTCCAGGCTTTGAGGCTTTTCATTTGCTCATTGATTGAACTGTGTGTATGACCAGGCAGAGTACATGGAAGCACCTTCCTCTTGTAACTCACAAACGCATACACTAGTGTATCACATGGTAACATGCAGTAGTGTATCACATGGTAACATGCAGTAGTGTATCACATGGTAACATGCAGTAGTGTATCACATGGTAACATACACTAGTGTATCACATAATAACATGCAGTAGTGTATCACTTAGAAACATGCAGCAGTGCAAGACAAGGAAACATTAGGTACTATCAGGCACAGAAACATGCATTTATGTTAGGGATGGAAATATTATCTTACAGTGGCTTGAGCTTGTTGTGTCATTGTTTTTTTTGTCTGTGTTTTTTCTGTGTTTTCTTGTTTACTTAAAGCATTGACATTAGTACCAATACAGCTGCCACCTGACTCTGTCCTAGGAACCAACAAATAATGAAGTGTCCCCCAGGCCCAGTGGAGACAGACAAGCATTGCATGTGGCAGCCTCATCAGCTCCTTCTTCATTGCAAGCGGTGTGGGACACCCTGCCATTCATTGTGGGTGCTTGGTAGATGGCTAGAACTGCTTGATAGATAGATTGTTGGCAGTGGTGTGGGACACCCTGCCATTCATTGTGGGTGCTTGGTAGATGGCTAGAACTGCTTGATAGATAGATTGTTGGCAGTGGTGTGGGACACCCTGCCATTCATTGTGGGTGCTTGGTAGATGGCTAGAACTGCTTGATAGATAGATTGTTGGCAGTGGTGTGGGACACCCTACCATTCATTGTGGGTGCTTGGTAGGTGGCTAGAACTGCTTGATAGATTGTTGCCAGCAGTATGGGACACCCTACCATTCATTGTGGGTGCTTGGTAGGTGGGTAGAACTGCTTAATAGATATAATACTTGGTAAATAGGTATGTTTTCACAGTAGATAAATAGAACTGCTTGGTAGATATATTCAGTTTGCTTGGCAGTTACTGCAAATGGTTCATCAGTGTTTGCTTTTCAGAAGACTGTTGAAGTCCAGATAAACTTTTCTGAGAAGTACTGAATCAAATCTTCTAAGATTATAACTAGGGAGAATTCATTGAGGTTTCTGACAGTACACATCACAGATAACACCTGTGGTACACATAATGACACTCACAAAAACAACTGTTGCACACGACACGTAAAGCTACCACTTGTAATACACATGACCCACAGAGATAACACCTATCGTACACATGACACTCACAGATAACACATGTTGTACACATGACACTCACAGATAACACTTGTACACTTCGTGACACAGAGAATGCCTGTTGTACACATGATAGTCACAGATAATGTCTGTAGTACATACACATCATGACAGTCGCAGATAACACCTGTTGTACACATTATGGCACTCACAGATAATACCTGTTGTACACATGACAGTCACAGATAACACCTGTTGTCCACATCATGACACAGATAATGCCTTTTGTACACATCATGACACTCACAGATAAGAACCTGTCGTACACATCATGACACTTACGGGTAACACCTGTAATACACATGACCCACACCCAGATAGCATATGTTGTACACATCATGACACTCACAGATGACACCTGTTGTGCACATCATGAAACTTGCAGATAACATCATGCTCCCCACAGGGATCTTCAGTGCTTCAGAAATGCATCACTGTAACCTTCATGTTAGACGTTATCTCAGTGCTTCAGATGTACATCACGATATAACTTTATACTTCAGACAAACATCATCGTAAGCTTTGTGTGAGACACATAGAATCTCAGTGCTTCAGACATACATCCCTGAGATTGTAGGTAACCGTTGCATCTTCTACTGCAGGATGAGGCTGAAGGGGAGGATGCTTCTGGTCACCATGACGACTTGGTTCACCAACCAGTGTTTACGTCATGTATATCCTGCACCACCACATCCACTACACTGGGTCAGAGGTCACTTCCTGTTTACCTTTTACTGACATTGTCTATCCTGACAGTCTTGTGTGTGTGCTCCTTCATCCCACCATGTCAGAAGAGCGTCCTGAATGTGGATGTACCCTCTTCCACTCTCATACGTGAGTTGGTTCACTTTATGATAATCCTGTCTTCTGTATTGATATAGAGGCTGTAAAAAGTAAATGGAACATCCTGCTGTGTGTATGTTCCCCTCCAAGTGTGGTACAATGGTATATTATTCCACAAATTGATTCAAAATGAATGTCAGTATGAGCTGTCAGGACAGAACTGTTTCATATTTGCTGGCTGTTTCAGGACATGTGCGAATGTATTCGGACCAACCAGAGTTGTCCAACTTCTTCATCAACAGCAGCACACTGTCACTTGTCTCCCGTCTGCAGATACTTGGTGAGATGTAGTTTGCGTAGCATTGATGAAACACAAAGTTTTGTGTTAATGTTGGACTTGTAAATAGATACATGGAGTCAATCAGTGTCTGGAATCCCAGGACACAGTTCTATTACTGTGTCTGAAAGCTCACTGTTGTCTGTTACCTTAGTTATATGATCGTAGGTTTTTCTGACAAGCTTTGTGCACAAAGAAATGAACTGTGTATCTGAATCTGAACACACTCTGAACAAGGAGATGAGTAATTTTATCACTGGTTTGTTTGTAATACTCTGTTACAAGGAACATGTGCTTTTCTGAAGGTATAGAGGGGTATAACTAAATAAGGTCATCTCTGAAAGTAGAAAATACTGTTTCCAGCTTATTGATGAAATGTGTAACTAGTGGAAATCTCTATTGTGATGTGATTGGTTCATGTCAGTAAAACTGCCTGACATATTTCTCTGAAAGTTCTTTAGTGGCCGTTAATTACAATTCCTGATATAAACTGTTCCATAAGCAGACAGCTTAAGAAATATGACATTTGATTGTAGTATGAAATGTGTCTGACTTAACTTAGTTGTTCTTGGAAGCAATGTTGGGTTATTCTTTGCCACACTTTGTGGTGATTTTGAGACACAAGGAAAATTATGTTGCTTTTGTTTGCAGATTATGAGAACTGTCACAATGACTTGGCAAGCTGCATGACATTTGCACTCTGTGAGGCTGCAGAAGGGTTTGTGACATGTCGCTGCAAGCGAGGATATTTTGTCAGTGGTCAGAAATGTCAAGGTAACTCAGGAGATTACAGTTTGTATTGTTACTGGAAATGACTATTTAAAAATGCAGGATGTCTTTGTTTTGTAACTAATTACAGGTCACTTTTCCATACATTACAAGACACCTGTGTAAGTCAGTCATTGCAAGACACCTGTGTAAGTCAGTCATTGCAAGACACCTGTGTAAGTCAGTCATTAGTAAATAGTTTTATGCTTCAGCCTGCAGCACCTCCTGCCCAGCAGGACACTACATGACAGGTGCTTGCTCTGCTTCCCGAGATGTCGACTGTAAGAGTAAGTCTTTCCATCTTTCCATTATGTCATCATCCACCATTTACAACAACAAGTAAGCAAAAAGCTGTTATGGCTTTCAATTATGAGAGAAAAAAGCAATTACATTGTATGGACATTGTATTCACAGTGTCAGAGTGTCATGGGACTTGATCTTCGCTGTTTATGTTCCAGAGTGTAGTGTCTGCCGGGGATCTACATATGAAGCTGCACCTTGTACCATGACACAAGACACCATCTGTGTTGGTGAGTACATCTTCACAACACCTACCCACCCTATGATCCAAGACACCATCTTTGTTGATGAGTACATCTTCACAATATCTTGGCTGGATGTACTGAGAGATGCTGTTGAACGAGCTTGGGTTGAGAGATGTTGTTGAACGAGCTTGGGTTGAGAGATGTTGTTGAACGAGCTTGTGTTGAGAGATGTTGTTTAACGAGCTTGTGTTTAAGAGATGCAGTTGAACGAGCTTGTGTTGAGAGATGCTGTTGAAAGAACTTCTGTTGAGAGATGCTGTAGAACAAGCTTGTGTTGAGAGATGTTGTTTAACAAGCTTGTGCTGAGAGATGCTGTTGAACAAACTTGTGTTGAGAGATGCTGTTGAACAAGCTTGTGTTGAGAGATGCTTTTGAACGAGCTTGTGTTGGGAGATGCTGTTGAACGAGCTTGTGTTGAGAGATGCTTTTGAACGAGATTGTGTTGAGAGATGCTGTTGAACGAGCTTGTGTTGAGAGATGCTGTTGAACGAGCTTGTGTTGAGAGATGCAGTTGAACGAGCTTGTGTTGAGAGATACAGTTGAACGAGGTTGTGTTGAGACATGTTGTTGAATGAGCTTGTGTTGAGAGATACAGTTGAATGAGCTTGTGTTGAGACATGTTGTTGAATGAGCTTGTGTTGAGAGATGTTGTTGAACGAGGTTGTGTTGAGAGATGCTGTTGAACGAGCTTGTGTTGAGAAATGTTGTTTTCTGTTTCAGAAGTAGCATTTCCTGTTGGAATTCTTCCCATGAACTACACACAGCTGCAGGATGGTGAGTTGTGGACACCTGTGCAGTATGTTTGTATATGTAGTAGAACATGTCCCATCTGGATGTTCCAGTCTATGTTCAGTAGAACACGTCTCTTTTGTGTGTGTATGTCTATTCTCAGAAGAGCATGTCAAACCTTTGTGTTGCACACTGTATTCAGTAGAACACAAGTGTGTTACCCTCTATTTTCAGTCGAATACATAGCCAAATATCTAATGCATCTGTTCTACAGCTGAAACTTTCATCAATGATGTCTCCAAATAGTTTACATAACTGTTCTGCAACTGAAACTTTGCTCAGTGTCAACATATGTTTGACAAAAACACTTATACAGATGAGGAATTTTGACATGACCACATAGGAAACTCTGGTATAAATATGACTGTTTCACAGACGGGACTTTGATCAATGTGACCGCATCATCGAATGTGTTCATGGAGCGACTGCGTGACATGGAGGAGCTGGAAACGCCTATGTATGTGACCAACAATCAGCAGAGCATGGACTACGTGTGGAGGCGCACCTCGGGACTGAAGATCAAGATTGGCATCTCGGATGTGTACTTGGTCCCAGAGTATGTGGACATTGACCATGTAGATGACAACGCCTACTTTCACATGAACAAAAACATCTCATCTACTCTCAAGGAGAAGTTCCAGGAAACAGAAAATAACTATTGTCGGTGAGCATGAGTGCATCCAATGTATTACTTACAGCACACCGTCCCTCTCCCTAAAACACTTGGACAAGTGATGACTGAGTTCCTGCAGTCACTGTTTCACAGCAAAGTAGATCTGAGATCCCTAATGACTGTTTCAGAATGAGGTAGTCGTGAAGTCACTCAATGATTGTTAACCCCCCAGCATGTAATAGTTAACGCCTCATGTGTCTGTCCATCAGCCCATCTGCCATCCATAATCATTTCGTTTCCGGAGCATAACTCATAAAATGTTGAAAATTTTTAGATACAAATTGATAGATACAATAATCTGAACCTGTGGTTGTGTCTTTTGCCATTTACAGATTTTTGGCATTTTTAATTTTTTTTTTTTTCCCATTTTGGTCATGGTCAAATGGTGGGATAGACTTGATTTCCAGAGCATAGCTCAAAAACCGTAGAAACTTGGTAGATATATCAGTCAGAACCTAATGTGGTGCCTTTTGCTATCTACAGGTATTTGTGATTTATTCTTTTCTCGATTTCCATGGAAACTTTTCAGACTTTGTCTCAAAATGGAGGGATGGGCTTCGTTTCCAGAGCAGAACTCAAAAAATGTTCAATATTTTTCTGCAAGACATTGTAGATATATCAGTCAGAACCTAAAGTGGTGCTTTTGCAATTTACAGGTTTTTGTGATTTATCATTTTCTGGGTTCCATTGAAACGATTTGGACTTTGTCTCAAAATGGATGGATTGTTTTTTGTTTCCAGAGCAGAACTCAAAAACTTCTTAATGTCTGTCTGCAGAACATGGCAGATATGTCAGGTAGACCCTAAAGTGGTGCATTTTGCTATTTACAGATTTTTTTCATTTACCATTTTCCCATTTTCCATGGTAGCGATTCGGACCTAGTCTAAGTTGAGAGGGATGGGCTTTGTTTCTGGAGCACAACTCAAAAACTTCTGAATATCTTTTAGCAAAGCTTGCCAGACATGTGAGGCAGACCTTAAGGTGGTACCTTTTGCTATTTGCAGATTTGTCATTTTTCAAGTTTCCATAGAAACGATTCTGACAATCTCAAAATGGAGGGATGGGCTTCATTTCCGGAGCACAACTTGAAAACTATAATATCTTTCAGCAAAACTTGGCAGATATTTGAAACAGGTCTTGAAGTGGTGCCTTTTGCTGTTTACAGATATATGGTATTTATATTTTTCATGATTTCCAAGGAAACGATTGAAACTTCGTCTTAAAAGGGAGGGATTGGCTTCATTTCAAGAGTACAACTCAAAAACCATTTGATATCTTTCAACAGATCTTGGCAGATACATGAAGCAGATCTAGAAGTGTGCCTTTTGCTGTGTACTGATATATGGCATTTAAATTTTTCATGATTTCTGTGGAAACAATTCAAACAGTCTGAGGAAATGTCAAGTTACCTTCAGATGATTTGTTCTTTCAAATATGTGGGGGCTGGGGGGATATGTCATCTTCTGATGACTCTTGTTTAGAATGAGACATGAGATTCCCCGATGATTGTTTCAGAGATCCAATGCCAGACTTCTACAGTCTGTACCTCCACATATTCCGGCACCGTATCACAGCCGCCAAGTCAGTGACATGTTCATCCAAAGACCACTCCATCCGCTGTCCCCCTGGATACAAGGACGGTCAGCCTCACCTCCGCCGCTACATCAACCTGCCCTGCCACAAGTATGAGGTGAATGACAGATTCGGGTGTATATGATGTCCCTAAACTTATATGATATCCCTACAGCAGACATGATGTCTCTACAATGATGTGATATCCCTACAGTGATATGGTATCTCTACACCAAACATGATATCAGAACAGTGATATGATATTCCTACAATGATATGGTATCTTTATAGTGATCATTCTCTTCCCACAGAGGTTACTCCTGTCATATCTTCCTACGTAACCTCTGTTTCAATACGGCTATATTTCACGGTCATCAAGAAATCCCCTTGCGGCAAAAAATCGCAACAGGAATTATCTCCCTTGTTACTGTCCAATCAGAACACGCGTTAAATAGACTTAGCTCCAATATGGCGGCCCCCATGGAGTTGGTTCATCAACTCGTGATGGAAAGATTCGGTATTTCATGTTTAACTGAAAATCAGAAACTGACAATAGAAAGTGCAGGGATCAATCGCCATGATGTGTTTGTAGAAACAAAAACTGGTAGTGGCAAGTTTTCCCGATGCATTCGGAAACTACCTAGATATTGCGAATGATCACTCTTGAAACAATGTCTCTGACTGCACAACTAAATCTGAGCGCCTCCAATCGCGAGTCTTGAACACTCGCTCGATGAAAGGGCCGTATTAGAACAGAGGTTACGTAGGAAGATATGACAGCAGTAACCTCTGTGGGAAGACAGTGTATAGTGATAGGATATCCCTACATTGATATGATATCCATACACTAGTCATATCCCTACAGCAGATATGATATCACCACAGCAGATATGGTATCACTACAGCAGATATGATATCACCACAGCAGATATGGTATCACTACAGCAGATATATCACCACAGCAGATATGGATCACAACCATGTGACATACAGATCACATCCAAGTGACATACAGACCACATCCAAATGACATACAGATCACATCCAAATGACATACAGACCACATCAATGTTGCATATAGATCACATCCACATGACATAAAGATCACATCCAAGACCACAACCAAGTAATGTACAAATCACAACCAAGTGACATACAGACCACAACCAAGTAACGTACAAATCACAACCAAGTAACATACAAATCACAACCAAGTGACATACAGACCACAACCAAGTAACATACAAATCACAACCAAGTGACATACAGACCACAACCAAGTAACATACAAATCACAACCAAGTGACATACAGACCACAACCAAGTAACATACAAATCACAACCAAGTGACATACAGACCACAACCAAGTAACATACAAATCACAACCAAGTGACATACAAATCACAACCAAGTGACATACAGACCACAACCAAGTAACATACAAATCACAACCAAGTGATATACAGACCACAACCAAGTAACATACAAATCACAACCAAGTGACGTACAGACCACAACCAAGTAACAAACAAATCACAACCAAGTGATATACAGACCACAACCAAGTAACATACAAATCACAACCAAGTGACATACAAACCACAACCAAGTAACATACAAATCTCAACCAAGTGACTTACAGATCACATACAGGTTCCCTACAGCTCATATCAAATTATTGCACAGATGAATATCAAGGGTAGAATAGGCCTTCAGCAACCAATGCTTGCCATAAAAAGCGACTATGTCATAAGAGGCAGCTAACTGGATCGAGTGGTCAGACTCACTGACACGTCATCGTTCCCAATTGCACAGATTGGTGTTCATGCTGCTAATCACTAGATTGTCCCCACTCAATTATTTACAGACCATTGCTGGAATATCATGGCATAAAACTAAGCTCACTCACTCACTCCAAGTGACAAACAGATCACATCCAAAAGATAAACACACATACAAATCTCAATAAGATGACATACAGATCACATTCACATGATATACAGTTCACATCAATTTGACATACAGATCACATGAATGTGACATTCTGGTCACATCAACATGACATACAGAGCACAATAAGGTGACATACAGATCGCATCAGTGTGACATAGAGATCACTGTATTGTATGTCATATTCTGCAGATCAATCGGCGGCAGAATCTGACGGAGCTCCGCAACACCCATAACAGTGTTGTCTGCCCTGACAACACACCACTGTCTCTCATCTTCGGGATGCCAAACCCAGCCAAGGAGGCCATGAGATTCCCTTCAGAGGACTGCAAGTTCAATCAAGAAGAGTGTCAGAAGTGTTTACAGAGAGATTCCTGCATCAAAAGTGGTAAGCTTAAGTATAGTATTCCCAGAAATTATTGAGAATCATGTTGCGTCATGTAACTCATTACGTTTATTAACTTCTGGCGTTTTACTTACATAAACATGTTAAAACATCATCCTTTTACAGTCTCAGTCTTGTTTTAGTACTTTGTTAGACCTCCTCAATCAGCAATGCATGCCTGAATACGCCTAGGCACACTACCCATCAAAGTTTGTAGGTAATCGTGTGACAGGGTATCCCAATATTGGACCACCTCGGCCTTCATATCTTCAATATTTCTCAGTCCCTTTTGGTTTATTCTGTCCTTCATGACTCCCCACACATTCTCATTTAGGTTTAGATCTGGGCTGTAACTGGGCCAGTCTAAAACTTGAACATTTTCACCCGACAACCACTGTTTTGTGTAGCGCGCAGTGTGTTTTGGGTCATTATCATGCTGGAAAATCCAATCATCTTCATACAGTGTTTGTGCTGTCGGAAGAAGGTGACCATTTAGAATGTCAACGTATCTTTCTTTTGTCAAGTTTCCCGGGAAAACACACAATGGCGTCAGTCCGCGAGCCGATATGCCACCCCACATGTGAAACTTCGGGCTATGTTTTGGTCGCTGGTAGATAGGTTTGACAGTATCTTTGGTCCAAATTTTCACACAATTAGGGAAAAGCCAAACAGAACTTTCATCCGAAAAGAAAACATTATCCCAATCTTGATTTTCATGAGCCCGACACCAGTTTAAACGTTTTCCCTTTTGTGCATCTTTCATCAACGGCGAGGGAATTCCACGTTTTTTCACCCAATTAAGTCTCTGTAATTCCTGCCTAACTGTTTCATTGCATACCTGAGGACTTCCTCTGCTAATCGTTTCATTTCTGATGTTCTCAACACTTTTCAATTTGCCCCTACTCACAATCTGCCCAAGTCTTCGGCGATCCACAACACTGAATTTCCTAGGTCGACCTGCCCCTGCTTTGTGCTCTATCCCGGTTCCTGTTTGAATATTCTTCAAAGTTCTGTATACTGTAGACAGAGGAATACCATGTCTACAAGCTAACACTTTAGCATCAGCCTCACCCCTTTCAAAATCATCTAGAATGAGCTTTCTTTTCTCTCTTGCTGTAAATTCTGCCATGTCAACACAGGAAGCCGTCTGCTCAGACAAGGGAGATAACTCTTGACGTAATGAGCTGCCTTCTAAGCCTTCAAGAGTTGTCTCCCTTATTTAGTATGCTTAGTGCATAGTGAAAGCCCTTTTCACAATCTTAGCATCATTAGAAAAAAAACAAAGATTTTCTCAATAATTTCTGGGAACACTGTATATCTGCAGCTTGAGGTGAATGACAGTGTGTACGAAGTGTGGTTCCACCTGCCTCATTATGAGATTGATGACAGTAAGTACAAAGTGTGGTTCCACCGGCCTCAGTGTGAGATGGATGACAGTGTGTACAAAGTGTGGTTCAATCGGCCTCTGTGTGAGACGGATGACAGTGTGTACAAAGTGTGGTTCCACCAGCCTCAGTGTGAGATTGATGACTGTGTGTACAAAGTGTGGTTCTGTTTCAGGTAATGCTACAAGTGTGCCGGAGTGCTGCAACATCGAATGTTACAAGATGCCAACATGCAACCAGGCTTTCAGTTCTTCATGTCCTCTAGCTGGTGTTGAGTGTGCCAAGGGTAAGCTTGATCATTGTCATTACTAAACTCAAATGGTGAATGTATGTATAAAGCAATGAACATGATTAGGAGAGAGTGTTGGTAGTGGGTTTCCATGGAAGACCAGGTGAGACTTGCTGATGCCATGGAAAGCATACATCTTGTAACTCGGTCTATTACTGATCATCAGCTGTTCCTGAGAGGGAGTTCAACAAATGCGAGGGGGATATTGTTCATGCCTCGTCTGTCCATCCATCCATATTCATTTTGTCTCATAACTCAAAAACTGTTCAATGTTTTTAGACCAAAATTGGTAGATGTGATGAACTTATAGTTGTGCCTCTTGCTATTTACAGATTTTTCACATTTTTATATATTTTGGTTTCCATGGAAATATTTTGGTCTAATGGGAGGGGTGGGCTTCATTTCTGGAGCATAACTCAAAAACCATTTAACATTTTTCAGCAAAACTTGCAGGATATATCAATCGGAACAAAAAATCTTGCCATTTGGTATTTAGAGATTTTTTAGACCCCAAAGTGGTGCCTTTTGCCATTTGCCGATTTTTGTCATTTTCACTTTTCCCAGTTTCCATGGAAACGATTCAGACTTATTCTCAAAAGGGAGGGGTGGGCTCCGTTTCCGGAGCACAACTTAAAAGCTCCACAATATCTTTCTGTGAAAACTGGCAGATGTGTGAGCTCAACCTCAGAGTGGTGCCTTTTGCTATTTGCAGATTTCTGCAAAACTTGGTAGATATATCAGTCAGAACCTAAAGTGATGCCTTTTGCTATTTACAGGTTTTTGTGGTTTATTATTTTCTGAGACTTAGTCTCAAAATGAAGAGATGGGCTTCATAACTAACTAACCATTCAGTATTTTTCTGCAAAACTTGGTAGATATGTCAATCAGAACTTAAAGTGGTACCTTTTGCTATTTACAGATTTTTGTGATATATTATTTTCTCAGTTTCCATTGAAACGTTTCGAACTTGTGAGAGTGAGAGTTGTGTTTTGGTACCGGAGCACAAATCAAAAACTTCTCTATATTTTTCAGCAAAACTTCATAATATCTTTTAGTAGATCTTGGCAGATATTTGAGGCAGACCACAAAGTGGTGCCTTTTGCTATTTGCAGATTTTTGTCATTTCTAATTTTCCTGGTTTCCATGGAAACGATTAAGACTTAGTCTCAAAAGGGAGACTTTGCTATTTACAATGTTTTGGCATTTTTATTTTTCTTGGTTTCCCTGGAAACAATTCTGTATTAGTCTTAAGAGGAGGGATGCGCTTCATTTTCCAAGCACAACTCGAAAACCATTTCATATCTTTCAACAGATCTTTGCAGATAATATGAGACAGATCTTGAAGTGATGTCTTTTGCTATTTACAGATATATGGCATTTAAATTTTTCATGATTTTCATGGAAATGATTCAAACTTAGTGTTAAATAAAGTCAGGTAACTGTCAGATGATTTGTCAGTTTCAAGTATATGGGAGCTGGGGCATATGCCATTTTCTGATGACTCTTTTTTTTCTGTTTTTTTTATGGAAGCAATTTCTCAAAGTCTCAAATGGAAGGGATGGGTTCTGTCTGCTGAGCACAACTCGAAAACCATTAGATGTGTCAACAGAACCTGGCAAATAAAATATATCTTGAAGTGGTGCCTTTTGCTGTTTATTGTTATATGGCATTTATAGTTTTCATGATTTCCATGGAAACAATTGGAACTTCTAAAACTCCGCATCACTGTCACATAATATGTTCTTTCAAATATATGGGAGCTGGGGTGGATGGGATATGTCATCTTCTGATGACTCTTGTTTGGATCTGTGAATCAAACATATGGGTTCAGTTAACACACCATTCCTTGGGCTGTGTTGCAGTCTACAAGTGAATCTTTGAAAACATTTGTTTTTTTACGATATACTAAGTGAGTCATTACCTATGAAGTAAAATTGTGTTGTAAATTGTTGCAGGTGAAGTGTACATGTTCACCTTGTCCCCAGTGTTTGAGAAGATGTACAAGCGGTACATGTGTCATGTGAGGTACAAGAAACCAACCATCCTGTACAACATCAACTACCAAGTGCGCATCCCCTCCCTGAACTACCACATCGAACAGCGCAACTTTACCATCACAGTAGATAACCTGCTTTCTCATCGACAGATGTCCACAAACCTTGATTTCCTCAACGTGCAGCACAACACCTGGTTTGACTTGGAGGACGAGATGATCGTGATCGCCAACCATGCAGACATAGTGAAGGAAATGGGGGAGCTGTCGCTGCACCCTCTCAAGTCCCCAGCTGACTTTGCCAGCCGCCCACACAGCTCTAAGAAGGATTTTGGGACCCAGATGTACACCTACATTCAGTTTGATGTACCATTCCGGTATAGTTCTGTCACCTGGATGAATGGAGGCTGTGAGAAGAATCTGTCCCGTGTCCATCCCAACCAGACACTCTACAAGTCCAACTCAGTCCGTGTCGCCGCCAAGATCTTGAAAGAGAAGGAGGAAATACACTACCAGATGTATCGCACTGACCGGTCTCCCCTCATCAGGCTATTTGTCAACAGTAAGTCCCCCGAGTCTGTGTCTAGAGTTACTACTAGATGTATCACACCGACTGGTCTCCCCTCATCAGGCTATTTGTCCACAGTAAGTCCCCCGAATCTCGAGTTACTACTAGATGTATCTCACCGACCCGTCTCCACTCATCATTCTATTTGTCAACAGTAAGTCCCCCGAGTCTGTGTCTAGAGTTACTACTAGATGTATCACACCAACCACTCCTACTCAGTGTGAGAGTTCCTTTCAAGTGTTGCATCAGTGCAGACAGATTTTCATCTACTTTCAAAACACATGCAGAAAGATGCTACTTCTAGTCAGGTGAATGTCAGCAGCACATATGTAATGAGCTGCTGACGTATGTAGCATATGTCATATTTGGGACACAGATACAGAGAAAGTACAGATGCTCGTTTGGTTGAGTCACATCCAGGATTCGAACTCGCACCCGCAGAGTCAGGAGGGTAATTGGCAGCACAGAAAGTCATCCACCTAGCCCACTCAAACACCGCGACCCAGTGGAATCCCAAATATGACGTATGTTGCATTTGATCACTTTCAAAAATGGCATTGTGTAATCATGACCACGTATTGTTCCTCCAGAGAGTCAGTCGGTTCTCTCCAGCTTCCAGTCCCAGCTGACTGACTCTGTCCTTGTGCCGTCTGCCCTCCAGACAGCCATCACCTGGTCACCACATCAACAAGCCTGGTCTATCAACATCACAGGTATTCAGGGGTTCCATTGCCTTCGTCACGCATTCAAAGTTGATCAGTTGGTACTTTTGGCTGGAGTTAAATTTAGGTTCCTTTTATTCCTAGACTCAAAGGGCAACTGATCCAAAGTGATTAGTGTTTCTCACAACTGTCTAATAACAAAATCAAACTGCTAGGTGGTCAGCACCTGCTCCGTCGACCATAACGAACACGGGACTGGGCTATTGTACACCTTGGCAGAATTTCTTCACCATAAACAGTGGGACATTACAAAGGGTGGATGCCCATTACATGTTGTTATTTGAAAATTGCTTGGTATTGCTCGTCTGATTGCAATGAAGTGTCCCAGCAGTGTAGGCTTTTTCAGATTTCCTGGTTAGTATAATGGCCAGTCCAATTTGATCCTGTTAGTGTGTTTTTCACCTCAATATTTTACAATTTCATGTAAAAATGTGATATCTACTGACACATAGCAATCCATTCTCTTTCGCATAAGTCCGATAGGATGCTAAGCTCTGTATTTACATAGTATTGAGGTTGACCCAACCTTCATAGCAAAAATCATGTGTAAGCCCAGGGCTTTTCACCTATGATTATAGGAACACATGTTTGATTTATTTAAATCCATAAACTAAGAAAGAAAAGTTTGCCATTGCTAGAAAAACCTCAAAATTTTCTTACGTAAATAGGTATATAAAGGTTGTAAGAGTGTTTCAAGTTTTTAAACTTGAATGGAATACAGCGATTACTTCTCCCATGCTGGAACGCATGTATAAACCTACACGTTACTTGTCAGTGTTCACTTAATGACCAGTTAATGAATTGATTATAGGTACAATTAGTGGTAACATCAATTAGTTTAAGTGACAAAGGTTTAAATTTGGCATTTCTGGTGTCTGGAGTAAATACTGAACATTATTAATGAAGACCTGATGCAGTGTATAACGTGTTATGTAATATGTGCATGTGGGTGCAGCAAGAGGAATTATCAGCAGCGTTACAAAATAATTAACAATCATAGCTTTAACTGACAACATGCTGATTGATTGATTACTTTTATTGTCCACAGCAGACTTGTCAAAAGTTAGTGTTTGTGTGTGTAGATTTACTATACTTGCTACTGAATACACAATGTCGTAAAGTGCCTGTGTAAAAACAACTTCCTTCCTTAAAATGTTTAACCGCCAATACATTGATTGATTGCTCTTTATTGGCTAACTTAATTAGTTTTATAAACATCATACAATAACCTGCCAAATGTGCTGTCTTAGGTGACCAATGAAACTATATACACCAATGTGGAAAACCTGAAGCGATATATCATGTTTCAAATATTAGACAGTTAAAAGACTTACTACATAGAGCAGGATTATTTACCAGTTGCAGATGAATGGCATATTGTTCTTTTATGTGGATATTGATGGATACATTCCTGAACAAGGTAACAGCCTGACATTGTTCCCATAACTAGTCTGTTATAATTTTGATATGTGCATTTTGCGTTTATTCATTCGTTGTAGCATTCAGCAGAATCTGTATATGAGACAACATACACTAGGTCGCACTTACAGTGTGTCTGTGAAGTGATACTTCAGTCTATAGAATGTATAGGCGTAACAGTCATGTTATAATTTCATTATAAGGGCAAGCAGATTAAGTTGGTTTGTTATTAAGTTTCAAAATGCAGACAAATATGTTAATGTTCTAATTAGGATTATAAAACAAAAATATGAAGATCTACATTGAAGATTTCGGTCCCAACAGTTTTTACCTCTGACAGATGATTAAACTTCAAAGTGTTTTCATTTGTTTGAATAATAATGAAGTAAAATTAATTTCCTAGTTGTTGATCTGTCTATACTTATACTGTAAGTAGCACGTAAGGGTGGTGCAGCAGAGGTCACACAGTAGTCATGAATTCTGAGATATCATCCAGGTACTCAGGGGCGAAAAACAATAACAAAAACAATAACAAAAACAATAACAAAAGCAATAACAAAAGCAATAACAAAAACAATAACAAAAACAATAACAAAAGCAATAACAAAAGCAATAACAAAAGCAATAACCTGTCCATGGAAATTAACCTGGATCAGTGCTCTTTTAATTTAAATATTCATTTATTTTCTTCTTTAAGTGGTTTCATTTCTGAAGGTCACAAAGCTACTTAATAATATGTTGGTCCCCTGTGACTTTTAGCTCTGGTCTTTCAATGTCTGACAAGTTACAGTTATCTGGTCAGGTGAGATTTATTCAACTTGCTATCTTGATGCAGTAGTAATTCAGCTTCCATGATGTACTTTTCAATTCAGGTTCCTTGACTGGCTACCCAGGTGTGATTGGAGTTCAGATATTTGACAAGATGATGACACGGTGTATCGGCTACTTTGACGTCCTGGTCACTAACCGGCCCCAGTTCTTCGTCCAGTTCAATGTGTCAAGTTCCCAGCCAGAGCTGCCTGACATCTTCATGGTGCTTCTCAATGACTCAGTCACATCACACCGAGTTGTCCTCTCCTCCATGGTCCTTCCACAACCCATCTCCATGGCAACATTGGACCTCCAACAGGATGGCCAATCATTGGCAGACCCCTCCATCTCCTCCATTTGGCTCCCAGTCATCGTGACTGTCACTCTGTCACTTGTCACAGTCTTCATTGTGTTTGTTGTGTATGTTTTTGTCCACCTTAGAACAAGACATTCAGCGGAGGAGCTGGTGAAGACGGAGTCAGTGTTGTTGAACAATGCTGATGCAGTGAAAGTTCCTGACAAGATCTACAGCACTTCTTCTTCCAAGGCTGTTGCCTCAAGAACCATCGTGTTCGCCTTCATCCTCCTCTACATCACATATTCCATTGTGTTCACATTCTCTGTGGCTTTTGGAATTATTTACTTTTCCCATCTCACAGCATTGTCAAATTTCACGAGAGTGTCCAACTTGACAGAGAAACTTCATCAGGAAGTCAGTCTGTCAATAAATGACCTCAAAGCCTTTGAAAAGACAGAAATCAGTTATTTAAAGAAGTTGTTCCGGCAGCGAAAAGATGCATGCATGGAACACTTGAACAAGGAGAATGCAGATGTGCTGAGTGAGCAGGTCAGTCTGCTGAACAGCCAGCTGCAGGTGATCTATGTCCAGAACGGATCCCTTCAGTACCTGTCTGACAATGTTGCTCAGGTAAATGCTGAAAGGCATATTGAAAAATTACAAATGTTTATAAAAGAATGTAATAGCAGTGTTCAGAAGCACTTTCGCCTGTTGACTGAGAAATACTACAGTGAGCTGGAAGAAGTGTCCAGGAATGGCTGGCTAGACTTCCCAAGAGACATGTTTCTGGGACAGACAAAGAGTGGGGAAGACGGAACACCCATGTCAGCATCTCACCTGGAGAAGTTCATGGCCTGGTTGCAAATGGACAAAGCTGATGCCTTGCTGCAGGTTCAGGAGACACTTGCCAACAGGTAGGCGAATTCTTGTGTGTATGATGTTCATATGACAACATGTCCATTATCAGTCATTAACATCTCAGGTGAGGGGATAGCCTAATGGTTTCCAAGTTCACTCGTCACGATGAAGACTTGGGTTCCATTCCCTGCATCAGTACAATGCATGATTCCATCTCATTTACACTCACTCACTCATTATCACCTGCTTCACAGCGATGGCAAATGAAGCTGAAACATGTTTAATTCATCTACCAGTATTGTTGAGTCATTTCCAGAAGTTTAAATGTTAGTTTGACAACTGCCATATGCAGAGAGATGTGTACAGCCACTGTGAAAGCTTGAACGTGTTAAGGTCATGTTGGGACTGCTGATGTCCTGTGTTGCTTGCTCTCAGCTTTCTAAGTTCTACGGGTTACTCTTAAATTCTCCCCTATAGACTGAAACCACGCACCACATTATATCTAGTTATTGCCATTAAACTAGAGCTTGTTCAGAATGTATTTACATTTTGAGAATATATTTCTTTCAGATTGGAATCGCTGGTTCCATCTTTCCAGGCCTTGGTTGCTACAAATATCAACTTGGTTCAGGCGAACAGTGTCCCCTCCATCCATGTGAGCAACAGAAGCCTGCAAGCCTACAAGTTTGTGGTGATGAAGAGGACTGAGGAGTCTCCCGACAAGGGACCCACTGCTGATGGTATCAACAGAAATACAACCAGCAGTGTGGATACAATAGACATCAAGTTGAACTATATGTTGTACATTTCTATAGCTCTGTTTCTACTGATGGACATATTCTTGTGGGTGTTCCGTCTTGCTTGGTTGTACACACAAGTTCAGGAGGCCAACCAAGGATGTGAAGAGCTGATACCCCAGGATGAGGCAGCCAGGAAGGTCCTGGAGACAAAGACAGGTCAGAATCCACCGCGACAGTTTGATGCTCTGGAACATCCATATGTTCTGTCCCACAATGACAATGTGAACCAGGACAATGAACTGAATGTGTACTTCTGTCAGTCATATCCACGTTCAAAGGAGGACATTCTGCGAGACATTTGGGCACAAAAGTTAGCCACAAAGCCAAAGACTTCACGAGAGAAACTTGAGGATATATGGATGGTGCAGGACATCTTGTCGTGTATGTGTTGGCTTCACCGAGTCTGCATGTCTAAGCTGCTGTGGCGGTTCCTGTACACTGCAGCGGTCATCATCTTCGTGTGTTGCATCATGTACATCGTAGATTCCTGGCTCTGTGCCGACAACTTCCAGTCACTGGTCGGCTCAGATCTCCTCATCTCTGAGCTTGAGTGGCAGGCCCAGACTGTTAACAGTCACGTGTCCACCGTAGCTGATGTGATGAACTCCATTCTGCAGGAGCTGAAAGTGTCAGTGGACCATGATGTCGAGACAACCAACATGCTGCTGTTCCATACTTGGGAGACTCAGGTGGGTGGCACTCATTCGGTGAACAGGAACACGCACAGATATGACTATTCAAGTTCTCTGTTCTAATTAAGATCATTTTGCTTTTGCGGAAATTAAGTGACTGTGTTGCAGATGTCAGTGCTGGTGTCAACCATTGGTCCTTTTACAGAAATTAAGTGACTGTGAAGATGTCAGTGCTGGTGTCAACAATTGGTCCTTTTACAGAAATTATGTGACTGTGTTGCAGATGTCAGTGCTGGTGTCAACCATTGGTCCTTTTACAGAAATTATGTGACTGTGTTGCTGATGTCAGTGCTGGTGTCAACCATTGGTCCTTTTACAGAAATTATGTGACTGTGTTGCAGATGTCTGTTCTGATGTCGATGTTATCCAACTTATGTAGCAGCTCCAACGCTTTAAGCTGCAACCTCACCTTCCTCCAAACCCCGCATCAACATCTGCTGTCATCCTGCAATTTCCTGCCTCTGAAGGTCAACACATATACAGGTAAATATAAAATCCAGCATCCCATCCCATAGGCAGAAGACAACACACAGACAGGTAAATGTAAAATACATCCCATCCCAAAGAAATCAAAACAAAACATGAAGATTAAGCACAACAACAAACAGAACAAAACTTCATGGATAACAACTTGTTTTATTTGGTCGATGATGTTCTGATACATATTGCTGTGCCTTTCTCCAGCAGGAATTTCTGTCACTGCACTTGGCAACAGTTCACAAATCTGTATGAAAATGTCACACTAACAAAATAAAAGAGTTTGTTGCCCATGAGATCAATATTGTACTTCCTAACATCGAAAATGCCACTCAGACAGAATGAATCACACCTGTCACAGAAGGTTATCATAATTTTCTCAGAAAGATTAAATTCTCATTCCAAACAGGTATTTAAATGGTTCTTTAACTTTGATATCACTGTGGGATTCTTAAAGACTTTCTCTGTGCTTTCCTTCCAGACTTGGACATCCAAAGGCTAAAGACATTGGTCATAACAGAATTGTCTCCCCTTCTGGAAATGTCAAGACATCTTGTGTTTATGACTGCATATATTGTGATTGTGTTACTGTGTGCACGAATCGTGTGTCAGGTGACAGCAAGGACTGTGAAGGACTACCTCATAGTGTCGGGACACCTGCCCCGAGCAAGGATTTATCAGTTCAGCAACACAATGACTGGGATGTCAGATGACCCACATGATCAGGAGAAGGAGATCCACCGCAGTGCATCATGGTTAGAGAGTTGTGAGAGTGGTGTATATGTTGGCGATAATGATGACTCTGCCAGGGAGTCAACAATATGATCCACAACAAAGCATCATGGTTAGAGAGTTGTGAGAGTGGCATATACCTCAGCAAAAATGACTCCACCTGAGGCAACGATATGATCCATCGCAGTACGTCATGAGTAGAATATCATGAGAGTGATGAGAATGCTGGCGATAATGATGACCCCGCCGAGGCAACAGTATTATCCACCACATTGCATTATGGGTAGAGCATGGTGAAAGAGGAGATAACTAGAGGAGATACCTAGAAGAGATTGAACACTGCAACCAACTCAGCGCAATAAGACGAAGGGTTGTTAATGCGTCATATATGTTGACCAGGTCTCTTTTAAGACAGAGGGTTGTTAGTGCTGCATATATGCTGGCCGTGAGTGTGGTCTCTGTTAAGACCGAGGGTTGTTAGTGCTGCATATATGCTGGCCGTGAGTGTTTTCTCTGATAAGGCAAAGGGTTGTTAACGCTTCATATGTGTTGACCGTGAGTGTGGTCTCTGTTATGACGGAGGGTTGTTAGTGCTACATATATGCTGGCCATGAGTGTGGTCTCTGATAAGGCAAAGGGTTGTTAACGCTTCATATATGTTGACTGTGAGTGTTATCTCTTTTAAGACAGAGGGTTGTTAGTGCTACATATGTGCTGGCCGTGAGTGTGGTCTCTGATAAGGCAAAGGGTTGTTAACGCTTCATATATGCTGGCCGTGAGTGTGGTCTCTGTTAAGACGGAGGGTTGTTAGTGCTACATATGTGCTGGCCATGAGTGTTTTCTCTGATATGATGAAGGGTTGTTAGCACTACATATACTGGTATGTTTACCGTGGGTGTGGTCTCTGATAAGACGAAGGGTTGTTAATACTACATATATGTTGGCCATTAGTGTGGTCTCTATTAAGGAGGAAGACTATGAGAACAATAGATGGCACTGAAGGTTGTGGAGCTGCTACTGGCCACATTGATTGGTGTCTACAGTCAGAGACAGCCATGTGTGTCATCAACTTCAAGGAGCAATAGTTCGTGAGTCTTGTATAGTGTCACCACCACTACATAAATGATACTGGCCTCAATTTTTGTCGCCTGGTTTAATGGTCGCATTATATTTTTACTGCACAACTTGTTGATTTGTATTATTTATTTTGTTAAGTTTTAGAATGGTAAAACAACTAATGATGTTTTCTATTCCTCTCTGTGAGTCGTCAGACACACTGGTTCCTAGATGTTCGTGACAGAAGTGTTGTGTGTACAGTCAGGCTGCGTTAATCCAAACACTTCTGTTTTTCATCAAAAACGTTCGGATAGTGAAATGTATGGACTACTGAAGCAAACACCACTTCAGTAGAGTTACTTCCCTTTGACATACTGAGACAAGAACGTACGAACATATACATGTATCAAATGACTTTATTACAGTTTGTAGACATAACGACTTGAATATTAACATAACAATCAATCAATACAGTGTCTGGATAGATTATTCATAGTATCACACATACCAGTCACTCACTTGTATTGAAAGAAATCTCCAATAACAGTCTATTTGGAGCGTGGCTTGAAAGACGCTCGCACGCTGAGCATTGTCTCCAATTTTTGTCATCTCCAACACACTCGAATTAATTTATCATAGAGTCCATATAGGCTATCATTTGGGTGACAGTAGGAGCTGGTGTCGGTTCGGGCTCATCGTCAGAATCTGCTGGGTCGTTGTCGGCACTTGTGACCATAGATACAGTTTCATCCAATGACAGCAAGTGGCTAGTTTCTACATCGTTGTAGATGTCAGTGAAGTGATCACCATTTTCAATGTCTCTGTTTTCATTGGGGAAACGTTGGAGAAACTGACGAAGTTCTGACAAAGCCATGTCATCTTCATCAAGGACAGTGTCAGATGGAGTGGGGATAATGTCAACATGACGGTAACAGTTCTGAATGGTGGAGCCCTTTATTTCCGACCAGGCAGTTTTGACGAAGCGAAGCACTTCCCTGAGATTGAGCGTTTATGGCAGGTCGTCTACAACACATTGGATGAAATGTTTCCCCGAGATATTTCTTGTAGTGGGCCTTTAAAGTTCTTATGATGCCAGCATCCATTGGCTGAATGTGCAATTGCCATTGTAACTGACAGGTGTCAAGTGCAGCTGATCTCATTTTGACTCAATCAGTATTTTATACAGCAAGGAATCATGACAGGTATTACTCAAACTAAACAAAAGTGAAACCTATTAACTGATTAAAATCACAAACTAATGACATGCTCAACTCAGAAGTGTCACCTCAGTTAACAATCACAATTGAAGTCAGCCAATGAAGATCAGTGCTAATCACAGGCGCTCACGAGGTAAGGCTATTATCCGAACCTTTTTGATGTACTGTCGGATTAATGAAGCAAAACCATGTGTAACTAGCCAATCTGTTACTGCTAATTAACGTCTGGATATGGAGACTGAAGCATCGGATTAATGAATCAACAGGTAATGAGTTTATATAGTAAACAAGATTGGTTACAGCCATCTACTGTTCGGATATCGCGGGAATCGGATTGTCGGGGTCCGGACTAAGGCGGCCTGACTGTAGTTCCCTATTGTGCTGCACACTGTTGTATGTCTCTAGAAGTGTATGACTGTGTGTTGTATGTTTCTAGAAGTGTATGACTGTGTGTTGTATGTCTCTAGAAGTGTATGACTGTGTGTTGTATGTCTCTAGAAGTGTATGATTGTGAGTTGTATATATCTTGGAGCACATAGCTGTTATATAACTGTGTGAGGACACTGTGGTGTAACTGTGATGAGGTCACAGTAGTATAGCTGTGTGATGAGGACACTGTGGTATAACTGTGTGGTGAGGACACTAGTATAACTGTGTGATGAGGATACAGTTGTGTAACTGTGTGATGAGGACACTGTGGTATAACTGTGTCATGAGGACACTGTGGTATAACTGTGTTGAGGACACTGTGGTATAACTGTGTGATGAGGACACTGTGGTATAACTGTATGATGAGGACACTGTGGTATAACTGTATGATGAGGACACTGTGGCATAACTGTGTAGAGAAGACACTGTGGTATAACTGTGTGATGAGGACATTGTGGTATAACTGTGTGATGGGGACGCTGTGATATAACTGTGTGATGAGGACATTGTGGTATAACTGTGTGATGGGGACGCTGTGGTATAACTGCTCATGATGTGAGATGTGTTAGAATTATGATTTCTTAGATGATTTCTCCATGTGTTTACATCCACATGCTTCAAATGTTTAAAACATCATTGGAGTACATTCATATTTATTATAATAAAAAAGGTTTTATACTGACGGATTGTGTGTTCTCTGTTTGTAACATGGTCAAAGGGAGATAACTCACAGTCTCCTATGTGCCATGTTTGCAAAACCACTGCTGAACCTGCATTGTATGGAAACCGAAATTATCACTGAATGTTCGAAACTGGTTGAAATATTTCCAATCCCACCATGAGAAATATAAGCATACTTGTATTTCATCACTCAAGAGAGGATTGTTTAGTTTGTCCTTTAACACTACAGGTTGAGTGTATCGGATATCTCCAACATGCAGCTTCTCTGTTCGGTTTGACTTGTTTCTGACATTTGTATTTCAAGAATTACCATCATCTTTAACCATATGTTACCACAGCAACAGTTTCATAGTTTATATGGGCCAGGACAACATCAACAGTCTCAACAACCATCAACAGACTCAACAACCATCAACAGACTCGGCAACCATCTACAAGCTCGACAAATAATCAATATGCCAGTACTTGGCAACCATCAACAGACTCAATAACCATCAACAGACTTGGCAACCATCTACAGACTCACAAGGGGCGATTTTTATGGGTATACAACTTCTTTATCAATAAGTAGGGCTTCAAGGAGTCCAGTTTCTTGGATTCGAGTATTCTGGAAGTCAGATTCGACATGACCCCAATAAATTCAAACCTTTCAAACAAAACCATAGCGTAACTGGCTTGACAATACAGTGATTGTTTGATGTGTATCGAAGTTGGTATCTTAGTTGCGCACATCCATAACAGTTTAAGGCATTGGACTTGATATTGCCATGTAACTTACACTTTCCATTGTTACATTGTTATTGGTTGTTCATGAGTTATTGAGAACAAATGAAATAAACACTTACAGTCAGCATTATTATGTATAAAATTAATTGTTCTTGCCATGATATTGCAGAAATATTGCGGATGTGACAATACATTTGAGCTCACAGACAGTTAAAAGGAAGAATTGTTATTGTAATTTCAAATTATTTTCTGACAAAGGAATGTTGACAAAGTGATTGTAACGAAGTGTCCCGGAAGAGACCACATGAAGATCAACACGTACGTTACATTTCAAGATGTTTAACGAACAGTAGATTGAAGAAGTTAAGACAAAGCCATTATTCACATCTTCACTTTCACTCAAATGTCTGACAATCAGAGAATGCTGACAAACAAAAATAACCAGTATTTCACATCAACCAGTTTGCCTGTGTATTGTGTAGTTAGCACACAAACCACGTGTAACAAATACCTCAATACTTACGCCGTGTAGTGTTGTCAACATTGGTAATTTTGTGTGTGCGTGCGTGCATGCGTGCGTGTTACATGTATGTAGTAGCGGACGAGGTTCCTGTCGGGGAAATAACACAGAACAGCTACTGAATGGAGAGCTGACAGCAAGCACTTTATTAAGCAAACCCTGTTTACTAGTCAGTGTTTTCCAGCACTGTAAATATTATATAAAAGTACTATTACCATACATGAGATAAATTGATTGTACCAGCCATATCACACAATATCTTTGAATTATGCCTGAATAATGTAGAAAGGGAACAGTCACTACAGTTAAACTGCAAAGAATATTTTCTTCAGAATAAACTGTAAGTCTACAAGGATGACACATTACAACCAAATTTCAAGATCTACAGCCAACATATACAATATGTACAGCTAACTTAACACTGTGTGGCAATGAGCAGGCAGTTCATAAAGTTGCCAGTGTCCAATCAGGATATCCTATTAGTGTTTCCTCCAGACCGCAAAAAGGGCAGGGTGAAGTTTCTACAGAAAAGGGCACTCTAGTTTGAAAAGGGCACAAACCACAATAAAAACCGAAACAAAATGACCAGATTGAGCCCCCTGTATTATTAACTTACAGTCTCTTTTGCTTTTTGTCTCAGGAAGCTTCCAAGTCAGTGTCATTATGGCTGTCGGTGTTTAGGCTGATCATAAGATGCTTGTAACAGTTGCTGACTTACAGTCTGTTCCTGTGCTCAATCACAACTAGCAAGTACCGGGCAGGATGCAGTAAAAAGGGGCAGGGCGCCAGAAAAAAGGGCAGGGTGCCAGAAGAAAAGGGCAGGGTGCCAGAAGAAAAGGGCAGGGCGCAAAGCCCTTCTAAAACGCTCTGGAGGAAACACTACCTACAAATGTTACACAACTATGAACCATGAGGAAATATGGCAATATGGACCTCTGACTTCTAAAACTATCATCTGACCACAGCTTGAGTAAAGAAAGTTCAACGATGGGTAACATGACTTACATAATGGGGAGATAGGGAAAAAAGGCAGACAATGCAGTGCGCTTTAGATTGAAACTGGCTGGTGAGGAGTTAATAGTTATGTAAGCGCTTGGTTGAACCTATTGTGAACTATTCTAACTATGCTATTTGTGTTATCTAGCTTGTACATGTACTTGAAGAAAGAGACACAAAATAGATTAAAACGCTTCTAAAACATTTATACAGAAGTAATAAAATCATCTCGGCCACATGTACACAGTGTGCATATGTAATGTACACTGTATTGCAATCTCGAATCACGAGATATTTCGAACCTGTCTTGATGATCCCTTGCGATTCGAGATCCACAGAGTTTACTGTACTATACTCTCAGACACGCTTTAAGTGAACCATGTTTCCTATATGTTTGCTCAAATATATCAACGTAAGTAAGAACTTTGAAACATCTAAACTCGAACACCCTCTGTTGTTATGCTTGTGTTACGGTGAAAAAAGGAAAAGAAATCCCCTCTGAACCAGACAATATAACCCAGACAAGTCTGTAACATTCAGTAATATATTGTGTAATAAATTAGCAAGTTACAGTGCATCAGATTTCTAGCACAACGCAATTGAGTCACTCAGGCTAATGGGCCACAAATATCACATGATAACTCACCAGGGCCTTGGCATTTCACAGCTGAGACCTAAATGAAGCGTGTTTACACAGAGCAGTCCGGCGTGAGGTGTCATCTTGGATGTAGATGAAGTTGTTAACAAACAGGTGTTCATGGGCAGAAGTACACAACTACAGTATAATTCCATGTGTGCCCACACAACAGCCATCCTTTATATATGACACAGTCTCAGGAGTATTCAGCAAAGCGTGGCTTTATCAGTATTCTCTCAGGATCTTGCTGATCGGTCTGGTGTTCACCACCAGACAAAACCGATTCTTATACAAAACATAGCCTCAAGGGGGGCAAATCTGAAGCACTATCTAAAAAGGCATGACGCTAAAATACTGTTGCCACTGAACATACATGAAATAGAAGTGACCACCAATCCGCACCAAAAACGCAACAGTGATAACTCTCACTTGATCAATGATAACTCTCACTTGATCAATGGTAACTCTCACTTGATCTATGATAACTCTCACGTGATCAATGATAACTCTCACTTGATCTATGATAACTCTCACGAAATCTATGATAACTCTCACTTGATCAATGATAACTCTCACTTGATCTATGCTAACTCTCACGTGATCTATGATAACTCTCACTTGATCTATGATAACTCTCACTTGATCTATGATAACTCTCACTTGATCAATGATAATACAATTTAAATTTAAAAACAACACCCGCCTGAGACTGTCCCACCTGAGGAAAAGAAAGTTTCATAGAAACGTTCTGTTGCAATCATGGTAAGGTAACCAACATAATAATATGACATGTAATAATATGAATAACATGAGAAACATCTTGCGGAATTACTATGATACAATGCAGATGCAAACATACAAGATCATTGAGTCACTTACCACCTGTAACGTGCATCAACACAAACATTGTCTTTACCCTTAATGTGTCTAATCACAAGACTGAACCCTTGCAAGGTCAAACTCCACCTTGTAAGTCCTTGATTCTTGTTCTTCATTTTACGAATAAAAGTCAAGTGAATGTGATCAGTAAACACGTCAACTGACAAAGTGGTGGTACCAGGTACACTGCCGAATGCGGTAAAACTAACAAAAGAACTTATGTCTCTTTCTCAATTGTAGAATGATTTCTTTAATGCTTGTCAAACTTCTTTGAAAAATAAGAAACTGGGTGTTCAGTTCCTAAATCATCATCTTGAATTAGGACAGCACCTGCACCTACATCACTTGCATCAATTTGCAACTTAAAATTTGGTGCCTGCAATACTGGAAAATTCATGAGTATGGCTTTGACTTTTTCAAATGCAGTCTGACAACTGCTATCCCACTGGAATTTTACCTTTCCCCCCAAAAGGCTTGTGAGTGATGATATATCTCAGAAATGTTAACAAAACGTTCTACAAAAGTCTACCATACACAAGAATTTCATGAGACCTCTTTTAGACTGAGGTAATGGGAAATGTACAATTGTTTCAATATTAGCATGAACTGGCTGTACCTGTTCGTGCCCTACAACATGCCCTCCAAAGTCAATATATGTGCCTTCCCGCTTTCGAGTTTTGCTTCAGACAGTCTTTTCAAGAAAGCACGAGTTGCGTTCAGATGATCTTCCCACTCCATGTCGTAACTGATGACATCATCCATGTAAGCCTCAACACTGTCAAAACCAGATATGACATTGTTGATGAGCCACTGGAATGTTGCTGGTGCGTTCTTCAGACCAAACGGCATCAGTTTGTATTGATACAGTCTATCTGGTGTAGTGAATGCAGATATATTTTCTTTGCGGGGAGGAGGGGAATCTACCAGAAGCCCCTCAATAAGGCAAACTTACTTATATACTTAGCTTGACCAATGCGATCAATGTAATCGTCCACTCTCGGGATAGGATACGAATCAGTTCGTGAGAGCGCATAGACGGCTTTCATGGCAGCGCAGCAGCACCAACCATCTCCATCACTCTTCGAAACCAGAACACATGGTGAACTCCATGGACTGTCACTGGGTTCAGTAATGTCTTTGTCCAGCATGTATTTCACTCCCTTCGCAGAATTTCACGCTTTCCAGGATTCATGGCTAACAACATCAGTTGGGCCAGGCACATCAAGAAATATGTGAGAAACCTCATGAATCAAATCTGGCATTTGAACTTTTTGCTCGGGGGATAAATGTGATAGTTTCTCATCAAGGTGAACTGACATATCAGAATTTCATAACTTTGGTGAAACATATTCTCTGAGGTCATCAAGCTTCACATTGCTAACACAATCATCAATGTTGTCAACATGTTCACCAGTGTCTTCTGAACAATTTGTAACTGGGGAGAGTGTGGCAATACAATTGACCTGTTCGGTCTCTAACCTGTCATGTAGTTCTTAATCATGTTTACATGACACACCCTCTTTTGTTTACGACGACCAGGCGTCAGGACAACATAGTCTGTGTCGCTAACCTTGTTGCCAATAACACATGGACGTTGATATCTGGCTCTCAGTGGTTGACCAGCAATAGGAAGTAAAACTAACACTTTCTCACCACAAGTGAAATTTCTCACTTTTGACTTTTTGTCAAACTTTTGTTTCATTGTTGTGAAACTTTCAAGCTTTGTCTGGCCTCAAAAGAAACAGGCTTACTAGTCAACTTCTGCACTATAATATCCTCACCTTGTGCACCAATAAGCTGTGAAAAAAGAATGTGATCGCTCACCTGACAAACTATTAGACTTCAAAAGACTATCAAAAAGACCTGAAGAGCTATTACTCTTTGAAGATAAGTCATAAGTCTCTACCTCATAAATCATAAATGGAATCTTGGGAGAAATGCTTTTTTACATTGAACGAGACACTGCACACAAAGGAAAATACTTGGAAATTCATCCCCCAACTTTTCTGTACTAAATGAACTCTCCATCTGACATCAGGATCAGCATATACTTTGGCCCCCATAAGATCATTACCGATCAACAAATCAACACCCGGAACTGGAAGAGAGTCAAGAACATCAACTTTCACCTGACCTGAAATCAGATCTGAAGTTAAATTCACAAAGTGGAGAGGAACAGAAGAATTGCCACCTAGACCCTGAAGCAAAACATCTAAGTTTGCTGAAGACTCATCAGAAAAAGGCGAAATATTCTTCAAAATCTGAGATTCAAGAGTACCAGTATCCCCCAGGATAATAACGGGCCGTAGGGTAGAATTATCTCCCATACGTGACACAGAACCCTTAGAAACAAAGGGCAAAAGCTCCTTCCGAACTACAGAATCTGGAGACTTACTCTCACAAACAAAACTTTCCACCGAACCACCTGGAAAGAAAGGCTTAGGTGTCATGGACACAAAAACATTTGGGGAACCTGTAACCTGCTTTCTACACTGGAGTTTGTAACGTGCAGAATCAAATGACCTGGCTTCTTTTAATATACACAAACAGGATCAGAACCACTGGTAGAATTAGGCTTAGACTGAAAACTATACGACTGCTTGCCACAAGTATTTGAAGCTGTTCTAACACCACTGTAACCTGCATGTTCTGAAGTCTTAACCGGGGAAAAGCCCTTTTGGCCAGAAAACTTTGTATTACCCAGAGACCCAAAGAACTCTTTTGAGTCCAACAATAATCATCAGCCAACATCGCTGCCTCATGTAAGTCATCAACTTTATGTTCATCCAAATAAGTCTTGAGATCAGAATGAACACTCTGCTTGAAATCTTCCAACAAAACTAAATGTCTCAAACCATCAAAATCTATGACTTCTTTGGACCCACACCACCTATAAAACAATGTTTACTTTTCTCTAGCAAACTCTACAAAAGTATAATTTTTCCTTATGTGAACATTTCTGAACTTTTCATGATAAGCCTCAGGCACTAACTCATAAGATTTCAAAGGTGTACTCTTGACAAGATCATAGTCTGAACTTTGTTGTATCGACAAGGGAGAATAAGCATCATTTGTCTACTTCTTTCTCATTGCAAGGGGTACGAGTCTAACGTCAAAAGTGAAGGAAGAGGGTGGAGAAGGGTTTTCAAGCTTTTTCAGTTCAATTTCTCTCTCAGCTTCCAATTTTCTCATTTCTAGTTCCTTTTTATCTCTGTTTCTTTCCATTTCTTTCCCCATCTCAAACGTTTTTCATTTCCATTTCTTTTCAGTTCTTGCTGTTTTCTATTTACTTCTTTTTGAATTCGTAACTGAATTCAAGTTTCTTTTATTCCAATTGATCTGGGCATTCCTCCACAACCATGTCCAAAATTTCATGTCCAAAAACGTCCTCATTAATATCGTGATTCAACACAATTTTCAAAATCTGAAATTTTCTCATGGCAGGTTTGACATCAAGTCTGAGATGTAAAGAAATTTGCAACTATCATGATTTGCGCAGTACACTGACTATCTTAGGGTCAGGAGATAATAGAAATGGATCATGTTCAAACACCATTTTGCTGGTTTCACAATTTACATGTTGCAAAAGTGCAAAAAATTGAAATAGGTTTCACAATAGGTCTCAAATGTTAACTGAATTCTATCCAAGGCAAGCCCCCAATTTTGTTACGGTTAATAATATGCCATGACAGAAGGTATAAGAAATCCCCTCGGAACCAGCAGAATATAACACTAACAAGTCTAAAACATTCAATAGTATATATTGACCAGATAAGAGCAAGGTACAACGATAACAATAGAGGTTTCTACTACAATGCAACAGAATCTAATCTAAAGTAATGGGTCACAAATATAATATCATCTCACCAAAGTCTTTGAATTCAGTGAAAACCAGTTCTATTAAATCTTTCAAGGCGAGCGGTCAGTCTTAAATATAGGTCGAAGTTGATAATCAGACGAAGAGGCAGACTGATGTAGAATAGGCCGAATGATGACACAACTCCAGTATACCTCTGATGTAAGCCCGTGTGTGTGCCGTCAACACAACAACGAGCCTTTAAATACACAGTCACTGATTCTTTAGTATTTCAGCGAAGTATGGAAACTTCGCTATCGGCCTCGTCTTTATCAACAGTCAAAACACACCAAAGGGAGGCAATCGTATAGGCGTGCCGCTAAAACACTATTACCGATGATACCCATAGAAACTATCTATCAAAACTCTAAATATTGTGCCCCAATAATAACTATCACTTAATCAGTAATGATACAACTTACAGAAAACACACTCTCGTTACAAATTGTGTGACTAAACCGTGCTAGTAATATTTAATTGCCACACACACACACACACACACACACACACACACACACACACACACACACACACACACACACACACACACAAAGAAACCCCAAAACAAATACAAATAGAAAACTTATATGATAATATCACCAATAAAGATGGTCTCAATATAAGGTAAATATATACTCTTAAAACGTGGTAGAGGATAATGAACTTTCAATTTTGATAGGAAGTGTAAACGTTAACAAAAGTTTCAAGGACAGACATCTTATGAACGCATCACCATTTCCCTCTATTACCACCTCTAAACACAACGCATGATATGCACGTGCACAACGCAGTAATCCTAAACACGCACATGTCCCATTCTTGATTTTGAAGGATGTTTTCAAGATGGTTGAGAAATCATTCAGAATAGTAATTTTGACACTCATCTTGCATCACACATTTGTTTTTGTTTGTTTCTAGTCGTTTGTTTTAATGGAAATCGTATACCTGCACCTTACATGCCACAGACCAATCATCTTTCAAAAGCGACTACATTCCAAATAACTATGCTTGTAAGGAAGTCAAATGATGATGCTCTCTCAAAACATTCAATAATATCATATCAACATTGATTGACTCCGATAAATCTCCTAAATATTTTTAATCGTAATATAAATCGTAAAAATGAAGATCCCCTACTATATTTGAAGAGTATATGTATGTATGTATGTATGTATGTATGTATGTATGTATGTATGTGTGTATGTGTGTATGTGTGTATGTGTGTATGTATGTATGTATGAGTGTATGTATGTATGTATGTATGTATGTATGTATGTATGTATGTATGTATGTATGTATGTATGTATGTATGTATGAGTGTATGTATGTATGTATGTATGTATGTATGAGTGTATGAGTGTATGTATGTATGTATGTATGTATGTATGTATGTATGTATGTATGTATGTATGTATGTATGTATGTATGTAGCGAAAGTTTCAATGAAATGAGAAAAATACGTTAACATGATTACACAAAGTCATTTAGAAAGTGGTCAAATGTAACATTTGTCATATTTGGGATATAAGTGTAATCCCAAATGACATATGCTATAAGTTCATATGATTCTCACGCAGCTGCAACTAATCTAAAGATGTTGTTGATGAATTTGGACAGGTTGTCCATATCTTTAACTCTGATGCAAGATGGACATTTATTTAGCTTGTACATATTAGACCATTCGTAGTAGTTTTACAGAGTTGTCATTGAAATTACTGGTGATGAATCCATTGATAACATTTCTTAGTTTTGGAGTATGACTTGCCATTTTGTACCTGTATAGAACAGCACGATTGTATATTTTGATGTATTGGGGTTTCCAACCAAGTTCTTCATAAGTCACCTAGTTCCGTGTTCAATTTCGAACACCTGATGCCAATTTAAGAAACTTTAAATGGACAGTTTTATTTTCAAATGTACAAATTTCAGAACAGTACATTAGGAGTGTAAAATGCCGATATTAATTAGTCCAACGATGGATTAATCATCGTGCTTTCTCAATAATATGAACATAGCTTTTGGTGCAGTTGCTGTAAAACATTTTAGCATACAAATCAGCATGATCTGATACATGTTAGCACTTGTATATTTCAAACTACTCTCCTTTTAATCTTTGGAAACACGTCGCACAGCGTGCTTTGTCGTACAGTGGGTTCTGACAAACGGAAACCTGGAAATCGTGGAAATCTCAAAGCGAGTCTCTGCCGCTAGAAACGTTTGGCGGTCTGGCACGGAAATGATATTATATCAATCTCAATGTGCGTTACAGAACTCCACTGAATAAGCGCAGAAAGTACGTAACAGGTGTAGCCAGTGAGCCAGATGCATTGTGAATAATTTTACAGCCTCATCAAATAGCGACACTCTGTGATGTTTTATTTAAGGTCTTGCTGCCCAAACCTCGCCATACAAATATAGACAGGCGAGTTTAATATTAAAATTCATTTGTAAATACAATTTTCCGTATGAAACAAGAGTTGTTATTCAGTGTAACCAAGGTTGGCTGGAGAAAACAGAAGTGGCGATAGATTACCTCCATGATCTCTTCTCAGGAAGAATGAGAACATTCTATTACGTTACACGACAGTGGATTTCATATTCTGATACATCTTCTTTACGAAGTTAAGAAATTTGCCAGATATTCCACAGTTTACACTTATTAGCCAACATAAATTCAATTAAATAAATATGTCTCATAACAAGAAGTAGATAGAGATGAGCTTCACAGAGCTGAGTGACTGTTGAGTGAGTGGACGGACGATTCGTATGACAGACCATCCCACTACAGGAAGACGCAATGGCAACACCTACTATTCGTCTTCGGGCAAAAGTTGTAGTGTTTTGGATATATTCGTTTGGTCAGCTTTAACATGCACAACGGAGTGCGCCGTAGCCAAAGAGAACATTTCATGCCTTTCTCGTTAGAGAGTGGGTTGTTCGATAATGATGCTGGCAGAACACCTTTACATTGAAATCACAGACCCATCAGTGGGCAGTAATACGATGTCAACGTTCAGGAGGCACACGTGGCGTCAGTGTGGCCCCGATATGTTTCAGGACACAACACTTGTACTGACTGCCTCTGATATGGAAACATAACTGACTTATTATGGTCAACACTGAGTTCACACTCGTCACCTCACGCACGTGTTGGAGATATACTTCAAGAAGAATGGGCTGGAATGGGTCAAGGTGAAATTGGAGGTTTGACTTGAACTGTTCCTTGACGACTCCAGGACTGGATTGAGAACAGAGACGTATTTACTGCATATTGATGTGTTTGACTTTTCGTGGTATATGAAGTAAACGGTCTGTGGTTACTGACGTTCAGAGAAACCTATTTACACTATACTGTTGACACATTTATATCGATTTTCCCAACTTTAGAAATGATTTCATTATTTTAAGACTAGGGAGTAATGTGGGGAAATTCAGAATTGGATCACTTTTATTGTAACAATCAGTTGTCTGAATGACAATGAGTCCATTATATGTGTCTACATCAGACATTTGGACTCTGCTAGGAGAAGCAAGCTGTTGTCTTCTTTATGACGATAGGTCCAATATATGTGGCTTGTATCAGGCGCTGTGTATAGGTGTACATAGTGTTTTAAGACATGGCACATTCGTAAACATTATACACATTATTATGTGTATATAAACTGTATACACATCTGGCGTTTGACAGCATTTCGTTACCTACATAAACAGAAGCGACGGTAAAATCTTTATTTCTCTGGCTATGTACAACCCCCGTCAGACTCCCGTGACAGAACAGTCATCTTAATATCTTCAACTTCAGTGAAGGTGTGTCTATCTGTCTTTATGTGTCCTTTATGTCCGTGTGTGGGACTGTCTGCTACGTATTTTCACCTGTATTCTGGTGCTATGTGTGTGTCCTTTATGTCCGTGTGTGGGACTGTCTGCTATGCATTTTCACCTGTATTCTGGTGCTGTATGTGGTTCCACGTACATGTTCCGGAGGCCGCCGTCAGATTCCTTGTAGATGTTTTACTCTTTTTTTATATGCACGAGTGTGTGTGTTCCTCTGATTGTACGTTCATGTGTATGTGTCTGTGTGTTCTCCTGACCGTACCTTCATGTGTATGTGTGTCTGTGTGTTCTTGTGACCGTACCGTCGTGTGTTTGTGTGTCTCTGTGTTTTTATGACCGTACGCCCTGTGTATCTGTGTGTTCTTGTAATCGTACCTTCCTATGAATGTGCTTGTGTTCTCTTGTGACCGTACCTTCATGTGTATGTGTGTCTGTCCACACGTTACATCCGTACAATTCCCTACGACGTGTCTGTCCACTCATTACATCCGTACAATTCCCTACGACGTGTCTGTCCACACGTTACATCCGTACAATTCCCTACGACGTGTCTGTCCACACGTCACATCCGTACAATTCCCTACGACGTGTCTGTCCACTCTTTACATCCGTACAATTCCCTACGACGTGTCTGTCCACACATTACATCCGTACAATTCCCTACCACGTGTCCGTCCACACGTTACATCCGTAAAATTCCCTACGACGTGTCTGTCCACTCATTACATCCGTAAAATTCCCTACGACGTGTCTGTCCACTCATTACATCCGTACAATTCCCTACCACGTGTCTGTCCACACGTTACATCCGTACAATTCCCTACGACGTGTCTGTCCACACGTTACATCCGTACAATTCCCTACGACGTGTCTGTCCACACATTACATCTGTACAATTCCCTACGACGTGTCTGTCCACTCATTACATCCGTACAATTCCCTAGGACGTGTCTGTCCACTCATTACATCCGTACAATTCCCTACCACGTGTCTGTCCACACGTTACATCCGTACAATTCCCTACGACGTGTCTGTCCATTCATTACATCCGTACAATTCCCTACGACGTGTCTGTCCACACGTTACATCCGTACAATTCCCTACGACGTGTCTGTCCACACGTCACATCCGTACAATTCCCTACGACGTGTCTGTCCACTCATTACATCCGTACAATTCCCTAGGACGTGTCCGTCCACACGTTACATCCGTACAATTCCCTACGACGTGTCCGTCCACACGTTACATCCGTACAATTCCCTAGGACGTGTCTGTCCACACGTTACATCCGTACAATTCCCTACGACGTGTCTGTCCACACGTTACATCCGTACAATTCCCTAGGACGTGTCTGTCCACACATTACATCCGTATAATTCCCTACGACGTGTCTGTCCACTCATTACATCTGTACAATTCCCTACGACGTGTCTGTCCACTCATTACATCCGTACAATTCCCTACGACGTGTCTGTCCACACGTCACATCCGTACAATTCCCTACCACGTGTCTGTCAACACGTCACATCCGTACAATTCTCTAGGACGTGTCTGTCCACACATTAGAACCGTACAATTCCCTACGACGTGTCTGTCCACACGTTACATCCGTACAATTCCCTAGGACGTGTCTGTCCACACGTTACATCCGTACAATTCCCTACGACGTGTCTGTCCACACGTTACATCCGTACAATTCCCTACCACGTGTCTGTCCACACGTCACATCCGTACAGTTCTCTAGGACGTGTCTTTCCACACATTACAAGCGTACAATTCCCTACGACGTGTCTGTCCACACGTTACATCCGTACAATTCCCTACGACGTGTCTGTCCACACGTTACATCCGTACAATTCCCTAGGACGTGTCTGTCCACTCATTACATCTGTATCATTACACAGAAATGGGCTTCACATGTTGTGCTCATGTGGGGAATCGAACACGGGTCTTCAGCGTGATGAGCGAATGCTTTAACCACTAGGCTTCCCCACCTCCACACTAAAGGCAAGCTGATATCAACACCATCTTAAGACCCCTGACCCCAAAGTATGCACTCTAGCACATACCTCCATCAAGCAACAAAGTCGCAAGAGGCGGGTAATCCGCTTGTTGTGGGTTAAGGGCCTGTATATTTAGGTTGACGTCCTGTCACTTGTGAGACACAACTGTGACAGGTGAGCTAAAAATACCTAATCTCCAGAAATATAGGCGTATGGTCAGCCTGTGAGATGGCGCGAATAGATACAACACTGACTCACAAGCGAACAAACATCGCGGGCTGTGAGTGAGTGTGGTTTTGCACCGCTTTTAACATTTATTCAGCATTATCATGGCGGGGATACACCAGATATGGACATTGTGCAAATATCGGGAATCGAACCCGTCTCTTCGGCGTGACGCGCGAATGCATTGTGTGTGTGTGTGTGTGTGTGTGTGTGTGTGTGTGTGCGTGCGCTTTGAAGATGTCTGCATGTTATATCATATAAAATATTATTCAACTATGTTTAAACGGATATGTCACCCTGTCTATCATACTCCCCTTCATGAGAATCCCTACTGTACAGGGTTGACGTTCATCTCAGGTCCTAGATTTACTGAAAACCACTCGGCCCTGAAGAATCTTGGATTTTCTGGGGCTCCTCATGGTCGAGATCGTCTGTATTCCCTAAACCAAGAGTGTTGTTTCCATAACAAAGTGTGCTTCTCAAAATGCCGCATTTGAAGATGTTTAAGGTTTTACTTATCGCTAGAAAGACCTCTTCCCAGGGTTCATACTGTCTGCGATAATCTTTTCCTATCTCTATATGAACATCAACATTTAAATGATATATGGGCGTAAAATCAATTGAAAAAAATATTGTTCAAAGTGCAAATGTGTTTCCTAGCCAGATTGCAGGTGCAACTCTCAGATTTACAGGTAGACGCTCTACACATGACATCGGGCCGACGAAGGAAGCAGGTGTGTATGGGGTGTGTGTGTGAGCGTGCGTGCGTGTCTCTCTCTCTGTGTGTGTGTGTGTGTGTGTGTGAGAGAGAGAGAGAGAGAGAGAGAGAGAGAGAGAGTGAGTGAGTTAATACTTAACGTCACATCGGCAATATCTCAGCCATATCGTGACGAGAACATTCAACAATGAAAAAGAGCATATATAAATCGTAAAAACCCGTCAACGAAGGACAGTAAAACAACTAGAATATCACAATTTCAATTAAAACTAGCATGGAATGTTAAAACTAATAGCACTATTTAGACAATACAATATAAAAACAGACTATAGATCGCCAACAACAGAAGGTAGATCACCAAACTAGGAACCATGGGGACTTACAGTACCTTTGCTACCTGCATGGTCCCTAGTTGGATTTACACCATCCCTTCAGCTGCTGCCGATTGTATGAAAAGTTAGCCGAAATTAAAAGAACATGAATGCTACGATTAAAATCCTGGTAGACTTAAATTTACTGTGAATGTTTGTGGACTTACGTACCCTCTCAAGAGGACAATAATTTTACAATACTTCAACCCCCTTTGAGGGTACAGCCACCAACGATTCAAGTTACTAATTCAAACTACCAATCATTAAAATGCATCTATTTACACAACATAATTTTCAAAATTCCACCAAAAAATCAATTTCTTTTAAAAAACCAATGATTAAATGACAACTAACAGTGCTAAAAAGGTCCTTGATAGTTTTGACATTGAAAAATTTATCCCTTGTGATGGAGAATTCAACACAGTCAAGCAGAATATGCTTGACCGTGACTCTCTCATCACAAGGGATACAAAACGGAGGATCCTCATCTTTTAAAAGGTATGCATGAGTGTATCTTGTATGGCCAATACGACATCGTCGCAAAATGACTTCTTCAAATCTGGACTGACAACCCAAGCATGTATAACCAATGTAGGGTTTTATTTCATGTAGTTTATTTATACCTGCTTGGGTGTCCCACTTCTTCTGCATCAGATCACGAGTGTAAGCTCTAATGCTAGCTTTGTAGTCAGAATAAGGAATACGAAGTGGTGTCACAGATTTGTTAAGTGCTGCCTTAGCAGCAAGATCGGCCATTGCGTTACCGGAAATGCCAACGTGACTGGGTAACCAACAGAAGACGATGTCGTATTGGCCAGTAGCAAGATCATTATATAATTCAATAATTTCTATTAAAAGTGGATGTATACAAGAAATATTTTTAATAGCCTTAAGGCAAGAAAGAGAGTCGGAATAGATTATATATTGTTTATGTTTATGGCGTCTTTGAATATATTTAAGAGCTGTTAATACGGCGTTAGCCTCAGCGGTAAAAATAGAACTGTTGTCTGGTAATCTAGAAGATATTGTTCTGGATCCAATGACAGTGGCACAAGCTACTGCGCCACCGCCCTTGGACCCATCTGTAAATAAGGATTTATAACTGCTATATTTATGTTTCAATTCATTATATTCTTGTTTATACTGTAATTCATTAGTTTCTGATTTTTTAAATGTGGTCAGTGTTAGGTCCACTTGGGGCCTAACCAACTGCCAAGGAGCAGAAGAGAGAAGACGGGAAGGAGCTATATTTTCCAGCTCAATGCCGGCAGCAGCAAGAAATGGTTTAATTCTTAAACCAAGAGGCGGTACAAGCGAAGATTTCATATTGTATAAGTCCTCACACAGAGGACTGAAAACAGTTATATGCAGGGTTTGACTCACTGGAATATAATTTTGTTACATACTGTAAAGCTAATTTGATACGTCGCTGCTCAAGAGATGGCTCATCGGCCTCAACGTACATGCTGTCAACAGGTGAAGTTCGAAAGGAGCCAAGACAAAGTCTTAGACCTTGATGGTGAACAGAATCTAAAAGTTTCAGGTTGCTTTTACAAGCTCCACCATATACAATGGAGCCATAATCAAGTTTTGACCGGATCAGTGATCGATAAAGTTGCAGGAGGGTAGTTTGGTCCCCTCCCCATTTAGAATTTGAAACGACTTTCAACAAGTCAAGTGCCTTCAGGCATTTAGTTTTGAGGGATTTGATATGTGGTAGGAACGTTAAATGCGAGTAAAAAATTAATCCCAAGAACTTGGCCTCCTTTACAACTTTGATGGGAGTGCCATCTAGAGATAGTTCAGGGTCCTTATGTGGCTTATATGTTCTGCAAAAATGTATACAATTAGTTTTGGACTTCGAAAATTTAAAGCCGTTTTCAAGGCACCATTTATTTATTTTGTTTAAACACAACTGCAGTTGCCGTTCAATAGTATGCATATTTTTACCTCGGCAAGAAATATTAAAATCATCCACGAAAAGCGATCCATCAATTGAATCGTTTAAAACTTTTGACAAACTGTTGATCTTGATGCTAAAAACAGTGACAGATAAAATACTGCCTTGTGGAACACCCTGATCCTGATTGTAATGATCAGACAGGGTAGAACCCACACAGATCTGGAATTGTCTGTCATTTAAAAAGTTGGCAATAAATTGAGGCAAACGACCTCGCAAACCAAAGTCATGTAAATCCCTCAAAATACCATATTCAAGATAAAAAAAGATAGACACAGCATGTTGTTTATTAATTAGGGCGTTTTTAACAAATGACTCCAGTCGCACTAAGTGATCGACAGTACTTCTGTTTTTACGGAAACCACACTGTATATCTGTGATAAGATTATTTGTTTCCAAGTACCAAACAAGTCGATTATTTATCATGCGTTCCATGGTCTTGCAAACACAGCTAGTTAGTGAAATAGGTCGATAATTGGACGGATCGGTATGATCACGTCCAGGTTTAGGTATTGGTACTACTATGGCGTCACGCCATGACGGAGGAAAGTTACCCGATGTCCAAATATCATCAAAAATATTGAGAAGCGTTTCTAGGCAGGATTCTGGTAAGTGCTTCAGGAGTTGATAATGTATGTTATCAGCTCCTGTAGCAGTGTCATGAGCTTGATCAAGAGCAGTATGGAGTTCATGAATAGAAAACGTTTCATTATAATCTTCCCCATTATCAGAATTGAAATTAATAGTTTTCTTTTCTTGTTGTTTTTGATATTGCTGAAATTTAGGTACATAATTTGAAGAGGAAGAGTGTATAGCAAGGGTTTCACCCAGTTTATTAGCAATATCTGATTTATCAGTAAGCAATTGATCTCCATGTTTAAGATGATGGACAGTAGATTTAGTACCTTTACCTTTGATTTTCTGGACCATGTTCCATACCTTGGACATGGGTGTCCGAGAATTTATTTTAGATACATAATTTTGCCAAGATTGGCGTTTGTTCTGTTTAAAAGTACGCCGTGCTTTAGCATTTAAAATCTTAAATTTATTTAAATTATGCACCATAGGATGGCGACGGAAATAATGTTCTGCTTTTTTCCTTGCCTTCCTAGCTTGTTTGCACTCATCGTTGAACCATGGTTTTCTTATGTGTGGAACTGCAGAGGACTTTGGTATACACTCATCAGCTATGGAATTCAGTTCATCAGAAAAAGATTTGATAGTATCAGAAACGTCAATAAAACGTTCGGGTTTAAGCTTTTCAGCACACAGTGTTTCATATAAAGCCCAGTTAGCCTTTTTAAAATTCCGCCTTGATGATGGAGGAACATCAGATGGAGTTACAGCTTTTAATATAGTAGGAAAATGGTCACTTCCACACAGGTCATCGTGGACTGACCATTCAAATTCATTTAATAGTTCGGAATTTGTCAATGACAAGTCGAGAGCAGAATACGTCCCTGTGCCAGGGTGTAAATATGTGTTGGAACCATCATTATAAATACATAAGTCATTGTCAGAACAAAAGTCCTCCAACAATTTACCTCTAGTGTTTGTATTTACACTACCCCAGAGTGGGTTGTGCCCATTTAAATCTCCCATTATAATACAGGGCTTCGGGAGTTGGTCATATACAGCTTGAAGATCAGTTTTAGTGAACGTCGAAGACGGCGAAATATAAAGAGAGCATAGCGTAAACGCTACGTGTAAGGTAATTCTCACTGCAACAGCCTGCATATTAGTATTAAGCGAAACAGGGCTTTGAATAACGTTTTGTCTGACTAAAACGGATGACCCGCCAGTAGCTCTATCACCCGGAGGTGAAAAAGAATGATATGCATTAAAATGACGAAGGTCAAATGTATCTGTTTGCTTTAAATATGTCTCTTGGAGACATATCGCTGAAGGTATGAAATCTTGGACTAATAGCTGTAATTCATGTAAATTAGTCCTCAATCCTCTGCAGTTCCACTGTACAATATTAGTGGAATAAACTATCTTTTGGGGGGATTTATTGGGGATCTACCCCGCACTCTTTTGGAGGGCGACAAGCTATGTGCCCTAGAATGGACGTTTTCAGAAACGTCCATGTCTTCAAGAGACCCGTATTTATTAAACAATTGAACTTTATTTTGTGACCCCTTGGGAGCTCTGCCACTGTTGTTTTGAAACATCAGGCTTAGGCTTAGATTTACCTTTAGCAGTTTGTTGTCTATCAGTTGTTGATTGAGACTCAGTGCGTGACTGCGAAGATGATTTATGATCAGAAGAAGACGTTGATGTTCCAGGAAGTGATTCTTCAGTCTGTGATGACATAGCTGGGTATAGAAGTTGTGGAGAGTCACTGTTGACCCAAGTCAAGGTAGTTTGGCAGCTTGTAGATGACTTTGTTATTTTAGAGCTGCGCACAGATGATGCGTTTGTTACTGTAGCATAACTTTCTGGAAGATCAGATCTCTTCACCAGTTTTTTTGCTTCAGAAAAAGATATGTTTTGGGTATACTTTATTCTGTTTATTTCCATTTGCTCTCTCCAGATTGGACACTGTTTCGATGAAGATGAATGGTCACCTGAGCAGTTGGTACATTTTTTAAAATCACTGTCACAATCTTCTGTTGTGAGTGTTTTCTCACCACAGTGAGCGCACACAACAGACAATGTGCAGGTATTTACGCCATGCCCATACTTTTGGCACTTGAAGCATCTCAATGGATTTGGAATGTACGTTTCCACTTTGAGTTGACAGTAACCAGCCTTTATTGATGTGGGAGCAGTCGTAGTAGAAAAAGAGAACAAATATGTGTTTGTTTGTTGGATCTCATTGTTTTTCCGGGTAGTGAAACGTTTTACATATAGTACACCTTGTTCCTTCATTTCTGAGGCAATATCAATCTCCAGCATATCAGCAAAAAGGCAGTCTCGGTCTCTCACTATGCGTTTGCTGGTGTTAAGTGTTCGGTGGGCAGAGACTGATACGGGAATGCCGACAAAAGATTTAGTTGACAGGAGATTAGTTGCTTGTTGTCTCTTACTACATTCAATGAGAAGAGACCCTGAACGCAAACGTCTAACGTTTTTAACATCTCCTGCTATGCCTTGTATGCCTTTTGAAATGGCAAAAGGGTTCAGCTTCAGGGGTGTCTTGTCAATGGTCTCAAGTACTATGTAACGTGGCCAATGGTCAATAGATGTGGAGGGTCTGAGTTCATTAATATCAGGTTCTGTGTCAAGAGGACGTTTTTTCTTGGTGACAGGGGTTTCGTAAGCCATGGCTAGTGCTTTAAGGTTCATCATCCGAGCTCCCCACCCACCACGGAGTATCACAAGGACAATGCTAATAACAAGTGGGTTTCCAACTTGCAGCACCAAGGATACTCGGATGATATACTCCAGCAGAAGAGTTATAAATAACAAATCCACCAGATTGGCCCATGAGCCACCGCCTTCTGGGCATAAGACTCTAGGCAAAGTTCAAAACATCAGTGTGAAAAATCGTGAACATTTGATATAAACAAATGTACCAAGTCCAAAAGTAAAACATTTGCAAATTAAATGTGTGTAATGACATACAAGTCCATACACAGGGCTTGGCGTGACCAGCCGATTGATAGAATCGGGCCGATTCTACCACCCGTCTAGGTGAAGTAAGGGCCAAAGTGGTGTGTTGAGCAGCAGGAACACGGTTCAGGCTCCTACTGCCCTCAACCACCAGACTACCGTCCTCCACCGACACGGGACGCAACCCACGGCAAACAGGTTGCCCAATTCGGTCACTCCTTGCGACCAGCAATGGGGTGCTATGGACCTAGTTGACCCGGGTCCACACGGGGGTTTGAACGGCTCTTGGCGTGACCCAGCACCCACCACGAGGTGGCCGTTCACGGGTGCCGTGTGTGTGTGTGTGTGTGTGTGTGTGTGTGTGTGTGTGTGTGTGTGTGTGTGTGTGTGTGTGAGAGAGAGAGAGAGAGAGAGAGAGAGAGAGAGAGAGAGAGAGAGAAGCATCTATTTATAGTTACTGACATTACATTGACTTTACGTGCGTTTCAGTTATTGTTATGTAGCTTCATTAAATGATTACCTGTGTTACGCAGTGTTCTATCAAAACTAAACTGCTCGCCAATCTAACAGATACAACATGGAAGGGGTCGTCAAAAACACGACCGCTCCCGTCCGAAGTTCTACCAAACTCTATTGAAAACTGCTATCGGGGGGAAAAAACTCGTGCAGGCTCAACTCCACGTGTTTCACGAAGTCAAGAGTGTTTTCGCGAATGTTCGTATTTCAGAAACAAAACGCAGGCGAATACTCTACGTTCACAAACACCGTTCCTTCTCCTGAACATTCCCCCCTACAAATGATAGATCCAAGTCTATCATTTCAAATGAGTGAGTTTACTTTTACGTCGCATTCAGCAATATTCCAGCTATAAGGCGGCGGTCTGTAAATAATCGAGTCTGGACCAGACAATCCAGTGATCAACAACATGAGCATCGATCTGCACAACTGGGAACCAATGACATGTGACAACCAAGTCAGCGAGCCTGACCACCCGATCCTCCCGTTAGTCGCCTCTTACGACAAGCACAGTCGCCTTTCATGGCAAGCATGGGTTGCTGAAGGCCTATTCTACCCCGGGATCTTCATGGGTCCATTTCAAATGAACGAATCAATCACAAAAACAGTACATAATATATAAATATATGTGACAATGACGCAACTAAACTTCAGAAAGTCCACACATTTCCTTAAATACAAAGAAACACACCCTGAAAGAAAGTTCTTGTAATATCCAGTCCTGGAAATGGAAAAAATGCAAGTCTGTTCATAACACTTCGTTAAGTATACTGTTCAATGTCACAAAACAGTTTATCTCCTGAAAAGAAAAAACATGTCAATATACAGTCAATTGAATACTTCCCTTTAATGATTATGTTCTGGCTTCGATTGCATCGAATCGTCCATCCCTGAATTGTTCTTTAAATCCTCCATCCATGAATTCTTGAATTCTTCCATCGATAGTCCTTAATGTTTGAATATTCCACACAAATTATGTTTCACTTAATTCCATGAATCCTGTTTCTTGAATCCTTCTGCTGCTCCTCTATGAATTCCTCTGCTGCTTGAATCCTTCTTACGCTCCTCTATCCGCTCCTTGAATCCTCCTGTTGACCTCCTGTCCGTTTCCTGAAGCATTCTTCGGTGTTGGTTTCTGACACATTCCATTCAAGTGGACACACCTTTGTCACTGGTCTTGTCATAACGCCTTGATTCGTCTGTATGTCGACAACTCGAACGTGCCCATCTCTGCCTGGATATGTCTTTATGATTCGTCCTGTGATCCAGCTCCCTCTTGGTGATTGCGGGGAAATAACCACAACAACATCGTCAACCTCAAGATCACGACTTGGTGTAAACCATTTCTTCCTTACTTGTAGAGAAGGAAGCCATTCAGACATCCACCGTTTCCAAAAGTGGTGTACAAGTCACCGTCTCCTTGGGCTGAATTCTGCATAATCAACTGACTCAGGAGCAAAGTTTCCACCACACTGACCGTGAAGAAAATGATTTGGTGTAAGTGGAACGTCATCATTTGGATGTGTGCTTTGGTAAGTTAAAGGCCTTGAATTGATCAATGATTCAGCGCCAGTAAAGGCAGTGATAAGTTCTTCATCAGTAATGTCACTATTGCCTAAGATTGCATATATAGCTCTTTTTGAGGCCTTGATCATTGCTTCAAAACTGCCACCAAAATGCGGAGCATATGGTGGGTTGAATTTCCAAACAACTCCACGATTTGCCAATGAACTTTGGATATGATTTCTATCAAGTTGGTCTACAAGTAGTTTCAACTCTTTGACAGCTCCTGTAAAATTTGTTCCATTATCTGACACCACAACACTAGGCAAGCCTGTGCGGTTTACCATCCTGTAAAAGGCATTTAGGAATGAGTCGCTGTCAAGACAATATGCCATTTCCAAGTCCACAGCTCTCGTTGCCAGGCATGTGAAAAGACAAAGATAGCGCTTAACTCTTTGTTTTCCTCTACCTTGTATTGTCATGAAAGGTCCTGCAAAATCAACACCAGTTTGATCAAACGCCCGTAACGAGTACTTCAGTCTAACCTGTGGAAGTGGAGCCATAATCTGCACAATAGGCTTCGCCTTGACTCTGCGACACCATGGACATTCCTTTTCATATTCACGGATTTCTTCGCGAGCAGATATGATCCAGTAACGTGCAGATAGTAATACAAGAATCTGGTTTGTACCAATGATGTGCTTTCCATCTTCATGGCATTTTTTCACTATCAGTTTTGTTACCCAGTTTCTCCTTGGTAATACTATAGGGAACTTTGCATCAAATGGTAAAAACTTGGCATGTTGCAATCTACCTCTACATCTGATCAACCCATCTTCATCAAGCATGGGATCCAGTCCAAGGAGTTTACTGCTTGTCGACAACTGGTTTCTATTTTCCAGAGCGGAGACTTCCTTGTTAAATTCTTCCCTTTGTGCACGGCTTATGTGATAGATCTCTGCATCAAGAAGCTCCTCATAAGTAAGTTCTCCAGAGATTCTCAAACTTAGTTCAGACCTACTGTTGTTCACGAATCTACAAACCCATGCAGTAATCCTTTGGAGTTTTTGCCAATCTGAATGTCTCCTTGCATCAAGCCGCCAACACCAGTCAGATGTCACTAATGTATATGACTGAGTTTTCATTTTTCTAGGCATTTTCACTTCACAATCATCTGATGCTGGTGTGATCACAGTTTGTGTTGGTTCTTCAGCTACATCTTCCAGAAAGTCAGGCCCTGACATCCATGCTTTGCCTTTAAGATCAGCAATTGTTGCACCCCTGGACAGAACATCTGATGGATTTTGAAGGGAAGGAACATACTTCCATTGACTAGGAGTGGTGTATTCTTGGATGAAAGCTACACGATTGGCTACAAATGTTTTGAACTTGCGACTGTGGTTTTTTATCCAACACAACACATTTTGACTATCTGTCCAAAGTGTCACAGCAGCAATATTCATTTCAAGAGCTTTAAGAACAGGCAAGATCAACTTGACTCCTAATACTGCCGCCACCAACTCCATTCGAGGAATGCTGACTGATTTTAGAGGTGCCACCCGACTTTTTGATGCTGTTAATCGACTGGTCTTTGTCCCATTTTGATAGGTAGTCACACTATATACAACTGCCCCATATGCTTTTTCTGATGCATCAACGAACACATGCAATCTCCTGTTTTCAATATCCAAACTGAATTGCAAGCACCTTGGAATGGTAACACTTTCTAATTCTTTCAATTGGCTGAGCCAAAGCAATGCTTTTTGTTTCAAACCAGTTTGAAGCTCTTCATCCCAATCTAAGCCTTTAAGCCAGATTTCCTGCATTAAGATTTTTGCTGTGATGATGAATGGTGCCACAAATCCCAATGGATCGAAAACCTTAGCCAATTCTCTAAGAAAACCTCTCTTTGTAAGTATCCAATTGTTGTGTGCATTGGTATTATGAAAGCTGAACTCATCATCTTTAGCAACCCACGTCAGACCAAGTGTTTTAGCAGTAGGCAACTCGTTTCTACCAAGATCAACTTCAGTAGCTCTGTTTTCTATTGGAACTCTCTGCAAGACTTCAGGAGAATTGCTTAGCCACTTTCTTGCACACATTCCTGCATTTCCCCACAACTCCGAAAGCTGTTCATACAGCTCAATGGCTTCCAACTCATTTCTAACAGAGTCTATGTTGTCATCCATGTACGTCGATTTTAACAGTTTCAGCAGCTTTTGGTAAAGTGTCTTGAAATCGTCGGGCATGTTCTTGTGTGATGTACTGAGCTAAAAACGGAGAAGCATTGACTCCAAATACTACTCGCGAGAACTGGTAAATATCTGGTCTCTCATTCTGATTGTTTGATCTCCAAAGAAATCGAAAGAATGACTTGTCTTTTGGCAACATTTCAATCTGAAGATACATTTCTGCTATGTCGCATGCTATGGCTACTGGGTATCTTCTAAAGCGAAGCAATATCTGAAAGAGATCACCTTGTAGTTTGGGACCTTGGTGAATAGTGTCATTCAGTGATACGCCTTCACATTTTGCGGATGCATCAAAGACAATTCGGACTTTCGTGGTTTCCCTATCTGGACGCACGACAGGAAAATGGGGTAAATACCATCCACGTGATGAATTGTTTTCATCAAGAGACACCTTTTCAATGTAACCTTTCTCAACATAATGAGATATGATACCATCATAGGTTACAGCAACCTGTTCATTCCTTGATAACTTCTTCTCTGTGTTACAGATGCGTTTGTAAGCTATATCCCAGTTGTCTGGTAAAGGACTCACACTCTCCTTCCAAGGAATGCCAATTTGATATCGGCCATTTTCAAACTTGACTGTGTCTTTCACAGATGCTAAGACAGATTCATCATCCTTGGTAAGGGTTGATGTGACAGACGGAACGTCATCAACTTCCCAGAGTTTCTGTAACATTGAACTCAACTCAATTTCCCTATTGTCTGTGAAATATGTGCCTGCATTGTGACGAACATCTCTGAATCCTGGTATTCTACCAACACAGGTCCACCCTAAGGGAGTCAGTCGTGCTATTGGATCACCTTCTTTACCAATGATATCCCGATAGGACCAATGTAGTTCAATCTAATTAGATCTATCATATGAGGAGACTTTACCTTAGGAAAATCAATGTTTTCAATGTGTTTCCACCTACCTGCATACTTACGCCAATCAACAACTTGCATCTGTCCAGTAACCCTAGTTGTTGTCAAGGCATATATTGTAGTATTAACTGATCCATCCAAACTCTCTAAGCCAACCTGAACTGACATTGTGTCCAACATTTCATGTTGCCCATTGAGGACATTAACAGAAACTTTTTGTGAAGGACCAGATACGCCTAATTCTAAGGCTGCATCCCTGTTGATATAAGTCTGTGTACTGGCATCATCTAATAATTCTTTTGTTTCCATTCTTAAGAACTACTGGCACTGTCCTCAGTGACAACAACGTTGACCTGCTGGATTCAGATGAGGACATTGTAACTACAGGTGGAGACTGTGTGTCATGCTGTTTTTGCTTTTTAGTTTCTGTAGCTTCACATCGTTTTGTCGAGTGAAGAAACCTGTTATGTGATGCAGCACAGTTATCTATTCCACATGTGATTCTACGATTACAACTTTTAGCCTGGTGGTTAGTGCCAAGACATCTGAAGCAAAGGTTTAATTTTTTAGCAGTTTCCCATCTATCGGGAACACTCATCAACTTGAATTGTTTACACTTCCAAATGTGATGACTGTTTTTACAGAGAGCACACTGAACTCTCATGTCAGTCTGTCGATCACCAAAGAACGAACCTGATTTGCTCTGACCTCTAGCTATAGTCTTTCCCTTCTGGGATAGACCATGCAATGTTTCTGATGCCATAACACTAAATTCAGCCTCTTGCAACACCCATTCACGCAGTGTTTCCACTGACTCTTGGCGTTCTCGGTCAAATACCCATCTGTGATAATCAGTTAACATGGACTCTGTCATTTTCTTTAGTAACTGATTGTATAATGCTCCACTGCCTAACTCTTCTAGCCTGTCAGTATCTCTAAGATTGATCACGACTATGTCCAGCATGTCTGCAAACCTCTCAATATCCCTAACATTGCCAGGACGAATGGGCCTAAAGTTGGACACTTCTTCCAACAGTAAGGTAACATGGCGTCTTTTGCCACCATATTTCCTCTCCAATCTATCCAGTGCTACGTCATATGCAGCCGCACTATGACCCAAGTCTTGAATGACTTTCATTGCGTCCCCAGTGATGTACTGACGTAACTGTAAGAGCTTATATTCAGATGTAGCTGGAGCCTTGTGTACACAAGCCATGAAAGCCGCTTTAAAACCTTCATACTGTTTGACATCACCCGAAAAAGTAGGAATGGAAACGCGTCTCAGTTGCCTCCACATATCATTTCCCAAATTGTAACTGCTCGTCGCTACATTTTCTTGGGAAGCTGTGTGCCTAACATGTTCTTGTGTAGGGGTTTCCGGCCTATTCAACTGACCTAAATCAATTGCATTGACTTGTGACATCTGACCTGAGTTAGCATCAATTAACCTAGACTGTGGTTCCACTTGCTGTGTGTGAGAATTGACAACAGGAATATACTTTCCTTTTTCAACCCTAAACAATCTAGATATTCCAGTTCTACCACTGCTAAATGAGCTCGCATCTGACCTAGCTCTCAAACACTCTTGAGCTCGTTCTTGTACTCCATTCCCAATTACTTCCATTTGGGTAATCTCTTCTGTAACTTTTGTAATGTTATCTCTATCTCCTATTCTTTGAAATGTTACAGACAACGACACACATATTTCGATAGCCCGCAGCTGATAATCATTAACTATGTCAATTGCATTTCTGATTTCTCTCCGGTTCTGAACATTCTGTTCATCAATAAGTCTCTCAAGTCTGTTGGTTGCTTTAGTAAATGCAGATTTCGCTGTAGCCTTTTTGCGTTTAAGTTCTGCTATCTCGGTTACATAGTCACGACCGTCATGGTTAATCTGTTTTGGTCCTGTTTGTGACATGTTTCAGTGTGTATGATTCACTAACTAATAGTGGTCTAATCACACAGTACAATTGTTTACTACCTAGATTCAATTAAACTTACCTTAATAAGTGTCCGCACAACAACAACCACTAACTTGCGAACTGAACCCTATTCCCAGATATAACACAACACTAAACTAAACAACCACGCTCTGCTACCATTTTTGTTACGCAGTGTTCTATCAAAACTAAACTGCTCGCCAATCTAACAGATACAACATGGAAGGGGTCGTCAAAAACACGACCGCTCCCGTCCGAAGTTCTACCAAACTCTATTGAAAACTGCTATCGGGGGAAAAATCGTGCAGGCTCAACTCCACGTGTTTCACGAAGTCAAGAGTGTTTTCGCGAATGTTCGTATTTCAGAAACAAAACGCAGGCGAATACTCTACGTTCACAAACACCGTTCCTTCTCCTGAACAACCTGCATTGTAATTACCCATCACTGACGGTATATATCTTAGAGGAAACACTTCTATTCGGATTTGGTAGACAATGTAAAAGCCATCGGGGCGGGGAAGTCCCTCCCCCTCCTGTTTTACATTGTCTACCAAACCCAAGGAGAAGTGTTTTCTCCTATGCTTAAAATGTAGGGCCTAGGAATTCTGGGCCCCGATCGCGTTTCACAAAGCCGTCGTATGGCAAAGATGTGGTAACTTTCCTCGCATCATGGCGTATACCATAATGTAACAGTATGGAGGCACGAATGCTGCATAAAAAAGACAAGATCAGGACCCATGACCTTTTCATGATTCTGGTTCCTTAGGGTCTGCAACTTTTCAGGGTTAAGGGCAAACGCTGATTTTGAACATCATGGATCGGTGGGTATCACTCTACAAATGTGGAGTGGTATCTATTAGTTTAGAATGAAATGAAGTGACCAGGAAATAACTCTCCTGAAGGTGACATTGCTTGGTGCTATTTAAGTCTGTGGTAAAATATTACACTTCAACAAATATATGCAGTTTCTTCACAGTGTAATTTAGCAAACTCCTACATGGACAGAAATAGAATCCTGAAGGCATAAATGGCATCTTATCGCGAGATGTCAGCTATCGTATTGTTAACGCGACATAACGAGACAAACATTCCTGTGTCGGCTTGTGTTTTTGTGTGATACGAAACAACCCATTTAATCAGTGTAAGCAATCTTGTGAGAGTAGCACTTTCGGAGACTCAGGCGATCCATCAACCAGGGGAGGCATCGGTTTCAAACAAAGGGATATCATGAATGATTCAGTAGGGTTAAACTGGTAGCATGGAAGGGAAGAAAATCAGTATCTCTATCATGGCAACATTACTGAAAAGGGAAAATCAGTATGTATTTGATCTCTAACATCTGTACCATGAAATGCTACAACTAAGACGTGATGCACTTCTCTGGGAGTGGGAATCACTGGAGCGATTATTTGTTTTTTATTTTTCGCCGCACTCGGCAATATTCCAGCTATATGGCGACGATCTGTAAATAATGAAGTCTGGACCAGAGCATTGGGATACAATGACATGTCAAACAAGTCAGCGAACCTGACCACTTGACCCGGTTGTCGCCTCTCACGACAAGCAAAGGAGTACTGAACACTGATTCCACTCATTCAGGATCCTTACGAGTGGGTTAGGGATAGGGTTAGGGTTACCACAGTAAGGAAGACTTTTGTTGGCTCCTGTTCAGACATCTTTGAATGTTGTGTGGTGGTATATGTTCAGACATCTTTGAATGTTGTGTGGTGGTATCTGTTCACATATCTTTAAATGTTGTGTGGTGGTATCTGTTCAGATATCTTTGAATGTTGTGTGGTGGTATCTGTGCAGACATCTTTGAATGTTGAGTGGTGGTATCTGTTCAAACATCTTTGAATGTTGTGTGGTGGTATATGTTCAGATATCTTTGAATGTTGTGTGGTAGTATCTGTTCACATATCTTTAAATGTTGTGTGGTGGTATCTGTTCAGATATCTTTGAATGTTGTGTGGTGGTATCTGTGCAGACATCTTTGAATGTTGTGTGGTGGTATCTGTGCAGATATCTTTGAATGTTGTGTGGTGGTATCTGTTCAGATATCTTTAAATGTTGTGTGGTGGTATCTGTTCAGATATCTTTGGATGTAGTGTGGTGGTATCTGTGCAGATATCTTTGAATGTTGAGTGGTGGTATCTGTTCAGATATCTTTGAATGTTGTGTGCTGGTATCTGTTCAGACATCTTTGAATGTTGTGTGGTGGTATCTGTTCAGATATCTTTGAATGTTGTGTGGTGGTGTCTGTTCAGACATCTTTAAATGTTGTGTGGTGGTATCTGTGCAGACATCTTTGAATGTTGTGTGATGGTATCTGTTCAGACATCTTTGAATGTTTTTTGGTGGTATCTGTTCAGACATCTTTAAATGTTGTGCAGTGGTTTCTGTTCAGACATCTTTCAATGTTGTGTGGTGGTATCTGTACAGATATCTTTGAATGTTGTGTGGTGGTATCTGTTCAGATACCTGTGAATGTTGTGTGGTGGTATTTGTTCTGATATCTTTAAATGTTGTGTAGTGTCTGTTCAGACATTTTGAATGTTTTTCGGTGGTATCTGTTCAAACATCTTTGAATGTTGTGTGGAGGTATCTGTTCAGACATCTTTGAATGTTGTGTGGTGGTATCTGTGCAGATATCTTTAAATGTTTTGTGGTGGTATCTGTTCAGATATCTTTGAATGTTGTGTGGTGGTATCTGTGCAGACATCTTTGAATGTTGAGTGGTGGTATCTGTTCAGATATCTTTGAATGTTGTGTGGTGGTCTCTCTTCAGATATCTTTAAACGTTGTGTGGTGGTATCTGTTCAGACATCTTTGGATGTTGTGTGGAGGTATCTGTGCAGATATCTTTGAATGTTGAGTGGTGGTATCTGTTCAGATATCTTTGAATGTTGTGTGGTGGTATCTGTGCAGACATCTTTGAATGTTGTGTGGTGGTATCTGCTCAGATATCTTTGAATGTTGTGTGCTGGTATCTGTTCAGATATCTTTAAATGTTGTGTGGTGGTATCTGTTCAGACATCTTTGAATGTTGTGTGATGGTATCTGTTCAGATATCTTTGAATGTTGTGTGGTGGTATCTGTGCAGACATCTTTGAATGTTGTGTGGTGGTATCTGCTCAGATATCTTTGAATGTTGTGTGCTGGTATCTGTTCAGATATCTTTAAATGTTGTGTGGTGGTATCTGTTCAGACATCTTTGAATGTTGTGTGATGGTATCTGTTCAGACATCTTTCAGTGTTGTGTGGTGGTATCTGTACAGATATCTTTGAATGTTGTGTGGTGGTATCTGTTCAGATACCTGTGAATGTTGTGTGGTGGTATTTGTTCTGATATCTTTAAATGTTGTGTGGTGTCTGTTCAGACATTTTGAATGTTTTTCGGTGGTATCTGTTCAAACATCTTTGAATGTTGTGTGGAGGTATCTGTGCAGACATCTTTGAATGTTGTGTGGTGGTATCTGTTCAGACATCTTTAAATGTTGTGTAGTGGTATCTGTTCAGATATCTTTGAATGTTGTGTGCTGGTATCTGTTCAGACATCTTTGAATGTTGTGTGATGGTATCTGTCCAGACATCTTTGAAGGTTGTGTGGTGGTATCTGTTCAGATATCTTTGAATGTTGTGTGGTGGTATCTGTTCAGACATCTTTGAATGTTGTGTAGTGATATCTGTTCAGATACGTGTGAATGCTGTGTGGTGGTATCTGTTCAGACATCTTTAAATGTTGTGTGATGGTATCTGTTCAAATATCTTTCAGTGTTGTGTGAAGGTATCTGTTCAGATACGTGTGAATATTGTGTGATGGTATCTGTTCAGACATCTTTAAATGTTGTGTGGTGGTATCTGTACAGACATCTTTGAATGTTTTTTGGTGGTATCTGTTCAGACATCTTTGAATGTTGTGTGGTGGTATCTGTTCAGATACCTGTGAATGTTGTGTGGTGTTATTTGTTCTGATATCTTTAAATGTTGTGTGATGTCTGTTCAGACATTTTGAATGATTTTTGGTGGTGTATGTTCAGACATCTTTAAATGTTGTGTGGCGGTATCTGTTCAGATACGTGTGAATGTTGTGTGATGGTATCTGTTCAGATATCTTCGAATGTTTTGTGGTGGTATCTGTTCAAACATCTTTGAATGTTGTATGGTGGTATCTGTTCAGATATCTTTGAATGTTGTGTGCTGGTATCTGTTCAGATATCTTCGAATGTTGTGTGGTGGTATCTGTTCAGACATCTTTGAATGTTGTGTGCTGGTATCTGTTCAGACATCTTTGAATGTTGTGTGATGGCATCTGTTCAGACATCTTTGAATGTTGTGTGATGGTATCTGTTCAGATATGTGTAATTGCTGTGTGGTGGTATCTGTTCAGACATCTTTGAATGTTGTGTGATGGCATCTGTTCAGACATCTTTCAATGTTGTGTGATGGTATCTGTTCAGATACGTGTGAATGTTGTGTGATGGTATCTGTTCAGATATCTTCGAATGTTGTGTGATGGTTTCTGTTCAGATATCTTTGAATGTTGTGTGGTGGTATCTGTTCAGACATCTTTGAATGTTGTGTGGAGGTGTCTGTTCAGACATCTTTGAATGTTTTGTGATGGTGTCTGTTCAGACATCTTTGAATGTTGTGTGGTGGTATCTGTTCAGATGTCTTTGAATGTTGTGTGGTGGTATCTGTTCAGACATCTTTGAATGTTGTGTGATGGTATATGTTCAGACATCTTTAAATGTTGTGTGATGGTATCTGTTTAGATATGTGTAATTGTTGTGTGGTGGTATCTGTTCAGATATCTTTGAATGTTGTGTGGTGGTGTCTGTTCAGACATCTTTGAATGTTGTGTGGAGGTATCTGTTCAGACATATTTGAATGTTTTGTGATGGTATCTGTTCAGATATGTGTGATTGTTGTGTGGTGGTGTCTGTTCAGACATCTTTGATTGTTTTGTGATGGTATCTGTTGAGATTTGTGTGATTGTTGTGTGGTGGTATCTGTTCAGATATCTTTGAATGGTGTATGCTGGTATCTGTTCAGACGTCTTTGAATGTTGTGTGGTGGTATCTGTTCAGACATCTTTGAATGTTGTGTGGTGGTATATGTTCAGACATCTTTAAATGTTGTGTGGTGTTATCTGCTCAGACGTCTATGGATGTTGTGTGGTGGTATCTGTTCAGATATTGATGACTGTTGTCTGACGATATCTGTTCAGACATAGAACAGTGATCTCTGTCAGGGGTGGTATTTATTCAAACTCCAACGCCTCGGTTTTACCGAGGGCCTCAACTCAGCCAACATCGTACCTGTCTACACCCACTGTAGGAGAGATTAATGGCCCCAAAGTGACAACTCTGTTAGACAGCACCAGCGATGGAAACAAATCACCTTGTTTTCTGGGGGACATGTCACAACGTTTCCTGACATATTTCTGAAGCCGTATCCTGCTCTAAGGCTTGATTGTTAGCCTGTGCCCGTGTGAAACATTGATACCAACATTGTGGAAACGCGGCAAAACATTGTCACTTTTGATACGACCCTCAAGGATCTTGTCCCTGGGCCGGAGGGGAATGACTGACAACAATTATACGAGCCCGTCAGAAGGTTCAATGCATCTTGGTGACGGATTACACTTCCGTGAGATGAAGGACGTATTGCATACTGGAGTCCAAACAGTCTTGCTCCAGGTCGTTCCTGGCCAGTCGACAGACCTCCATCACATCCATGGTGTACTGTAAGGTGCATTGGGCTGTAACACTGGCAGGACTAGTGACGATACGGCTCTGACAGGTCTGATGTGACAGTGTCAGGCATGGTTAGACAAAGATGGACAATTGTACTGTCATCAGAATATTTCACACTGCAATATTGGAAATGTGTAATGCTGCTGTCCACAGATCGGAACACATTGTATTTCAGCCTCTAATTAAGCACAGAAACTCATTTCAACATTGACTTGAGACATACCTATACCCCAAACAAGCATCTGTAGGTATCCCGTGACGGTATTACGTTTGCAGCGCCTGTGAAATATTAAATTGGGGAAGTTATGCAATTGACATCTGCCTGCATCCGTCCCAGACATACGCTTTGGCGCTATTGATCTCTCGCCACAGTGAGTGTTTTGGGTTTGAAACAATATTATCTAGATCACGACGAGTTCATCTGATGTCAGAATAAAGCCGGAACAGCTGCAGGTCGGGGGTGGTTGCCAGTGTTGTGAAATCTTGCGTTTGACACAGTCTTATTGGGGCATGAAACAGTCTTAGTCGTATGTAACGCAGTCTTGGTAAGGCATGACAGTCTTACTCGTATGTGACGCAGTCTTGGTAAGGCATGACAGTCTTACTCGTATGTGACGCCGTCTTGGTAAGGCATGACAGTCTTACTCGTATGTGACGCAGTCTTGGTAAGGCATGGCAGTCTTACTCGTATGTGACGCAGTCTTAGTAGGACATGACACAGTCTAAGGACATGCCACAGCCTTAGTCGTATATGACAGTCTTAGGACATGCCACAGTATTAATAAGACATGACGCAGACTTAGTAGGACATGGCACAGTGTTAGTAAGACATGACACTTGAGGACAAGAAGCAGTCGCTTTGTGACAAATTGTAGCAATATCATTCCGATTTAGAACATTTATACCTTGCATGGAAGCGAACGAAGGACTAAATATGCTAGTGAATGAGCAAGTTAGTGAGTGAGAGAGTGTTTTAGAGAGTTTTCGATGTCTCTTATTAAAGGACATGTTTTCTAATATTCACTTTTATCCCAGCGATTGTAGGACGCCAAGAAGTATCACGATTCAGTTGTAAAATACATTCTTAAACAGTATTACAAATGTCAGGTACATACCTTTGTTCGAATAGCCTGCACACATCTTCGTCCTCAGTGGTCCCTTGGTGTCTGATTCGAAAGGTTTTAAAAGTATCACATTGTACCTGTCATATTCTGGACAAGGAACGGGCCCATCTTGTGTCCACGGTCTTCCTTCAAATCTACCAGATTCGTTTCCAATTTTGATATTTCTGTACACGTACTTGACAAGAGTCAAGAGTCTCACACACAGGCACGGCGGTATCAATCATGGGTTCAATCAACAGCCAGGATAAAGGCATCTCATTGACCCTCTGAGACCTTCGCCGTCAAGGCCACTTTAAAGTACATGGCTGAACGGGATAGGCGTCTGAGTTTGCGTGCTGGCGATTAGGTGCCTGATTCTGAGAGTATGGGTTCGAATCCCGGATGGGAGTCAAGAAAGTACTAGAATTTGTACTTTACTAAGAAAGTGTAATCCCAACTATAACATATGTTACAGTCCCCATTGCTACGTCCAACTCACTGGATCACTAATAGTCCACCAAACACAACACTGGCCGGAATCGTAATGACTTGTGTGGATCTTGACTCAGATAAAAGTAAAGACAACAGATAAAACAGTTTTACCATGGCAAAAGAACTTTCACCAGATATCCTCTGTGACGTCATGCATCAGAACGTGGTATCTTGTCCACAGCACAAACGGAATATGTCGCTTGGGAGCGGAGGTGTCTACAGACTTCATGGGGGTGGGGTAGTCTACAGGCACCAAGGGGTTTGGGGTGAAGGTGGGGATGAGGTATCTATAGGCGCCTTAGGATTGAGGATGGGAGTGAGTGTAAGGTGCTTACAGACATTATGGGGTTGGGGTGAGATATCTACAGACTTCATGGGAGTCGGGGATTCTACAGGCCTAGGCATCACAGGTTTGAAGTTGAGTTTTCTACAGGTTTCATGGGAGTGAGGATGTCTACAGGCATCATTGAGTTGCGGGTGGAGGTGAGGGTGAGGTATCTTCAGGCATCTTGGGAGTTGGGGTGTCTATAGATATCATGGGGGTGAGAGTGAGGGTGGGGTGATGTGTTTACAAATTATGAGTGGGTTAAACGACATGTTGATACGGAATAAAAGTACGAAAATACCACAGAGGACCATTTCCACCAGTTGTTGAAGCTACAAACCGGGCATGCTGGTAGTATGCACCCGCTGGTAGTATGACAAACAGACAACCACGGCTAGGTGATGACAACTACATCCATAATGACGCTTGTCAAGTACTCGAGGGCATCAACACGCAGCTATAGATTTGAATACTACTGTAGAAAACAGAAACCGCCACAAAGGGTTATAAACATCGCAGATGGTGAGTGTTGTATAATACAGGTATTTCGTCAGAGTATGTTTCAATCACTCCACCTGTCATCACCAGGGGAAACCCAGAAAAATCCCTGAAGCGACTGTGGAATAACATGGCAACAAAACACACATAAACACCAACAAATATCGCTGTAAAATTATTGACTAATTGTCCAGTGGGAACGAGTTGAACTGGGTGACCTTGACCTTAGGTGTCGAGTGGGCGATGGAGAAGAAACTGTCAGTTCGTTTAGTCAACATGGTGGCTTTGCCAGGAAATTTGTTCAATGGGCATTGATAGTAAGCGATTCTCTCTGGGAACACTGCTGGGTTGCGCGGATCTGATGCCGTGTTCAGCAGACATATGTACCATGGGGTTTATGCTGCGGAACACTACCTGATGTTTATACCTTGTGTCTTGTTTCTGTGTTGTTGTAGGACATTGAATTATTTATGCTGTAGGACATTGCGTTGTTTCTATGTTGTTGTAGGACATTGCGTTGTTTTATGTTGCAGGACATTGGGTTGTTTCTATGTTGTTGCAGGACATTGAGTTGTTTTTATGCTGTAGGACTTTGGGTTGTTTCTTTGTTGTTGTAGGACATTGCGTTGTTAGTGTGTTATTACAGTGCACTCCGCTGCTATACCACTGTTAGGGTCAAAGTTAAACAGCTACATTTAAACGATACGAACATTTTCTGTCAAAATATACTCAACAAAAGGTCAGGCAACCAAATACTCAGTGGTCTGTGAAGTCATCGATTTCTTCCGACTTTTTTCTTGTTGAACGTTCTAAATGTATGTACCACTGCCGGTGATGCATGATGCGTAATGTATATTACCTGGGTTAACGTACCTAACGAAAGATCAACTGAAACGTGTTCTATAAGACGCTCATATGTGATGATGTATTGGCATCTATCATATGGATAATACCGGAAATATGTGAAGGAATATTGTCCAATGCCGCATTCGGCACAATCCCGTTGTTTCGTGTTGTGATGTATACTCTTGTGTTGTACGGTATGTAACGGTATGTATTGCATATACCTCTTGTGTATATCGTCTGTATTAATTGAACACCACACGGAACGGCGGCTCATACGCGTTGAAGAATGTCTGGTTTTCTTGATAAATGTACATACTGTAGTGTATGGGTAAACAATTAACAAGTGACACCTGACAGGATGCCACCTGAGCATAACAAATCACTGCTTGGAGTGTGGGTGGTGATAGATTTGTTGAATGTCGGGATTGGTATTCCAGGTACGCTTCATGTTGACAATACCGGCATGTATCCATGGACGAGCAGACGCCACAGCGAGGACAAGGGACATGTCGGATGACGTACTAAACTTCTTATCCAAGTAAGGGGGTTCAAAACTTGCTCTAACTTGTCTAACCATCTTGTGTTTTTGATATTCCAGCGAGGACTCGTCTATATAGTCACGACTGTGGGCACAAGACACGGCAATACACCTTGTATGACGTATTAAGTCCGTGTCAGCAACTCTTCTACTGTCAGCATGGATATTCCGCCATATACTTACTGGCATAAATAAAGCAACACGAAATGATAAATGCACTTTTACGTTACGTTGTTTTTTCTTTTCCCTGTCCATATATGAAGCCGCCCACGTGGTGCCGTCAGTGTCGTAACTCACGACGTGCTGACACATTGTGAATACACGCTATACGCTGGTGCTAACCCCGGACACGTGACGTCGGTTGACAGCAATTGTCTTATCATACTGAACAAACTTTATCAATATGTAATATATCGTTTCGGAATGTTGCAGCGGAAGGGAAACAAAGCATTGTTTAATGCTTGATGGCGGTAAAGTGACGTTGAGTGAGTGAGTGAGTGAGTGAGCGAATAAAAATGATGTACTCCTGATTCGCCTCTTCACCAATATTCTTGTTCTACCATGGTTTGTCTGCTTGATGTGATGCGGGTCTGAGATGTTGAGTGCCTCCTGTGGACACTCAGGGAAACACGTACTAAGCTGACAGGCCAACAAACATATTCTAGGCTCAAGCCCATCATTACACGTTTCCTGGGTGTCCAGATGGCCGCAACTCTGCGAGCCGCAGGAGTCTTGCACGTCAAATGACCGGGCTATTTGTTCCAAGTGACTGCTCATACTTTTATTCATTATACCAGTCTGTCTTTCCTCAGGGTGAAGGAACAATTTTTGGTTCACCTTTAGCTCAGCAACTTCTAAAAATGCCTCTAAAACAGTTTATCTTTCCTACCATACAAAGAAGGAAATACTAAACGGTCACGTTTATCCATTTTTTCTGGGTCAGTGACTACAGAAACCGTAACCAGCTATCTGGGGAACTGTAACTATCTGATCTCGGTGGTCCCCATCAGTGCGGTTATATCAGGTAACTCTAGAATCTGGGAGGGAAGTTGGATGACACTGACACCACGCGGGTCATCAAAGTAGATATGTTTAGCCGGGGTATCACTTGGAGCAGTCATGGCTCACAGTGAAGTGAAGGTGTGTGGAACTACTGTTGGATGCAGGTGTCACCAAAGTTACAATGTCCCGCCTCCTTGAACTAGAACAGCCATTACATAAGAACATGAGAATGTGCTGGAAAAACAAAAAAATATAAATAAATATTAATACCTGTTTGTTTTTGTATTTGGTTCCATGGCATTTCTGTTTTTAAAATGGTTATAAAAAATGGAATGTTTTTATAAAAGTGCTCTTTTGGACCCTGGACTTACAATGGAAATAAATGCAAACTTGATCTGGTCACTTTATGGCTGTAATAATGCCGATGTGAGGTCCAACTCAACTCAAGTAAACCAAACGTTGTAATTACACAAGCACGTATACGGCATCAACATTCAAGTTTTGCACATGGCGGTATTTATCGCTATTGTATATGTGCAGCGTATACTTCTGCAGATTGTTGCTGCAAACTGTCAGTGGACCATAATCGTGACAGATGTACATTTTTAGAAAATGTAGAAATATACAGCGTCGATCGTTTCTTCCTTTTTTCAGTAGCAGCCGGCTGGTGTGTTTATTGGTATTTAAAACTTACAGTAATTTCGGACTTGTGTGCAGATATGTGTGCAGATATGGGCGTCACAGTACACTGACTAATGGCTAGTGTCCATTTTGAAGGCACTAGCTTAGATGACGTGATATAGATGTTGATGACACTAGCATGCACGAGTAGGATTCACGCAGCCCATCACGTGCCTGGTGCGTGTTCGATACCTCATGCAGTTCATCCCAGCCTCACGTCGGTATAATCTTGCAATATTCCAATGTAGCTGACACGAAGATGCAGAAAACAAGGTTTGTATTGTCACACGTGTGGACTGACACGAAGATGCAGAAAACAAGGTTTGTGTTGACACACGTGTGGACTGACACGAAGATGCAGAAAACAAGGTTTGTGTTGACACACGTGTGGACTGACACGAAGATGCAGAAAACAAGGTTTGTGTTGACACACGTGTGGACTGACACGAAGATGCAGAAAACAAGGTTTGTGTTGACACGTGTAGATAGATACGAAGATGCAGAACAGAAACTTTTGTATTGACACTTGTAGGTGGACATGAAGAACAGAGGGTTTGTAAAATAGAGAGACGGGGTACTACCACGGTTCTACTGATTTGGAATTTATACATAGATACTTGAAGACCGACTGCTAAAAGGTTTAACACTTGATAATTGATAGACTTGATACAAATTTGCATTGAAACATTTTCAAGATCTAATACAAATTTCCAGTTCAAACACAGACTACACATTTTATGTTAATTCATCAATGTGAAGATTGAATAAACCCTCGTCTCCTTCAAATGAAGGCGGTGGGGGTAGCCTAATGGTTAAAGCGTTCACTCGACACTCAGAAGAAACGGGTTCAATTCTCCACATTGGCATAGTGTCTGAAGTCTGGTGTCCCCCATCATGATATTACTTGAATATAATCGCTAAGACGGTGTAAAGTTTTAAAAGATATTCTCTATATTTATTCACCGCACCTGTAATGGAAGTTTGGAAACTCATATCATTATTGTCAACAAGGTCCAAACAGTGTTCTGGTACATTCCAGGATTGAGTTGTATACTGTACGTAGTAACGTACCATGAACCGATGGCTTCGTCTACACGCAATAAAGAATATGCACTGGATTCAGGCCCGGCGGTATGACGGGACACCTGCTTGACATGATGGTTCTATGAGTTCCGACTGCGACCAAGTCCTTGAACTACCGCTGTTTGCTGTGGAAACTGCTCGTGGATTGCAAGAGAGTCCCTTCTTGAAGACAAGCAAACATCCATTTGCCCCAGCAAGGAGCTCACTGATAGCCATGTTTGACAGAGGTGTTTGACAGAATTGTTTGATTAACTTAAACAAACGCTCACACTAAGCACATCAGCGTCTATTTCCAACAAGCGGCAAATCTCAACGCTGCAAATAACTGCAGAATTTCTGTCGCATAACCAGAAACATCGTACCACGAGTGTACAAGTCTCGAAATGGGCAATACATTAAATACAATAATTATATACAGTATTGTCATCCTTACTCCACGCTTTGGCGTTATGGGGGGCAAGGAATCTGATTAGTGGGTCATGAATCCGGTGATTTACAGAGATCTCGTGAATGATATCCCACTCCATCAGGAGGGACAATGGCATCACATACTTTACTCACTCAAAATACAAACAATGTTTCTGACCTGGAATAAGATAGAACGGTTGCATCCAACATTAAGATGGTTTAAGCTTCAAGCAGTATCGGAGATGATAAAGCACGCAACAAAAGGTAAAAACAACTGCCATACTTCACAAGTAGCTTTTGACTTCTCGCCAAAATACACTGACCTATATAGAGACGGACTGAGGAGTGTAAAAATGGCCACTGGAATGTTGAAGCAGATATTTCCAGCTCTAGCGAAGTATAAACACTGATGGACTGGTGCATGAGTGTCTTGAGCAATGTCCGTATCAACACTGGCGGCATCGACGCTTCACTGACAACATGAAATACATAGTTGTTTACGTAGTTGTAGTGTTGTACATGTAGTTGTTTAATGCTACAAATCGGGAGTTGTAGTGTTGTACATGTAGTTGTTTAATGCTACAACTATGGAGTTGTACTGTTGTACATGTAGTAGTTTAATGCTACAACTATGGAGTTGTAGTGTTGAACATGTAGTTGTTTAATGCTACAACCATGGGGTTGTAGTGTTGTACATGTAGTTGTTGTACATGTAGTTGTTTAATGCTACAACCATGGAGTTGTAGTGTTGTACATGTAGTTGTTTAATGCTACAAATCGGGAGTTGTAGTGTTGAACATGTAGTTGTTTAATGCTACAACTGTGGAGTTGTACTGTTGTACATGTAGTTATTTAATGCTGCAACTGTGGAGTTGTAGTGTTGTACATGTAGTTGTTTAATGCTACAACCATGGAGTTGTACTGTTGTACATGTAGTAGTTTAATGCTACAAATCGGGAGTTGTAGTGTTGCACATGTAGTTATTTAATGCTACAACTATGGAGGTGTAGTGTTGTACATGTACTGGTTTAACCCCCTGGATGCCGAGTTTTATTTCAGGCGCACAATGTCGTACGGTTTGAAAAGTAAACGTTGTGCGAGATTTGCGCTCGCGTGGTACTGGGTCTGTGTACGGCTATAAAATTGCACAGAAATGTAGAATATTTAATTTCCTGTCCGCTGGTATAGATATAACTGCGGCTACCTCAGGGGTTTGAGAAATTGACACTGCTAAAAGTTGTCCAAAACTTTTGTGTGTGTTAAAAAACAGTAAATTTCCCCTTTTTTTATCGTGCACCAATAAAAGCACTCTGCTACGATTTTTTTAATTTGGCATCTTTACGGAAAGTGTAAGCAAAGAAAATACAGCTTGATATCTGAACGACATAAGTGTATGTGAAATGGATGTATGTGCTAATGCATAACGTCATACTCACAAAATCAAAAATGACCCGCAATAAATGTCAGAAATCGATTTTCTTCTATGACGTCAAACGTCGACAGAGAGGTCATGCACGTATAAAGATAACTCAGCTATGGTTTACATTAGGTCAATGTAACTCCGATCACATGGAGAGAATTTGTTGTGGATACCGACATGTTATGTTATGTTTTGTTCACCAAACCAGACTATTTTGTGAACCAGAATTCAACACTTTTTAGCCAAAATATAATATGAATGGTTTTATCACTGAAACAGTGTCCTGAATATATCAACAATTACTCGGTTTTACTACATATCTTATTGTGAGCAACACGCGCACCTGCCTAGCATCAATTTAGCGTAAATGAATAACACCTGAATATTCATTGAGTATTCATTTAGGAAATACATGTAGACTTTTCTTCTTATGATTATGTAATCAATTCCCTTCTTAAGTATGCAATGAAAGGTACAAAGAGATCGCTTTTTCAGTACAGAAGTATTAAAATATGGACGTAAGGCTTGTCCAAATTAAGACGACCTGGTTTATATATTTTTAACAATTTTCGGATAAATATTGTTTGAATTAGATACATGCATTCTGCCATCAGATATATTTTAATCGAATTTGAATTGACTTTATTATCGAACAAAAATGATAATGAATCATGAAACGTTTTTGACAAACTCGCACCTGGTCAATTAATATTCATAATTGTTTTGTCTATAAAAACGACGCAAACCAATACAATGAACAAGACAATTTCTTTAAATAGTAGTATGTGTGCCCCCACATTTCATAAAATGTACAAATCATTTTCATTAATATTATCCGTTTTACTTATAAGTTGGAATTAAATCGCTGTTTATCAACCTGTTCATTGAAACTGCAATATTTGTCCCAACGTTTTGAATATTGCACATCACGGGAACTAAAGCACATGTTGCAGTAATGGCTACGTGTGATCTTCCAACACTTGTGTAGAGGCTTAAAATGTGGTATAGTACACTTACTGAGTCAATTTCCCATGTAAATATTATTCACACAATCAAAAGCTTTCAAAGAATAAAAACGCATACCTTATAACCACACATGATATGGCGTTGAACATGGATATATGTAGATACTGAAATCAATTTCATGAAAAAATATCTGAACGACACGCAAAATATACATCACAATACTAGAAGTACAATCGGAATCTTATGGGCATTGTGTTTACTCTTGTTCAACCGACCTTCACCTCAAAGAAATTGCCTAATATGTGCAACAATGTTGACGTGTGACATCACTACCGATGACCGATTTCTTTCAAAATGGCGGCTTCGCTGAGAAGGGTACACAGGATTTTGCGAGGACTTCTTGCTTGATTCAGGGATCTTTTGTACATAAATGTGAGATGTAAGTATTCAGAATTATTCTGACTATCTGTGTATTGTTATATGTTCTTATCGTTTACATTGTAAATGACGGAAGAAGCCAGAAATGCCGATAAGTACCGTTGTCCTTCTACGTGATTTAGCGTCAGTCATGGCGTCACGCTGCACTAAAACTTTTACAGTTTCTTATGAATTACCAAATGCCTTCATTGTATCTATTTTCAGTTTGCTTTTTCTTGCTACGATACTATTCCCCTGAATATACTAAGCGTATTGAGCCATTGTAAGCAATGATTAGACTGCTGGATGTTGGAAAATTTCCGAAAATGCCACGCAGTGTAAAACTGGATTTTTTCTTTGTTTCATTTCAGTCAAGCGCTGTCTTTCGAGCACAGCGTTCGTTTTCATACCAAGTATATTTTGTTTCGTTTTGTCTAGACAGTTGGTATTGGTGACAAAGACCACTTGTAATTTGATTCTAAGATGCTTGGGGAATTCAATGATGCATTTGTCGCAGCTAACTATGAAGTATACATGATGTAATAGGCGTCTCAATACCGGCCTCCTCGAAACGTGATTTTGTAAACACTATCCAATATGGCGGAAAGCCACTTCGGCGTTCGTGTAAGTGTATTTTCGAAAACATCCCAACCGATTCTGGGTACGTCGGTGACGTTTCAGAATTATCATTACTGGTTACATGAAAACTTGATATCAGTGATCATTAATATGCTATTTTTGAAATTCATTACTTCCAGTAATTATCCGATTTTCACATTTCAAAACACACTCCAAATAACGCTGTGAATCTCGATTTTGCACAGTTTGAAAGTTGACGACATTTACGATGAAGCTTATTTTGAAAGGCGATTATAAGCACTTTAGCTTGGTCTGAGGTAATAGTGGATAGTATCAAGAAACTGGGAATTTTCCGCAGAATTCAAAACTCTGAAGTATTTATATATGCGTGGTATATTTAGAATTTTATTGGACTTCCAAGTGAGGTATGTAGAAGAAGGACATAGAGTCTAGATCTATATGTCCCTGTGGCATCCAGGGCCCCGTTTCACAAAACTCTCGTAAGCCAAAAATCTCGTAAGTTTTCTCGGAGCCATTATGCCTCCTACACTGTAACATAAGATACGAATGCTACGAGAAAAGTTACGAGATCTTAGGCTTACGAGTCCCTGGGCCCCGTTTCGCAAAGCTCTCGTAAGCCTAAGATCTCGTAACTTTTCTCGTAGTATCCGTAGCTCCTGTATTACAACATAGGAGGCACAAAGGCTACGAGAAAAGTTACGAGATCTTTGTGAAACGGGGCCCAGGGGGTTAATGCTACAAACGGTATCAAATTTAAAATGCGAAATCATGCATATAAGGTTGTCTGAACTTAACAATCCAGTGATGGTGATATCATAAGCAACAAGTTCCACAATTGGTTTACGCTCACACACCACCGTAGTTGACCAATCTATCTGCTTTATCGTCTCCACCCTGTGCACCCAGCATCTGCTGCAGCAGTGTGTGTAACTGATCACACCAATGAAAGTTGGCTGGTCCTTGTTTAACACCGCACATTCCTGCTATATCGCGCTGTTCTGTAAATAATCGAATCTGGACCAGACATCCCAGTGACCAACAGCATGAGCATCCATCTACGCAAATGGGATATGATGACATGTGACAATCAAGACAGAGAGCCTGACCACCTGTCGCCTCTTACGACAAGCATGGGTTACTGAAGACCGGCTCTAGGCAGGATCTTTACGGGAACACCAATGACACTAACGTCTAATCTACGACGCAGAATAGGTAACACATTTGTCTTTGATTCCTTTATTGTATTTCTCCTTATCTTAGTCCGTTTCCCGGATGGCAGTACAAAGTTCACATCCTCAGTTTCGTCCATCCCCCAGATGGCAGCACAACTTGCACATCCTCAGTTTCCTCCGTCCATCAGATGACAGCCACAGTTTACATCCTCAGTTTCGTCCGTCCATCAGATGACAGCCACCGTTTACATCCTCAGTTTCCTCTGTCCACCAGATGACAGCCACCGTTTACATCCTGTTTCCACTGTCCACCAGGTGACAGCCACAGTTTACATCCTCAGTTTCCCCCGTCCACCAGATGACAGCCACCGTTTACATCCTGTTTCCACTGTCCCTCAGATGACAGCCACCGTTTACATCCTCAGTTTCCCCTGTCCATCAGATGACAGCCACCGTTTACATCCTCAGTTTCCTCCGTCCACCAGATGACAGCCACAGTTTACATCCTCATTTTCCTCCATCCATCAGATGACAGCCACCGTTTACATCCTCAGTTTCGTCTGTTCACCAGATGACAGCCACCGTTTACATCCTGTTTCCACTGTCCACCAGATGACAGCCATCGTTTACATCCTCAGTTTCCTCCGTCCACCAGATGACAGCCACCGTTTACATCCTCAGTTTCCTCCGTCCACCAGATGACAGCCACCGTTTACATCCTGAGTTTCCCCCGTCCACCAGATGACAGCCACAGTTTACATCCTCATTTTCCTCCATCCATCAGATGACAGCCACCGTTTACATCCTCAGTTTCGTCTGTCCACCAGATGACAGCCACCGTTTACATCCTGTTTCCACTGTCCACCAGATGACAGCCATCGTTTACATCCTCAGTTTCCTCCATCCACCAGATGACAGCCACCGTTTACATTCTCAGTTTCCTCCGTCCACCAGATGACAACCACAGTTTACATCCTCAGTTTCCTCCGTCCATCAGATGACAGCCAGCGTTTACATTCTCAGTTTCCTTCGTCCACCAGATGACAGCCACAGTTTACATCCTCAGTTTCGTCCGTCCACCAGATGACAGCCACAGTTTACATCCTGTTTCCCCCGTCCACCAGATGACAGCCACCGTTTACCTCCTCAGTTTCCTCCGACCACCAGATGACAGCCACCGTTTACATCCTCAGTTTCCTCCGTCTATCACATGACAGCCACAGTTTACATCCTCAGTTTCCCCCGTCCACCAGATGACAGCCACAGTTTACATCCTCAGTTTCGTCTGTCCACCAGATGACAGCCACCGTTTACATCCTCAGTTTCGTCTGTCCACCAGATGACAGCCACAGTTTACATCCTCAGTTTCCCCCGTCCACCAGATGACAGCCACAGTTTACATCCTGTTTCCCCTGTCCACCAGATGACAGCCATCGTTTACATCCTCAGTTTCCTCTCTCCATCAGATCACAGCCATCGTTTACATCCTCAGTTTCCTCCCTCCATCAGATGAGAGCCACCGTTTACATCCTCAGTTTCCTCCGTCCATCAGATGACAGCCACCGTTTACATCCTCAGTTTCCTCCCTCCATCAGATGACAGCCACCGTTTACATCCTCAGTTTCCCCCGTCCATCAGATGACAGCCACCGTTTACATTCTCAGTTTCGTCTGTCCATCAGATGACAGCCACCGTTTACATCCTCAGTTTCGTCTGTCCATCAGATGACAGCCACCGTTTACATCCTCAGTTTCCTCCGTCCATCAGATAACAGCCACAGTTTACATCCTCAGTTTCGTCCGTCCATCAGATGACAGCCAGCGTTTACATCCTCAGTTTCCTCCGTCCATCAGATGACAGCCACCGTTTACATCCTCCGTTTCGTCTGTCCATCAGATGACAGCCAGTTTACATCCTCAGTTTCGTCCGTCCACCAGATGACAGCCACCGTTTACATCCTCAGTTTCCTCCGTCCATCAGATGACAGCCACAGTTTACATCCTCAGTTTCGTCTGTCCATCAGATGACAGCCACAGTTTACATCCTCAGTTTCGTCCGTCCATCAGATGACAGCCACAGTTTACATCCTCAGTTTCCTCCGTCCATCAGATGACAGCCACCGTTTACATCCTCAGTTTCGTCTGTCCATCAGATGACAGCCACAGTTTACATCCTCAGTTTCCCCCGTCCACCAGATGACAGCCACCGTTTACATCCTGTTTCCACTGTCCACCAGATGACAGCCACCGTTTACATCCTCAGTTTCGTCCGTCCATCAGATGACAGCCACAGTTTACATCCTCAGTTTCCTCCGTCCATCAGATGACAGCCACCGTTTACATCCTCAGTTTCGTCTGTCCATTAGATGACAGCCACCGTTTACATCCTCAGTTTCCTCCGTCCATCAGATGACAGCCACAGTTTACATCCTCAGTTTCGTCTGTCCATCAGATGACAGCCATCGTTTACATCCTCAGTTTCGTCTGTCCATCAGATGACAGCCACCGTTTACATCCTCAGTTTCCTCCGTCCATCAGATGACAGCCACAGTTTACATCCTCAGTTTCCTCCGTCCATCAGATGACAGCCACAGTTTACATCCTCAGTTTCGTCCGTCCATCAGATGACAGCCACAGTTTACATCCTCAGTTTCCTCCGTCCATCAGATGACAGCCACCGTTTACATCCTCAGTTTCGTCTGTCCATCAGATGACAGCCACAGTTTACATCCTCAGTTTCCCCCGTCCATCAGATGACAGCCACAGTTTACATCCTCAGTTTCGTCTGTCCATCAGATGACAGCCACCGTTTACATCCTGTTTCCACTGTCCACCAGATGACAGCCACAGTTTACATCCTCAGTTTCCCCTGTCCACCAGATGAGAGCCACAGTTTACATCCTCTGTTTCGTCCGTCCCTCACATGACAGCCACAGTTTACATCCTCAGTTTCATCTGTCCATCAGATGAGAGCCATCGGTTACCTCCTCAGTTTCCTCCGTCCATCAGATGACAGCCAGCGTTTACATCCTCAGTTTCCCCCGTCCATCAGATGACAGCCACAGTTTACATCATCAGTTTCGTCTGTCCATCAGATGACAGCCACAGTTTACCTCCTCAGTTTCCTCCGTCCATCAGATGACAGCCACAGTTTACATCCTCAGTTTCGTCTGTCCATTAGATGACAGCCACCGTTTACATCCTCAGTTTCCTCCGTCCATCAGATGACAGCCACAGTTTACATCCTCAGTTTCGTCTGTCCATCAGATGACAGCCATCGTTTACATCCTCAGTTTCGTCTGTCCATCAGATGACAGCCACCGTTTACATCCTCAGTTTCCTCCGTCCATCAGATGACAGCCACAGTTTACATCCTCAGTTTCCTCCGTCCATCAGATGACAGCCACAGTTTACATCCTCAGTTTCGTCCGTCCATCAGATGACAGCCACAGTTTACATCCTCAGTTTGCCCCGTCCACCAGATGACAGCCACAGTTTACATCCTGTTTCCACTGTCCACCAGATGACAGCCACAGTTTACATCCTGTTTCCCCTGTCCACCAGATGACAGCCACCGTTTACATCCTCAGTTTCGTCTGTCCATCAGATGACAGCCACAGTTTACATCCTGTTTCCCCCGTACACCAGATGACAGCCACCGTTTACATCCTCTGTTTCGTCTGTCCCTCAGATGACAGCCACCGTTTACATCCTCAGTTTCGGCCGTCCACCAGATGACAGCCACAGTTTACATCCTCAGTTTCCCCCGTCCACCACAGTATATATATAATTACATCCTCAGTTTCGTCAGTTTCCAAGATGACTGTGCTTGTCATATGGGGCAACTGACGGGATCGGGTGGTCAGGCCCGCTGACTTGGTTGACACTCACTGCATTGTCTGGTCTAGACTCGATTATTTACATATACAGCTGGAACATTGCTGAATGCGGAGTAAAACTAAGCTCACTCACTCAGTCACTCACTCAAGAGTATTCAGGTATCTATCCGACAACACGTATAGATAATATGGAGCTAAGTACATGATGCGTACAACCAGTATATAACCCCATGTGTGCGTCATCACATTGTGTAAAGGGTGAATGCATTCAGAAGTATATAACCCCATGTGTGCGTCATCACATTGCGTAAAGGGTGAATGCATTCAGAAGTATATAACCCCATGTGTGCGTCATCACATTGCGTAAAGGGTGAATGCATTCAGAAGCATATAACCCCATGTGTGCGTCATCACATTGCGTAAAGGGTGAATGCATTCAGAAGTATATAACCCCATGTGTGCGTCATCACATTGTGTAAAGGGTGAATGCATTCAGAAGTATATAACCCCATGTGTGTGTCATCACATTGTGTAAAGGGTGAATGCATTCAGAAGTATATAACCCCATGTGTGCGTCATCACATTGTGTAAAGGGTGAATGCATGGAGAAGTATATAACCCCCATGTGTGCGTCATTGCATTGTGTAAAGGGTGAATGCATTCAGAAGTATATAACCCCATGTGTGCGTCATCACATTGTGTAAAGGGTGAATGCATTCAGAAGTATATAACCCCATGTGTGCGTCATCACATTGTGTAAAGGGTGAATGCATTCAGAAGTATATAACCCCATGTGTGCGTCATCACATTGTGTAAAGGGTGAATGCATTCAGAAGTATATAACCCCATGTGTGCGTCATCACATTGTGTAAAGAGTGAATGCATGGAGAAGTATATAACCCCCATGTGTGCGTCATTGCATTGCGTAAAGGGTGAATGCATGGAGAAGTATATAACCCCCATGTGTGCGTCATTGCATTGTGTAAAGGGTGAATGCATTCAGAAGTATATAACCCCATGTGTGCGTCATCACATTGTGTAAAGGGTGAATGCATTCAGAAGTATATAACCCCATGTGTGCGTCATTACATTGCGTAAAGGGTGAATGCATGGAGAAGTATGTAACCCCCATGTGTGCGTCATTGCATTGCGTAAAGGGTGAATGCATTGAGAAGGATATCAGATTTAATTGTCCACCTGTGTGCTTCCTGTGTTCCTGACATCACTGCGCCTCAAGAATACTCCCTGTTTACACAGACGATTGTGGTCAAACAAACGACCACTTCCTCGCAGGTCTCGCGATGGTGGAAGGGTATTTGCCCCCAACAAGCTGCCGATACTCCAGACAAGCCGCTGTGTGGACACAGGGAACACCGTAAGACCCGTTTGCCGTTCATGAGGGTATTGACTTGTTCGAGCTGGACAGTGTGATCGGTGGCCGGCAATTAGTATCATCGCTCTATCAACGTATAGTGGAAACGGAACGCACTTAAAATGTAGTGTCTGCACATGAGGGCACTAGAAAGCTGACCTACTGATGTATCTGTGTGGAGACATTTGCCTAGTGGCTACTACATTCACAACAGGAACACTATGTCTGTAGTGTTGTTTGTAATTTGTTGGAGTTTTTCCCGTTGTTGAGCGCTACACACTCCAAACTTCCTGGTACATCATAGCGCATACTGGCCCCGATTCTAGGCCACACAGTGACAAGACGGATGTCCGCCCCTTACACCCAACACAGCTTACTGTTGCCCCTTCTAGCCCAGAGTCCACACAGTGTCAGATGTCCGCTCCTTACACCCAGCACAGCTTACTGTTGCCCCTTCTAGCCCAGAGTCCACACAGTGTCAGATGTCCGCTCCTTACACCCAGCACAGCTTACTGTTGCCCCTTCTAGCCCAGAGTCCACACAGTGTCAGATGTCCGCTCCTTACACCCAACACAGCTTACTGTTGCCCCTTCTAGCCCAGAGTCCACACAGTGTCAGATGTCCGCCCCTTACACCCAACACAGCTTACTGTTGCCCCTTCTAGCCCAGAGTCCACACAGTGTCAGATGTCCGCTCCTTACACCCGGCACAGCTTACTGGTGAGCCCTCTAGCCCAGACTCCACACAGTGTCAGACGGCTGTCCGTCTACCTTGACTACCGGATCCTGGCTGCACAGGCAATGATTCAAACGATCACATCTTCACCCACTGTGCCACCGCGTCCCTGCAGAACAGTGCACCACAAAAGGTAGAAGACAACAATACAATACAACAGCACAGTGTGGAATATACAACGAAATGTGAAATAGTGGAGTGTTTAACACTGTAAAATCAACGAAACTCCGCAGAGTCGAAGCTTCGTTCTGCCCGTTGAAATAACAGAAAAAGGCTGACACCTACAACGTACACGGGCAACTGTAAAACCATCTTTTGTGACAAAATAGTCGTAATTTGAAACGGACCGCGAGAGACGTACTGTCCAACACATACACTAATCAACACATTCCGACATTCAGGGATTCTACAACACAAATCTATGACATACAAACTCATACAACAGGTCCGAAGTACCCCACTATATTACACTCAAATCGGCCGATCATGGCAGCCCGCGAGAGGATGAGAGCCGTAAATAACAGTGGTGTCGTCTAAATTGTGTTCCGTGTCTACAGACGGAACTGGTGGCACCACGATCAAAGATTTGACGGAACACAACGGGACATGCCCTGTCCATCCAGGACCAGAATAGGTTTTCTAGTGATTCCTTGCTGTGCTGTGCTGTGCTGTGCTGGTGCTGTGCTGTGCTTGCAGATACAAGCACCCACCATATGAGGTGACGGTAAATGGGGTATAACATCGCACTTAAAATATTTCGCTCATGTGATGCGTGTGTGCGTGGCTGCTTGTGCTAGACCAAAGGTTTCATAGTGCTAGGTCAGTGCCGCAGTTGAATGCCGAACCGGGGATCGAACCCACCACCTTCTGCTCTCCGGGTGGACGCTCTAACCACTACACCACTGAGGCGGTCACACCCATCATGGGTGAAGCAGTCCCCCCGTGACGGGTGATCCAGTGTAAGACTGGTTGGTAGTCAGCTGTAGGTAAGTCTATCCAGCTGCTACTCTAACACGTGTTGCGATCACTTCACAGTGTAGACTATATCGCCATACACTTGCATAGGAAATCAATTTGATGACTCTACACTCTGGAACACTGTGTTCGCAAATGGCTTTTTTCACTGTCATGTGTTATACATTATCAATAATGGATAAAAGACAATCACTGACACGGTTTTACAACCTTTGACACCCCTTACAGCTTAGCACAGACCACAGCACGACAGTGTAAAGACATATTCTTATGTCTTTAATACCACTGACACGACGATTGGAAACCTCCATTGAAAACACCCATCAGTATCAGGACTACAACCCAGGAACTACAACCCAGGAACTACAACCCAGGAACTACAACCCAGAAAGGAGAACACAAGGAAATCATCATAAGAGTTTTATTTTTCAGATTTGAGAGACTTGATATATCCATGCCCAACATTAAATCAACTATGTTCTGAATATTATCGACAGAACGCGATATACGATTAATTGAACTGAGACATTTAGGGAGTAATTAACAAGAAAAGCACAATGTTGTTAATCTTGTATTGTTTTCATACAAAAGTCTGTAAGTCTGATATCATTCTGGAATTCAAACCCATTCAGTAACATTGTATTTCAGCCAGTGTTGTTACAACACAGCATCAACACACCTGCACCTCTTATCGACGGTGTTGCTACGTTTAGCATACTGACCTGAATGTCAAAACAGACTGGTCAATAACAGAGAATGTGATATGTTCCTAGCAGGTAGGTGTAACGAGATGAGGTCAACTCTTATACAGAGGCCAGTACCATGTGGAGAGTCGCTATCAAAGTGTCACCGTGTGCTGGTTTGTCGTGAGAATCATAAATCTCGTCACCGTGTGCTGGTTTGTCTTGATAATCATAAATCTCGCCTGTTTACGTCAACCGCAACATCAACGGCATCGACAGATTATCGACGGTGATTGGTCAGGACGGTCCTACAAGTAGTTGTAAGATACTAGACGACAAATTGAGGATCGGTTTGGCCTACTTACAATCACTGGCTTCAGTGGTCGATAATCCACCATGCACAGATCCAACACGCTCACGTTGACATCAACAGATAGTGAGAGACAAACTGGAGCGGCGATCCACCTTGACCACACTCTGTCACCAGGCGATCCATCTAGACCACACAGTGTCATTAGGCGATCCATCTAGACCACACAGTGTCACGAGGCGATCCATCTAGACCACACAGTGTCATTAGGCGATCCATCTAGACCACACAGTGTCATTAGGCGATCCATCTAGACCACACAGTGTCACCAGGCGATCCACCTAGACTATACAGTGTCACCAGGCGATCCACCTAGACTATACAGTGTCACCAGGCGATCCACCTAGACCATACAGTGTCACCAGGCGATCCATCTAGACCATACAGTGTCGCCAGGCGATCCACCTAGACTATACAGTGTCACCAGGCGATCCACCTAGACCATACAGTGTCACCAGCCGATCCACCTAGACTATACAGTGTCACCAGGCGATCCATGTAGAGTATACAGTGTCACCAGCCGATCCACCTAGACTATACAGTGTCACCAGGCGATCCATCTAGACTATACAGTGTCACCAGGCGATCCACCTAGACTATACAGTGTCACCAGGCGATCCACCTAGACTATACAGTGTCACCAGGCGATCCACCTAGACTATACAGTGTCAAGAGGCGATTTATCTAGACCACATAGTGTCACCAGGCGATCCACATAGACTATACAGTGTCACCAGCCGATCCACCTAGACTATACAGTGTCACCAGGCGATCCATCTAGACTATACAGTGTCACCAGCCGATCCACCTAGACTATACAGTGTCACCAGGCGATCCATCTAGACTATACAGTGTCACCAGGCGATCCACCTAGACTATACAGTGTCACCAGGCGATCCACCTAGACCATACAGTGTCACCAGCCGATCCACCTAGACTATACAGTGTCACCAGGCGATCCATCTAGACTATACAGTGTCACCAGCCGATCCACCTAGACTATACAGTGTCACCAGGCGATCCACCTAGACCATACAGTGTCACCAGGCGATCCATCTAGACTATACAGTGTCACCAGGCGATCCACCTAGACTATACAGTGTCACCAGGCGATCGATCTAGACCATACAGTGTCACCAGGCGATCCACCTAGACCATACAGTGTCACCAGGCGATCCACCTAAACCATACAGTGTCACCAGCCGATCCATGTAGAGTATACAGTGTCACCAGGCGATCCACCTAGACTATACAGTGTCACCAGCCGATCCACCTAGACTATACAGTGTCACCAGGCGATCCATCTAGACTATACAGTGTCACCAGCCGATCCACTTAGACCATACAGTGTCACCAGGCGATCCACCTAGACCATACAGTGTCACCAGGCGATCCATCTAGACTATACAGTGTCACCAGGCGATCCACCTAGACTATACAGTGTCACCAGGCGATCGATCTAGACCATACAGTGTCACCAGGCGATCCACCTAGACCATACAGTGTCACCAGGCGATCCACCTAAACCAAACAGTGTCACCAGCCGATCCATCTAGACTATACAGTGTCACCAGCCGATCCATGTAGAGTATACAGTGTCACCAGGCGATCCACCTAGACTATACAGTGTCACCAGGCGATCCACCTAGACCATACAGTGTCACCAACCGATCCACCTAAACCATACAGTGTCACCAGCCGATCCATCTAGACTATACAGTGTCACCAGCCGATCCATCTAGACTATACAGTGTCACCAGCCGATCCACCTAGACTATACAGTGTCACCAGGCGATCCATGTAGACTATACAGTGTCACCAGGCGATCCACCTAGACTATACAGTGTCACCAGGCGATCCACCTAGACCATACAGTGTCACCAGGCGATCCATCTAGACTATACAGTGTCACCAGGCGATCCACCTAGACTATGCAGTGTCACCAGGCGATCCACCTAGACTATACAGTGTCACCAGCCGATCCACCTAGACTATGCAGTGTCACCAGGCGATCCATCTAGACTATACAGTGTCACCAGGCGATCCATCTAGACCATACAGTGTCACCAGGCGATCCACCTAGACTATACAGTGTCACCAGCCGATCCACCTAGACTATACAGTGTCACCAGGCGATCCACCTAGACCATACAGTGTCACCAGGCGATCCACCTAAACCATACAGTGTCACCAGGCGATCCACCTAAACCATACAGTGTCACCAGCCGATCCATGTAGAGTATACAGTGTCACCAGGCGATCCACCTAGACTATACAGTGTCACCAGCCGATCCACCTAGACTATACAGTGTCACCAGGCGATCCATCTAGACTATACAGTGTCACCAGCCGATCCACTTAGACCATACAGTGTCACCAGGCGATCCACCTAGACCATACAGTGTCACCAGGCGATCCATCTAGACTATACAGTGTCACCAGGCGATCCACCTAGACTATACAGTGTCACCAGGCGATCGATCTAGACCATACAGTGTCACCAGGCGATCCACCTAGACCATACAGTGTCACCAGGCGATCCACCTAAACCAAACAGTGTCACCAGCCGATCCATCTAGACTATACAGTGTCACCAGCCGATCCATGTAGAGTATACAGTGTCACCAGGCGATCCACCTAGACTATACAGTGTCACCAGGCGATCCACCTAGACCATACAGTGTCACCAACCGATCCACCTAAACCATACAGTGTCACCAGCCGATCCATCTAGACTATACAGTGTCACCAGCCGATCCATCTAGACTATACAGTGTCACCAGCCGATCCACCTAGACTATACAGTGTCACCAGGCGATCCATGTAGACTATACAGTGTCACCAGGCGATCCACCTAGACTATACAGTGTCACCAGGCGATCCACCTAGACCATACAGTGTCACCAGGCGATCCATCTAGACTATACAGTGTCACCAGGCGATCCACCTAGACTATGCAGTGTCACCAGGCGATCCACCTAGACTATACAGTGTCACCAGCCGATCCACCTAGACTATGCAGTGTCACCAGGCGATCCATCTAGACTATACAGTGTCACCAGGCGATCCATCTAGACCATACAGTGTCACCAGGCGATCCACCTAGACTATACAGTGTCACCAGCCGATCCACCTAGACTATACAGTGTCACCAGGCGATCCATCTAGACTATACAGTGTCACCAGGCGATCCATCTAGACCATACAGTGTCACCAGGCGATCCACCTAGACTATACAGTGTCACCAGCCGATCCACCTAGACTATGCAGTGTCACCAGGCGATCCATCTAGACTATACAGTGTCACCAGGCGATCCATCTAGACCATACAGTGTCACCAGGCGATCCACCTAGACCATACAGTGTCACCAGGCGATCCATCTAGACTATAGAGTGTCACCAGGCGATCCACCTAGACTATACAGTGTCACCAGGCGATCCACCTAGACTATACAGTGTCACCAGCCGATCCACCTAGACCATACAGTGTCACCAGGCGATCCATCTAGACTATACAGTGTCACCAGGCGATCGATCTAGAACATACAGTGTCACCAGGCGATCCATCTAGACTATACAGTGTCACCAGGCGACCCATCTAGACCACATAGTGTCACCAGGCGATCCATCTAGACTATACAGTGTCACCTGGCGATCCACCTAGACTATACAGTGTCACCAGGCGATCCATCTAGACTATACAGTGTCACCTGGCGATCCACCTAGACTATACAGTGTCACCAGGCGATCCATCTAGACCACATAGTGTCACCAGGCGATCCACCTAGACTATACAGTGTCACCAGGCGATCCACCTAGACTATACAGTGTCACCAGGCGATCCACCTAGACCATACAGTGTCACCAGGCGATCGATCTAGAACATACAGTGTCACCAGGCGATCCATCTAGACTATACAGTGTCACAAGGCGACCCATCTAGACCACATAGTGTCACCAGGCGATCCATCTAGACTATACAGTGTCACCAGGCGATCCACCTAGACTATACAGTGTCACCAGGCGATCCATCTAGACCATACAGTGTCACCAGGCGATCCACCTAAACCATACAGTGTCACCAGGCGATCCATCTAGACTATACAGTGTCACCAGGCGATCCACCTAGACTATACAGTGTCACCAGCCGATCCACCTAGACTATACAGTGTCACCAGGCAATCCATCTAGACTATACAGTGTCACCAGGCGACCACATTGTGTCACCAGACGATGCATCTAGACCGTACAGTGTCATCAGGCGATCCATCTAGACCACACATTCTCATTAGGCGATGCATCTAGACCGTACAGTGTCATCAGGCGATCCATCTAGACCACACAGTGTCATTAGGCGATCCATCTAGACTATACAGTGTCACCAGGCGATCCATCTAGACCACATAGTGTCACCAGGCGATCCATCTAGACCATACAGTGTCACCAGGCGATCCACCTAGACCATACAGTGTCACCAGGCGATCGATCTAGAACATACAGTGTCACCAGGCGATCCATCTAGACTATACAGTGTCACCAGGCGACCCATCTAGACCACATAGTGTCACCAGGCGATCCATCTAGACTATACAGTGTCACCTGGCGATCCACCTAGACTATACAGTGTCACCAGGCGATCCATCTAGACTATACAGTGTCACCTGGCGATCCACCTAGACTATACAGTGTCACCAGGCGATCCATCTAGACCACATAGTGTCACCAGGCGATCCACCTAGACTATACAGTGTCACCAGGCGATCCACCTAGACTATACAGTGTCACCAGGCGATCCACCTAGACCATACAGTGTCACCAGGCGATCGATCTAGAACATACAGTGTCACCAGGCGATCCATCTAGACTATACAGTGTCACGAGGCGACCCATCTAGACCACATAGTGTCACCAGGCGATCCGTCTAGACTATACAGTGTCACCAGGCGATCCACCTAGACTATACAGTGTCACCAGGCGATCCACCTAGACCATACAGTGTCACCAGGCGATCCACCTAGACTATACAGTGTCACCAGGCGATCCATCTAGACTATACAGTGTCACCAGGCGATCCACCTAGACTATACAGTGTCACCAGCCGATCCACCTAAACTATACAGTGTCACCAGGCGATCCATCTAGACTATACAGTGTCACCAGGCGACCACATAGTGTCACTAGACGATGCATCTAGACCGTACAGTGTCATCAGGCGATCCATCTAGACCACACAGTGTCATTAGGCGATCCATCTAGACTATACAGTGTCACCAGGCGATCCATCTAGACAACATAGTGTCACCAGGCGATCCATCTAGACTATACAGTGTCACCTGGCGATCCATCTAGACTATACAGTGTCACCAGGCGATCCATCTAGACCACATAGTGTCACCAGGCGATCCACCTAGAGCATACACTGTCACCAGGCGATCCACCTAGACTATACAGTGTCACCAGGCGATCCACCTAGACCATACAGTGTCACCAGGCGATCCATCTAGACTATACAGTGTCACCAGGCGATCCATCAAGACTATACAGTGTCACCAGGCGATCCACCTAGACGATACAGTGTCACCAGGCGATCCACCTAGACTATACAGTGTCACCAGGCGATCCACCTAGACTATACAGTGTCACCAGCCGATCCACCTAGACTATACAGTGTCACCAGGCGATCCACCTAGACTATACAGTGTCACCAGGGCTCACACAAATGACATGCACCCTGTAAGGGGCTTGGGGAAGGGCTAAGAGAAATGACATGCTTCCTGTAAAGAGCTTGACATGCTTCCTGTAGGGGCTTAAGGAAGGCCACAGTCAGATGGCATGCTTCATGTAAGGGGCTTCCTGCCAGGGGCTTGAGGAAGAGCACAGATAAGTGACATGCTTCCTGTGAGGGCGTAAGAAAGGCCACAGTCAGATGGCATGCTTCATGTAAGGGGCTTCCTGCCAGGGGCTTGAGGAAGAGCCCAGATAAGTGACATGTTTCCTGTAAGGGGCGTAAGAAAGGCCACAGTCAGATGGCATGCTTCATGTAAGGGGCTTGGTTAAGGGCACAGACAGAGACAATATTGATATCTAGCACACTGACAACATGGAGAGACCTACCTCAGTCCGGTCTGATCTATAATTGAGGTCACTGACCCAGCAACACACACCTGCTTATATATCTAGCTTACAGTCACATCCCAACATACCTACTGACAGATATACATCCTACCATTTATCCATCTCGCTAGAGGATTGTTCAGTCATATCGCCAAGGCGACCTGGTCCACCGTCAACAAGCTGCTAGCTGACATGCTGAGACAGTTTGATAAACAGATCTTGGCCCTGAAGTCATTAACACAGTTGCTGGGTTTGTATACCATGATAGTGGTATGTAGGGATCCTGTTGATTCTGACCAGCTTAAATGTTGTTGCTGATGGTGCCATCAGTCAGAGGAAGTGGTTGTCTGGTCAGTCTGTCATGTAGACTTGTTTGGCGACTTTGACCGTCATTTGACCGCGGGCTATTGACCTACCTGCGTGTTGTTATGCAAGTGCTGCTGGTCAGGGTGGGGGTGGGGAGAGGGGTCACATAAGTGAGGACACTAGTCCATGGATGCGTGATAGGGAGTGCTTCCCCAGTTACAACAACTTACCTTAGAAAGCTGTATCTTATAACCAAGACGGCAACAAATACACAGGCGGCCATATTTACCGTCAGTAAGGTTTACGTGTGGATCAATATTTGCAATCAGCAATTATAATTAGATCATACAGTGTACAATTACAAATTGAATGATCATGCGTGTTGTACCCAGCCATTAGTCACACAAGGAACACGCCAATACATTAGTACAATCTACTCTCTACAGACGCATTTCAGTGTTGACCAATCTACTGCCCATGCTGCCAGATCCCGGTCTATCTGTTTTACTGGACAATGTTCCAGCTGTTCTCAGTTACTGTGCGCCGTGAACATCGTGATGCAGTACCTCAGTCCTGCATAGCGGGGGCCCAGGACCTAGTTAACATTAATGTGTGTGGTGTTTGGATCCTAACACAAGCTTCACAAACTTGTTCAGGGAGCCCGTGTTGCTTCACGTTTTCAGTTACACTAAACTCTGTACACGTGAAACAGCTGGTGTCACGACGTCTGTTTAAGTGTCAAGATGAGACAGGATGGAGACGGGGAACGCCCAAGTCAGAGCTATGTGGCATTGAGACATGATGGTGATGGGGGACGCACATGCCAGAGCCACGTGACACTGAGACATGGTGGTGATTTGGGACACACATGTAAGAACCACGTGACACTGAGATATCATGGCGTCTGGACACACACATGTCAGAGTCACGTGGCACTGAGACATGGTGGTGATTTGGGACACACATGTAAGAACCACGTGGCACTGAGACATGGTGGTGATTTGGGAAGCACATGTCAGAATCACGTGGCACTGAGATATCATGGCGTCTGGACACACACATGTCAGAGTCACGTGGCACTGAGACATGGTGGTGATTTGGGACACACATGTAAGAACCACGTGGCACTGAGACATGGTGGTGATTTGGGAAGCACATGTCAGAATCACGTGGCACTGAGATATCATGGCGTCTGGACACACACATGTCAGAGTCACGTGGCACTGAGACATGGTGGTGATTTGGGACACACATGTAAGAACCACGTGGCACTGAGACGTGGTGATTTGGGAAGCACATGTCAGAATCACGTGGCACTGAGATATCATGGCGTCTGGACACACACATGTCAGAGTCACGTGGCACTGAGACATGGTGAAAAGAAATCAGGCAGAGACTGAGTGGATGTGTTTAATGTGAGATTCACGGTGGAGACAAGATACAGAACTAGATGTTTGAGGTACTGAAATTTGTACTTTACTAAGAAAGTACAAGCCCAAATATAAGATATGTTGTAGATGTTTGACAGTAATGAGTACGGTGAAAACAAATCAAGTTCTAGAATTCTGATGAGTGTCAGAATCAAACCGTTGACCACTTAACCTTTGACCACTACATCAGTGACTTGACCATAAGAATAAAATCGCCAACTTGCAGTTCCCCATATCGTCTCAGTCAAATAACATGGCAGACAGAGAGGTAATAACTGCCAACACTTGCGGGAATGAGCAGGTGCCCCGTGTGACACGACATATTTATGTCCTGGAATAGAACATCAGAAGCAGAGCACGTCTTATCTCCACGATACTAAGGAACTTGGGAGAGGAGATATGAGTCGACGTGCACAGACAGCAGAGGGACACACTACACAGAATCTGCTTCGATACGAGCGTAAAATTAGACTTGCAACTGCTAATGTACCTTTTTTCGTGTAAATACTGCATTGTGGGTCCCAGGTATATTTGAATAGACACGATATCCCCTTCGCCATTCATGATGTTGATCACTGGATTGTCGATTATTTGCAGATCGCCGCCTTCAAGCTGGAATATTGCTGAGTGAGGCGTAAAACTACACTCACTCACTCACTTACGCCTTCCCCAGTACATACATTATGAACCTCCTCTGCAATGCAGCACAGCCTATCCCCACCCGGACGCACAAATACTATATAGTCAGGCCTAGGCATTTTAACTTTTCAACGCCCAACTGTTAACTAGTACCTTTCCCGCATCCCCTACACAGTGAATCAGAGAGATGGGGCTGGCAGTCTGTCAAGCCATGCCTCCCTATCAAGGAAAGAAGCGAGTTACCCCCGCCTCTACATCTATTGAAGAGACATGCTCATTATCGACATCAGACACCAGAAGTCGTTGTATGACAGGCGAGTAATATTAATTACTGTGTACAGAAGTTTAGCATCGTTGCAAAGGATTATTAAATGTCACGTGAAGAAAACCAGATTGTCAACAATCATCGTGACGTCACGCTTCCTCTTATGCATTAATTAACTCGATTCCAAGGTAACTACATACTGGTGGAAATTACATGACACGATCGTGATCGTGTTTTTTGATCTAATAGCACTGATTGGGGATTATTCGTGAACGTGGATTCAACCTTAAGTTCAATCACAAAGAGGTCGTGAGTCAGCCCGACGTTTTGTAATCGTGCACATTATTTATGAAGCTTCGAAGTCTCAACCTTGTCAGGTCAAGGAAAGACCGAGAGTGTTTCATTATTTCCCGTCAAGCTAATGGGATGTAAATGTATAAAGGTTACCCGCTACTTTGTGACCAGAGGCGGCCGTCCTAATGGCGTGTCAGCACCTCCGGTATCGGGCGGGTAATTAATGAGAACTTGTTTCCTCTGTGTACATGTCGGGGTATCATTTCATCACTCCGACCTGTGTACTCGCCACAAACATAAACATACATCTAGTACCAAAACACGTACATACACTCTGTGTGTGGACCAGATCGGAAGGTACATGCTTCAGGACATCACCACCCAATCTCTTCCCAAAACTTGTAAACAAAAGTTGACCTTGACCCCGAGCAGCTCGGGAGGAAGACGTAATGAGACACAGCACGGCTTTCTGAAGGGAATTACGAAACAGTATCAAGAGAGAAATTAGCATGTTTTACAATGATGCAGTTTGACAGCAGGGGAAACAAGATATATGTCTCACACGTTGTGCTGCTGTTGGGAAGCTTCTGCGTGACGACTGAACGCTTTGACCACAGCGTCAGCAAGTCCCGTTAAGATCTCGATGTTGTAAATAATTGTTCTTAGTATATAAAGCTGAATGGCCCACAATCCTGATGGGGCGAGGTAACCTGTGGCACGGTGACTGGGCCGATGTATGGTCACATGAAGCCCAAACAGTCGCGCGTTATTTATTGACCTCACAATCAGGAAAGTGCAATAATACAATAATAGCGAAGCTTATATGTATGATTGTAAACACTTGTGACGATACACTCTTAAGCAAAGAAATGCAAGATCGTTTTGAGCAGTTAATTTCAATTAACTCTGACAACAATCGTCATAAAACAGTTCCAGGACCTATGATTGAATCCCCTTTATCAGGCTGTGCTTGTTGTGTAGCAGGCGCTTCACAAATTAGTTTTGTAGACCTTTGTCATAAAACATGAAACCGGCACTTGCAAAATGCATGCAGAGATAGTTTTTCGCGCATAACTGCAGTGTTTCGCACACGTGTGGAGACATCGACTATAAATGGTTAAAGCAACGAAATTTACGACGTAACCGTAGGCAAAAACTATCAAGATTGAGTATCAGTGACCGTCGGCACTGGACGTGTGGAAGCATTGGACTTTCAGTCTGCCAGTGCAAGACACTTCAACTTCCACTACAACACCGTATCTCGGTTATGGCATGAATATGCTCGCGTCATTTTGATCCAGGATCGTCACAGAAGTGGAAACTCAAGAGTGACGACTTCTGCTCTTAACCATTTCATTGGCGTGTTTCACCTTCCCTGATCCATTTACAGTAACGGACACTGCAGGGCAGGTGCCTGGTGTTCGAGGTATTTCCGACTAAACCATCAGAGATCGTCTGAGAGAAGTGGATATTCGAGGATATCGACCAGACGTTGGAACTGTCCTGACACGACTACCAACACGAGATACCAACAATGACGTGTCTATTTGTGCAACAGTGCACAGGCATGGAACCCAGGGAGCGCATTGAACACGTTTGGTTCAGAGATGAATCGAGTTTCCTCCTGCAACGACGGGATAGGAGACGTCTATCGAAGTCAAAACGAACGTTTTGAACCGAACTCTGTTCGAAAGATGGAGTTTTTGTGGGGAAACTTCATGATGTAGGGGCATATGTCTTACACGAGTAGATCAGAGCTGTGGTGGTTTAAGACAACCTTACACCAAATCGCTACATCGACCAAATCCCACGCCAATGCAAACGTCAATGGCCTTCCATGGCCTTCCAAATCGCCCGATCTGAACACGATCGAGCATCTATTGGAAAAACTTGATCGTTTTCAAACACTTGCAGATATTGCATACGCGATGCAGGAGAAATCCCCACCCCCCCCCACCCCCCCAAAAAAATCGCACGACGTGTGCAATGCTTTTCAAGGTGTGGAGGACTGACGGCTGCAAGGGGTGGTGTCATCACGTACTGTATGAGTGAACTGAATTAATGCTGACAATACCATCAATACATGTGATCATAAGTGTGTCTATTTTCCTTCGTCTATGTTCAAGTTTATTTTATTTATGTAAACTTAAATACGTTTAATACATTTGCTTATTATTGGCCAATGCATTTCTTTTTTTTTTTTGAAGATTGTGGAAGTGCGGCCCTGTCTGCCTGGTCATAGGATGTCATGCTGATACCAGGGTGTAGGCATGAGGATGTGTATAGATTAACACACAATGGAGAGGTATGTTCTCACAACCACTTCAAGTCGTTGACACGACGACTTGTTGATGAACTTACAGACTCCTACCATTTATGTTTCCATGTATCATCCATGTCTGCTTACAAGCATCGTTGCCATGGAAACATAAATGTATGAAACAAGATACATCATACGCCGCTAATAACTAATGCATGTACAGGGTAAAAATATACCCGTGACTGAATAATGTAGGTGGTTAAACTAAAACACCTATTTTACGCCCACGGAGCAGGTATCAATAACTGAAATGTCGCTCAACATACAAGGTCTTAACATCTTAGATTTAGGCATTCTGTAAAACGCAACGTCCAGCTGTCTTCCTCGTCACAACAAAAAACATCAACCTTGCGAAAGTCGAAAACCGAAGACGGTTTACCTCGAGTGGGAAGGTGTTGTTTACGTCACGTGACCGTGAGACAGACGGCATACTGTCCGTAGACAGTCCAGCGTCGACATACCTTTCAGTTCAACTGTCGAAGAATGGACTGTTTGTATTGGACCTCTGTAGATGTACAGAGTTTATAGAGCGAACCCGCTAGTATCATTTCTTGTACATTGTTCCTGTGTGGTATTCCAATCTCTGATCGCTGTATACCCAGAAACCAAAAAGATCAGCATTCAGTGGTTTTCCGCTGCTCTAAGCAATATTCCAGCAATGTGAAAGCAAGGGACATCACAAACAGGCGTCACACTTTGTACCCATGTGGGGAATCGAACCCGGGTCTTCGGCGTGATACAAGTGATGTGGGACGTGGACCGTTTCTACAGTAAACAACCTGAGACACTGAAGCTGGCATACTAACATAATCGGACGGATTCCCACTAAGCATCAGTGGATCCTGTGGCAAGAGGAAACAACTCGGTGTGCCAGGTTGTGCTTACTTAAACTTGTATGTATGGCGCGCAATTGAAGGCCCTCACGACTAATTAATGTGAATCTCATTAGAGTCTCACAAACATGTTACGGTATAAGAAAACGGGACCTGTACCAAGACTGAGTTCAAACCCGTCTCGCCTAGGCTGTCCCGCCTTCCCCTCACCTCAAGGATCTGTCGTGGATTTAAGCGTCATTTTGGCAGCAAGCCAAAGACACAAACGCAGCTCAGGGTGTGTTTGACAAAGTGTGTGTACTGACACAAAGACCTGAATGTGCTAATGAATAATTCACTATCCAAATTCACCTGTTTGTTGTACCTATACTGTTCCGCATTCAACAAAACTGGATTAATATGCAAACACCCGAGTACAAACAGCTGATGTTTGAAGGAGCTGTTGATAGTGCTTCAGTCACATCCTTGAATAACATTATTACATTACATGTTTTTTTTTACATTCAAAAATGGGAATACAAGATTCAACTTAATTGACATGCACAGTTTTCAAAATATAAAGAATAAAAAAATAAGAGATCACAAGAAGGAACGAGAAATCCGATATTTCTTCCAAGGTTCTTTCATAAGTTTTGTATTGCGTAGCTTGAGATGAAACATGGGAAAATTAGGAAACAACTGCGCGTTTTTTCTGATTCCTTATTTTTTCCCTCAGTATTTATTCTTTCTAATGTACTATTAACTTTCTGAAGGAGAAGTTGAGTTGCACTACGAGGTCTTGACGTCGACCTCACAATTAGTCATTGCGTCGTCGGTGAGTGTTCCACTTGACAAGATACACACACGAAAGAAAGTCAGACATGTCTTTGTCTAGTCCACAGCTACTCCAGCTCTGAGGCATCAGGTGTCAGATATATCACATACGTACATGCATAAAACGAGGTTTCGTAGCTGAGTGACTAAAGACTTTAGCATGTCACTAAAAGAATCCAATTTCGAAACATTGTAATAGCTTGTGAAGCTTAGGTGATGTCCTTTGCGCTTTGCTTACTCACTCACTCACTCCTGTCTGGATCAGGAATCCAGTGATCAACAGCATGACTATCGATCTACGCAACTGGGATACGATGACACGTGTCAACAAAGTCAGCGAGTCTGACCACCCGATCCCGTTTGTCGTCACTTACTATAGCCATGGGTTACTGAAAACCAGTTCTAACCCAGATCTTTACGGGTCACTCGTGTTGGTGGGAGACGGCAACTGGGGAAACAAATAGCATTGTCAGTCGGGGTTGGGGTGTCATATTACGCCATAAAGTATCTTCAGGTAACATCCCGACATGCCGAAGTGTCAGCCACGTCGTGTGTCCGGGACGTTGTCGTTAAATAGTGTCGTATGTTAATGTGACATTTTGTGTGGTACATTAACCTGTGGGAATCACACAGTATATGTGATGTGACTGCCGCGCTGGACAGGAGACGAAGACATAGTACCTGCTCTTTATAAACATCGGCGGCATCAAGACTCCGTGTAGGTTTAATATATTTAATCATACTGACGTCACCATATACCTTACACAACGGTTGCATATTATGTTCCCCCAAACGAGGAATCCACTGACACGTGATGTTCACGTGACAAACAGAACCCCTGAATATACAGTACGAACTATAAATATTCAGCTACCACCCTTCGTCTGTAAATCGGGGATCGTGACCGGGGATTCGAATGTTCCGCCGGCGGATCACACGGCATAGATTACAGGTACCGGGTACATGTATTACCAGAGCACCTTGTGTTATCCACACAGTTATTTATCCGTTCAAACCATCAACATATGCATGTTATTAGTGTAAACTGACATAAACAATCATTATTATACCCAGTACAACCACACCCAGATTACATCAACTTTAGGCGCTACACGTCGCCTCAAGGTCATATACAGGGCGTTAGTCCAGGTGAATTACTGGCTTGCTCAACCCTTGCTGGAGTTCAGATGATTTAATCTCTATTTGATCACCGACATTTGCCGAACAGTACAAACATGGACAGGCTGCATGCAACTAGCGCAGCTGACGGTTACATGGCAACAGCCACGACAGTCACTACAGATATTACAAAATAGGTTATTATGACAACAACAAGATATGAAAATATGCATTTAATGCATGAGAATAGCTGAAACGATATGTGATTTCGACACTATAACATTATGTGATGTTCGTCATTGTCTCCAGGTTCTCCCGGGATGTTTGGTGTAGGTCAAAAATGGTCAACGTGTAGTGAGTCACTTACATCACAGTCTATGTTTGTCGGCAGGTTCTCCCGGGATGTTTGGTGTAGGTCAAGAATGGTCAACGTGTAGTGATTCACTTGCATCACAGTCTATGTTTGTCGGCAGATTCTCCCGGGATGTTTGGTGTAGGTCAAGAATGGTCAACGTGTAGTGATTCACTTGCATCACAGTCTATGTTTGTCGGCAGGTTCTCCCGGGATGTTTGGTGTAGGTCAAGAATGGTACTTACATCACAGTCTATGTTTGTCGGCAGGTTCTCCCGGGATGTTTGGTGTAGGTCAAGAATGGTCAACGTGTAGTGATTCACTTGCATCACAGTCTATGTTTGTCGGCAGGTTCTCCCGGGATGTTTGGTGTAGGTCAAGAATGGTCAACGTGTAGTGATTCACTTGCATCACAGTCTATGTTTGTCGGCAGGTTCTCCCGGGATGTTTGGTGTAGGTCAAGAATGGTCAACGTGTAGTGATTCACTGACATCACAGTCTATGTTTGTCGGCAGGTTCTCCCGGGATGTTTGGTGTAGGTCAAGAATGGTCAACGTGTAGTGATTCACTTGCATCACAGTCTATGTTTGTCGGCAGGTTCTCCCGGGATGTTTGGTGTAGGTCAAGAATGGTCAACGTGTAGTGATTCACTTGCATCACAGTCTATGTTTGTCGGCAGGTTCTCCCGGGATGTTTGGTGTAGGTCAAGAATGGTCAACGTGTAGTGATTCACTTACATCACAGTCTATGTTTGTCGGCAGGTTCTCCCGGGATGTTTGGTGTAGGTCAAGAATGGTCAACGTGTAGTGATTCACTTGCATCACAGTCTATGTTTGTCGGCAGGTTCTCCCGGGATGTTTGGTGTAGGTCAAGAATGGTCAACGTGTAGTGATTCACTGACATCACAGTCTATGTTTGTCGGCAGGTTCTCCCGGGATGTTTGGTGTAGGTCAAGAATGGTCAACGTGTAGTGATTCACTGACATCACAGTCTATGTTTGTCGGCAGGTTCTCCCGGGATGTTTGGTGTAGGTCAAGAATGGTCAACGTGTAGTGATTCACTGACATCACAGTCTATGTTTGTCGGCAGGTTCTCCCGGGATGTTTGGTGTAGGTCAAGAATGGTCAACGTGTAGTGATTCACTTGCATCACAGTCTATGTTTGTCGGCAGGTTCTCCCGGGATGTTTGGTGTAGGTCAAAAATGGTCAACGTGTAGTGATTCACTTGCATCACAGTCTATGTTTGTCGGCAGGTTCTCCCGGGATGTTTGGTGTAGGTCAAAAATGGTCAACGTGTAGTGAGTCACTTGCATCACAGTCTATGTTTGTCGGCAGGTTCTCCCGGGATGTTTGGTGTAGGTCAAGAATGGTCAACGTGTAGTGATTCACTTGCATCACAGTCTATGTTTGTCGGCAGGTTCTCCCGGGATGTTTGGTGTAGGTCAAGAATGGTCAACGTGTAGTGATTCACTTGCATCACAGTCTATGTTTGTCGGCAGGTTCTCCCGGGATGTTTGGTGTAGGTCAAGAATGGTCAACGTGTAGTGAGTCACTTACATCACAGTCTATGTTTGTCGGCAGGTTCTCCCGGGATGTTTGGTGTAGGTCAAAAATGGTCAACGTGTAGTGATTCACTTACATCACAGTCTATGTTTGTCGGCAGGTTCTCCCGGGATTTTTGGTGTAGGTCAAGAATGGTCAACGTGTAGTGATTCACTTGCATCACAGTCAATGTTTGTCGGCAGGTTCTCCCGGGATGTTTGGTGTAGGTCAAGAATGGTCAACGTGTAGTGATTCACTTGCATCACAGTCTATGTTTGTCGGCAGGTTCGATCGATTCCGATCTTGATGCCACTTCAGTTGATCGAACAGCCTTGGTTTTGACAAGCCAAGCTTCACAGACAGTGCCATAAAGGAATCCATCCCACGGTTACGTAACGTCGGATCCTGGCACGCCTACGGGAGGTAACTTTACCGTGTGAGTTCTAGTAACAGACCCCACGTGTTCAGTCTGACAGGTAACAAACGGTCGGCGACCAGCGTGAAGGGAAGGGGTCTGGGATCGCCCATGGAAGTGTTTGTTTAACACCCACCCACATAGTGTTTACCTACAAGCTGACTACCACAGATTGCGAGGCTACGTCTACATGTCGACACGAAAGTAAAGGCTGAGACTGAGAGTACATCCTACCGCTCAGATCATTGTATATGCGTATACAAACTATCTGACAAAAGCAGTTAGTGTATATGTGACATATTTTACTCAATCAGTATTTTGGTCAGCAGTAATCATAGCAAAAATCTGGATTGTAGTGCTGTGATACAATATCTGGATTGTAATGCTATGATAGGGCAATATCGGTACTGTAATGCTGTGATACGATAATATTGGGATTGTGAGGTTGTGATGTGATAATATCGGGATTTTTAGGTTGATACGAAAATACCTGAATCGTAATGCTGTGGTACGATAATATCGTGATTGTAAGGCGGTGTGTAACTGTATATGGATTTCAAGGGCGTGATACGATACATAGTCGAGATATGAAACGCAGAACATGAAAGCCTTGCACCTGTCATATTCAGGAAATATGTCTGACATCAAAGAATATGAACAACAGTAAAGCTAGTTACACTAAGTTCACTGATACACATCATGACACATTTTGTAAACTCTTCGTCTGGACACAACAAAGTGGGTCACAGTGTGACACGTCATGGCATGCAGGAATCATAGGTGACATGCTGATGGTCTAGTCACACCTCGAGTATCATCTCAGTGTAAGTGACTGTCATTCTATAAACACAGAAGTAGCTGTCACAACTTAGCTCCTGCATTAACGTGAGATAACACGTGTTCCAGGTGTACAGCCAGCTTTCGCTTCACATTCCCCAAAATGGTGGCTGTTTGACAACACTTAGATTCTCATCTAAATGTAAATCTATCTTTCTAAGGACTGTCAAATCAGGGGCATCTGGTCACGTAAGAGGAAACACCACGCTAACTGCAAAGAGGCAGTCCAGCCCAATGTCCTCTCGACAAAGCGTGGAGGAAGATCACAGCAGCAAGAAGACAAATACCTTATAACAATGACAGGGTATAGGGGAAATCCCCGTCTATTGGCCAGTCACACAACACATGAAATAAGAACGTATTGATATGATTCATGGCGGGCGTATGTGTAAGTACGTCAGTTGACGTTTACTGACCTACATGTTTAACACTACACACGTGACTACCTTCAGCACTGCCTGGTGATACGGAAGCAGTTATTGTGTGGAGACCAGATTACTGTTTACAAGCACGGGAATAATACAATTGCCTGTTTAAACAGGAATATGTACTAAAAGACAAATATTATCAACATATTACAAGCAGAATACAACGATATTCGACATGTTTATTTACATATACAATTAAATGGCGCATGTAGCTTAATGAAGTACACTTCCATGCAGTCCATGGCGATATTATTTGATTAGTCATGACCAATGTATCATGACAGAAGTAAGTTAAAGTTTCCGTACGTCACAGTCGGACACACCATCTGCATCACAGTCGGCAATACACCACCATCTGCATCACAGTCGTCGTCATCGAGCCAGTGATTGACAGCATGATCACCTGTCACAACGTCAGCGTTAGATGAAATGACAAGTCACACAGGTTACACGGGGATGTGGAGCTGGGGTACAAATACTGTATCAATCACTGTTTCTTGTAAGTCACTGGAAGACCTGCGTGTGGAGCAGGTTGACGCGAAACAACGTCGCCATCACCGTTGTCGCTTCACATGACTTGTCAAAAGGCCACGCTATGAGCATCCATTCCCAAACGTGGCTATATAGATCGTGCCCGTTAGGGTCCAGGTGATGACCGTGCAACGTCCCTGGAACGTGCGAGCAACTACCCCTCATATATTCAGTGCGTATTGAAGTATTGTATGGCGACATATCTCAGATGTGACATTGTTTGGTAGGAGCACAAGATAGAAATCCAGACTGCTTACCTCTGTTTCCACTATAACTTAGTGTTGTCCCCTTCGTCTTCGGGCGTGTCCCCACACGGGAGCTCACAGACGCTCCCATCCCCCTCCTCTACAAGTACCCCCATCCCCTCCCTCGGGTCCTGATCCTGGTCGTGAAACCCAGATTCTGCACTTTCTTCATCCGAGTCTGTGTTTCCGTGACATAACTTAATTTCCTCATTCTGACGAAGTTCGTCGATGTCGTTGCCGATCTCGACGTCAATGATGCGGTCTGTGAGGCAGTCAGGGTTGAGTGTGTGGAGAGAGGATGTGTCGGAGTGGAGCGTCAGTGCCGCCACCATCTCACTGGCACTCTCCAAGTTGTCGTTTTCATCACACTCTCCTAAGTCCTCACACACACAGAATTCCTCGTGTTCACACTCCTCGAAGTCCTCCGTTATAGCGCCAAGTTTGGGAGCGGTGGTGGACTTACTCACGGGAGGCTTAAAGTTTGTAGCCGTGCTCAACATCTGTTTCCTCAGAGGAAGAACTGAGCCGGCTTTGGGAAGAGAATTGGTTCTTTGCAACACAAGTCGGGAGTTCTGTTTCCGAACCTTATCCCTCTGGAACTCTTTCAGGGCGAAGGACAGTTTTTCGTGAAGCTGAAGGGCCATAGATTTCGCCTTCAGCTCAGTTTTACACAACACTGCATGACACCTGAGTTCCATCTTCATTTTCTTCCCCTCGTGCCTGTACACCCAGACAAAAACTCGCGGGTACTGAGGGTGGGCGATACAGTACGAGATCCGATGGGCCCTGTATTCAGTGAGTCCTTGTTCCTTGGTGTAGGCCTTGAGACCGGAGCCTGTGACGACTAACTTCATCTCGAGGCCGGGGTGAGCACTCCGCATGTAGTTGTTCCATATTATTGACACAGGCTTGTCCACACAACCGTCCCCTTTCATCATGGCTGTTTGAACATTGCCCAAGTACCGTACCTTGTAAGTCGGGTCCGACTCAGTGATCGTCAGACTCTTCCTCCAACCAAAAATACTCATCATGAGTCCGTCCGATCGCCCGTATACTTGATAAATACTTCCAATCTCGCCGCTTACTCACACCGCATCTCGCCCAGGTATGTCGGGCTTGTCGCTGATCAATGAACCGCTCAGTGTCGCCAGTCCAACTTGTTACTGTCTCCCGGTATTCCGAGATCAGCCTCTCGCGCACAGATCACTGTCCCAATGAAGGGATATGTCTCTTGATGATTTCTCACTCGTCCGTCAAACATTTATGTCCCCACGTCGTCAACTATCCCTTTCCTAATGGCCGTCATTTTACCTCTCTAAGTCACAGCTACCTGTGTACTAAATATAGCTGCCTTACATAGGATGTTTATTCACAGTGTCACATGGGTTCGTCAAAGAGTTTTGATTGGCTGACAGTTGCTCCTCGCTTGACTGACGGAAGTTCAGCCTGTTGTGAGTGATCTCCGGAGTAAAGTGTAGAAGAGATTATTTAGAAGAATGTTTCGCCATAACGAAAGCCGATTGCGACCTTTCCGCTAGTAGTGGCCGTTGTTGTTGTTGCGCTGCTTCACACTAATTGTGCTGCTCTTGTTTCGCCTCAGGTGAAAAAGTGGACAATCGCACTGGCTGTCTACACAGAGGACTTAGCAGTTTGAGGCACAGGGGCAAGGCGGCACAAGGCGCAGCGGGATTAGATGAGGGCGAGGGGTGTTGTTGAAGACAACGGCTTGACAAGCTTTCACACTCGCAAACTCGCGGCACTCAATCTTGGGGCACTACTAGTGAAGCACTTTCTTCTCGTATACCCATGAAACGTTTTAAATACTCATGACAAAGAAGGGGAACTTCTAGGCGTCATTGAACACACAGTGAACTAGCTTTATGTTTCACGAACAAACACGTTTATCCAACTGTAACCTTGCAAATCGGGTTAAATAAACATAAGTTATTGCGGAATTTATTGCGAATGTATTCATTGAAGTGAATGGGTCCCATTGTGTAACACTTTTTAAGCAAAAATTATCACGTTTTGAAAATTTAGAAATAACTCAGAATCACAGACTATGACTTTTTGAAATTATGGAGGATGAATTACTTTCCACAGAATGACCAGCGAACGCCGAAAGCAGAACAGAATTTATGCTTGTGATTAATGTACAATGTTCTGTATGTGGTAAGACTGGATTTGTTTACTCTGTCACCTCTGACTCGGGTTTATCGCAGTGCAAGCTAACCTGGTCTGTGATTCTTTCAACTCATTTATAAAAGACAGACACAACTAGTGTCATTTAAATGATCAGTACCACTTCCTTCTTGTTTGTCTACTGTACTCTGATCTCAGAAGGAAATATTTACCAAATCATTTTTAGATATATTCCAACGCTATTAAATTTAGTTCATTACTGACTAGTACAAACAGTTTAATACTTCAGAACTTATCAGTGTTTAAATTCCATGCATCGTTGCATAGAAAGAAACATAATAATATGTAAAAATGTAAAAATTATTAATCGGGAGAGCATATCTGTACGAATGTTTTATATGCCGTAGGCCTGCGGCTTCTCTAGTACGGAATAAAGTTTGGACACAAACAGTCTGAAAATACATTTCATATTGTTTAAACATCTTCCCATATATATATTTTCGATCTGCCCTGTAGAGTTGTTTCAGTCACTAGTTTACTGATAACATCCCTTCCAGCCGGGACAACTGAGATTTATGAGCGATGAGCACAAGTTACATATTACAAACTTTAAGGCTTTCCAGTATTTCTCTGTTTCTTTCTTTCTTTCACATTAAACACTATTTCACAGGTGTTCGGAGTATCTTGAGGACTCTTTAAACAGTATTTCACAGGTGTTCGGAGTATCTTGAGGACTCTTTAAACACTATTTCACAGGTGTTCGGAGTATCTTGAGGACTCTTTAAACACTATTTCACAGGTGTTCGGAGTATCTTGAGGACTCTTTAAACAGTATTTCACAGGTGTTCGGAGTATCTTGAGGACTCTTTAAACAGTATTTCACAGGTGTTCGGAGTATCTTGAGGACTCTTTAAACAGTATTTCACAGGTGTTCGGAGTATCTTGAGGACTCTTTAAACACTATTTTATAGCTTTTAGGTGTATCAGAGGACTCTTTAAGCACTAGTTCACACGCATTTCGTACATCAAGAGGACACTGTAAGCTCTATCTTACTAAGTAATATTTCACAGTGTTCGGTGTATCAAGAGGCCACTTTAAGCTCTGCTTCACAGGTGTTCGGTGTATCAAAAGGACACTTGAAGCACTATTTCCCAGGTTTATACTGGTGAACTGCATACTTCATTGAACACGCGGTGATGCACGAGACCATGGCAAGCCATTAGTGACGGCTAACAGCAACCTTCAATGTGTCGGTCTGGGTTATGTTTCAGGTGAGTGTGCGATCTTGGTCCTACTTATATCATCTAGTCTTCTAGCTTCTGGTATTATAGTACAACTGGAGAATGTAAATCCTGAGGACAGTCACCTACCGGAGTAACATAAGACCCTGACGTCCACGTTAAATACTAACCTGATGGGAAACCACTGAAGCATTAAATCTGCACTCGTGGAAAACATGTGTGCAAGTCTGGGAGGCGGTGGGAAAGGGTCTGGGGGATTCACCCATCTTATGTAATGTTAGAGTCACCAGATTCACCCATCCTGCTTGGTAGTCTTCAGCAAACCGTACATCGGGAGCGATGACGTCACCAGGCTAACCGCTATTGGTAATTAACCAAGTGCATGGCACGAATGGTTGGTTTACTAACTGTTTTATTTTGTACTTTTTAGCGCGACAGTTTGCAACAATACATGTTTATAATGACCCCCTGTACATAAATCTTAGAGCGACAAACTAGTGGGTGATAATATGAACAACGACCCACGATGACACGTAGTGCAGAGCGTCACTAGACAGTATTGTTTGGGCCCGTTGTACCTAAGAATGTAGTTGTCGATGTACCGCCCACACTCAGCATCAACTGTAACATGATATGTCCAACCTGTGATAAACCATGTTTCTACCTCCTGCTGGCGACACACTACACCTAGAGTACTGCGTGCGTGTTATCAGTTGTCCATGTTCCAAGATGATGCCGATGCTGTGTGACAGCTGCAGTTTTAGAGGGGATTACAGCTGGCATACATAACACGGATTGACCTTCTCCTGATCAGTAATACTCCTCGTCATGAAGGAATGTTTTTACAACATAATCGACAACTGTAAAAGCTATAAAACTATATTTTTCTGATGACTCGACTGTGATATCGCTGGAATGTTGCTTAAAGCAATGTGAAACCATCCTTATGACTTATCACGTGCCGATACTCCATGAAGATAGCCGGTGTCTGACTGTGATATCGCTGGAATGTTGCTGAAAGCAATGTGAAACCATCCTTATGACTTATCACGTGCCGATACTCCATGAAGATAGCCGGTGTCTGACTGTGATATCGCTGGAATGTTGCTGAAAGCAATGTGAAACCATCCTTATGACTTATCACATGCCGATACTCCATGAAGATAGCCGGTGTCTGACTGTGATATCGCTGGAATGTTGCTGAAAGCAATGTGAAACCATCCTTATGACTTATCACATGCCGATACTCCATGAAGATAGCCGGTGTCTGACTGTGATATCGCTGGAATGTTGCTGAAAGCAATGTGAAACCATCCTTATGACTTATCACATGCCGATACTCCATGAAGATAACCGGTGTCTGACCACAAACTTAAAACAGAATAGATTATGTCAGGCGTTAAGGTAGAGGTCACACCCGGGACATTATTTACCTTAATCCCCCAAACACCACGTATATGTCCTCATGGACTACACATTGATCAGAGAGTACAAGAAATATTCTGAATCATCATAACACAAGGATGCAAAGCTGGCAGCATCAGGTGAAATCCTGTATCCTACGTCGACACATTAGGGGTTTATCAGGTGTGTCGATGTAAATATGTCGAGAGAGACAGGTATATCAGGTGTATCGATGTAAATATGTCGAGAGAGACAGGTATATCAGGTGTATCGATGTAAATATGTCAAGAGAGACAGGTATATCACATGTATCGATGTATATATGTCGAGAGAGCCGGGTATATCAGGTGTATCGATGTATGTTATGTCCAGACAGCCGGGTATATCAGGTGTATCGATGTATATATGTCCAGACAGCTGACAACGATGTAAGTGGGCAACCACATGCCTCATTCGTCCCACATAGATGTCTGGTCACCTCGGAAACTGGGGGACTGTTTCTGCTGGGTGAACATCCGTGTCGCTGATGTTACCGCTGATTTATGCTTTTAACTGCCATTGCAATCTGTCCTGACACCCTACAGTGTATTGTGCATTTAATTGCTTGTAGTACTTTTTATTGATTTGTAAAATTAAGAGATCTCTGAGAGATGTTTGTCAGCAGAGACCATATACCGGTATATGGTCTCTTTTGTCAGTTATACAACTGAATATAGGATAAGACGGAAATATTTATCGTTGAATTTTCCTACTTTATTTGTTCTGATAAATTATCAGCTATAAAACTATATTTTAAGCTTTGATTATTGATTTGAAGCTTGGGACAACTCGTGAAAGGACGGGTTAAAATTGATCTTATGCAACCCGTGCTTGTCGTAAAAGGTGACTAACGGGATTAGGTGGTCAGGTTGGCTGACCCGATTGACACATGTCATCATATCCCAGTGGCGTAGATCGATGCCTGTGCCGTTGATCACTGGATTGTCTGGTCCAGACTCGACTATTTACAGACCGCCGCCATATAGCTGGAATATTGCTGAGTGCGGCGTAAAACTAAACTCACTGAAGCTTGGAAGAGTTGCATTAATATCACATGGCTAACTTTGACTTTCAACGGGTCTGATCACGTGATTCCCTACTGTCAGAGTGTGGAGTAGTACTTCAAACTGATGATAAATTTTGATAATCAAATCAAAGTTACTTATTCAGCTGGGAAATTGACAGATTAAATTAAGTTACTATGGACCTGTATCTCCAATTTATTCACACAATTACAAATGTGTTGTGTTCATGCCATTTCTGTAACAGTCACGCTTGCCCAAGTCACATCAATGTTGTATACTGACGGGCGTGTTTCTGGTAACTTCACTAAGTGTCCTTGATAATTAGAATATCCACATATTCAATACTAATGACATTGTCAGTCAATAATATGTTATAAAGAAACTATTTTGATTAGCATTTTAGAATATATACACCGTTGCCAAGCTACATCCAACAAAGTCCTGACCTTCACCTTCAAGTCGTAAGCTGTAATTAATTAATATCATGTAAAGCGGGGTAATTACATCATTACAAATCTTCCCCCTCCGTCACAGACGCCATTAAGATCTAAATCACGTTTCCACACGTAATGCTAGAGCCAGCGTTCAATGAACTATGTGAAGGTCAGGCATGAGGAATGACCTTGAGACGTTATGGTGCTTGAGTTACCGACTGTTACAGCACACGGTGGTGGGGATGACATGTCGTGAAGTCACACTGACAGATGATTGTTTCATAATATCCCCGTGTTACCGCCTGAGTTGAACAACCTGTTGTGTACACAGGCTTAATGGATCACGTTGACGTATTGCTGCTGCTGTGTATATGGGTAGGAAGACACAGATCTTGTTATATATGTACAGTTAGGCACGCGGACTGAAGCTGCGAACTCGGCATCAAAGATTAACCGGTGTTGGTGTTGGCTCACCAGCTACGTGTTATTGAACATATGTATGGGGTGGGTCTGCGGGGGTGGGATAGGCGGTGTGGGAACGTCTTAGTTCCATGTAAATGAGCTGCATGTTGATAATTAGAAGAACCGAATGAGATTTTGAAAGTTTTAAAACCGAGGCAGTGAACACAGTCCAGGGTATACAGCGAACTGGGAAGTGAATCACTATAACCCGGTATAAATACCGCATCATATTCTGGTGGCACGTTTCATGAAATATGTGAAATCATGAAATCTAACTTACAGTTAACATATGCACAAGTTTCTAACTGTTATTGGACGCGATGTTGATATTGATATATACGTGTACGTGTTCTGTACAGTGACTGAGCCCAAAGGTCAAAGACATATCTAACGCATGATATATACATGTACGGCTTTGGTGGAGTTTTGTCTTGTACACAGAGCTCAGGTCACACAGTTGTGGGGGAGGGGGGGGGGGGGAGAAATCCTTCGATGGGTGACCGAGTTTGGCAGCTTGACTCATGACCGCCTTGTTCCACAACGAGACACGTGAGATACTCATGGTCTCACTTTAGGCAGGTGAGGTTGTTGAAAATATGCCCATCAGGAAATGGGTACCCGGTGGAGAAAAGTCATGTGACAGTTAACCTTATATATGGTCGATGCGACTATAACCTGTCACCATAACCATGACATGGTGCTGTGTCGTCTCGTCCATGAATCTAACCTCAGAAGTCAGTTGAAGTTAAACAACGTTGAGCATGGGGAGTCTTTGGATGGGTGACCGTGTTTGGTAGCGTGACTGCTGAGAGTTTCTGGGACTTTAATCCTGTCCCACAACGGAGCATATGTGATATTGTGGTCTCACCATAGGCAAGTGAGTTTGACCAAAGCTGACTCTGTTGATCCAGCAGAAAATGGGTACCCGGTGGGATAAAAAATGTGACAATTAACCTCCTAGCGTCTCACAGGCAGCTGTTTACCGGGGTAATATTAATCAGATTCTGATTATAGGTACCAGTGAACTGGTCAGATGGATACTTGGCGGTATAGAAGTGAGTTACTATCAAGCTGCTCTTGCGCCTAAGGTGTAGCTTGGGATATTCGGAAAACAATGTTCTGTGCTATTCATTGTTAGCGCTGTGAGTATTTCTGGAGTCGGGTTTGGCGTTATGTAAATGGACACATTTTTATATATTTGGGACCACTCCTATTAACGCGTGATTCTAGAAATGCTTATTCTTCAACACGTAAACATTTATAAGTAATTATAATTCAGTGCATGCGATGTACTGGAACCATCAAGGTGTATCAGTGTGCCAGATAATGATGATGGTATACCGACCGAAGAGGGAGATAATCGTCAAGCGGTCAACCTGCCGCCATGTTACCATGTTAGGTAATGAGTGAGTGGGTTAGATCGCTGACTTGGCGTGCTGGAGTCTCTACTTTACTGAGAGAGTGTACATTTTACCATTTTCTAAATGACATTGTGTATTAAAATATGTACAGCAAAGGAAGAGAAACAGCTGTCATGATTTTACCACCTTCCCAGGGAAGGAATCTGTTTTAAGATACACTTAAATACTTGACTCATACCTGAAAGCGAAAAAAGAAATACTTTTTCTTTTGTGTGATATGAAACATAACGTCTGGTCCTGTCATGCGGCATGCATTGTCAATTTAGGTATGGTAATGTCACACCAGGACTTGCCAGCCACATAGTGTTTAGGTCCGGCTGTCTTCTTGTACAGGCCAGCTGAGCCATTGTGTTAGTCAGGATTAGAACGACGGTCCCAGATCGTTAAGAGAAACCTGTCAATAACTTGGTCTATCAACTGGGACAGTTCTGTGACCCTCATACTGTTTGTTATCCGAGAGCAAATACTCCAGATAACAATGATATAACAGCTGTTGGTCATAACCGAGTTATCAGTCGGTTCCCGGCCCGATGAAGTAACAGCGCACAACAACGCGACGTCAGCGATCGCCAATAAACCGATTATCTGTTTTCGTCGATACATCTGCGACGGTAGTTGCTACTTCTGCTGGCGCAGAGTAAACAGTATCGAACAACGGGACAATCACAAGTAAATATAGTCTGGCTAAATATGAATACTAAGTCATCGGAGCCCCAGATTGATAACTCTGATGATAAATGTTGATGTATTATTTATGCCCACTATTATTGATCAGCTCGGACACCCCTGGAGCTACCCCTTGTGTGAGAGAGACGAGTTAAGTTAGTCGAGATAGTTTGCTCTGTTTGTGTTGCCTGATAGACAACAAGTCATACACACTCTCTAGTCCGGCAGTTTTGGATATTGCATAATCATGCAGCGTAACACTCATAAGATGAAAGAAAAAACCCAGAAGACAAGACGCAACAACAACAAAAAAGAAGAAGAAAAAAGAAAAGAAAACAAACAAACAACAACAAAAACAAAACAAACAAACAAACCACAAAACAGCGAAGCTTCAAACTATGCATGTGAACATATACATATTGCATAGCAAGTAGCAATGAAACCCGTCTAACAATGAAACCCGTCTAACAATGAAACCCGTCTAACAATGAAACGAGCATTTAAAGATTATTGTCAGGGGTGTGTTAAAACATAGGCGACACAGTCTCGCTCCGTGAATAGTGCATTTATCGTAACGTACATACACACGCTTTGATAGTTGTAGTAGCAAACCTCTACATATAGTATTAACATCGCGATTAAAACAGGAAATATTTATATTCTCTCTCCAACCTCACTGATACACTTTCATCTTCCCCAGCACTTTCACAAAGGAAATCTTCATGTGGGGTTAAAATACACATGGATACTGGCGAATCTATGGTCATTGAAGACACAAGGAGACACACAGAGATACATAGAGACAAATGGAGACAAAATGGGACCAAGAGTCACAGTGATATATAGACACAAGGTCTCTAGGGTCCACGAGGTACAGAGTGTCTAGGGACACAAGGACACATATGGTCATAATGAAAGGAGGACACAGGGGTACACGGACCCAGGATCTCTTGGGCACACAAGGACACACGGGTACATGCTCTCTAGGGACACAGGGGTACACGGACCCAGGATCTCCTGGGCACACAAGGACACACGGGTGCATGGTCTGTAGGGACACAGGGGTACACGGGTACACGGGTACACGGGTACAAGGTCTCTAAGGGCATGAGGTACAGGGAGATTGTGGATAGATGTGCAGGACCACAGCCAGACACAGACACTCCGACAGTGACACATAGATAGAGACGCTCCCTCGTTCACTCACTCATTCATTCTTTCACTCGTGCTCAGTACAATATCTGACATTAATCATTTGCAGAAAATCCTTTATAGTTGACATGTTATTCCTGAAGCGATTCAAGCCATAATAGCCACACAAAGGTGTAGCTTGGAGCTCGCCATCAATCAGGTCCTGTTGTTATATCAAGGGGTATTGACACTGTAAATTCCGGCCTGTATAGGACGTATGTCCACCGCATCGGACGCAGCTCTGTTAATGCCACTGGTCACTGTTGATCTGCGATATCTTGATTAGGTTAATTACCTTAATGGCAGGCCAAGTACTACCCTTGACCCCAGCACCAGAATGGTTTATGGTGTTACAACAGCCTATAATAGCTTTTGCCAGTTTTATTCCTTGTATAGAGTATGACACCTGACACTGTGCTGCCGGCGACCGATCACGCCCAGATGTAAGTATATATCATGAGGCTGGCCTGTACACTCGCTTCACACGGTGCTCACTGCAGTTAGTCATTGACTTAAGCCGCATATTTATGTCTAAAATGTCCACAAAGAACAGTGAGTTGAAGCGAGGTTAGAAATCCAGGTAATCGTACCAGTAAACTATTGATGACAATGTGATAGATTCAATCAAAAATTCACCGGTGTTGTTTTCCTTCACTCGAGGGGAAATAGTTAAACGCCGATTAAAACTTGAATCGATATTTGTATGGTGGCAGCATGCATGAAGAACCCAGTTCACAAATCAGCTGAAGTTTAGCAAAGGTGGTTGTGAAGGGACCTTAAGTGGCCATTTTGACTCCTGAACCTTTCTAAGACTTCTGTTCTGTCCACACAGTTAACACATGTGAATTCATCTCCAGCTAGAGCCTTACTTCATTATGATTGTATGTTCACCCAGTAGTGACTGGGTACCCGGTGGTATCAGATGGTTATATGAAAGTTTACATTCTATAGCATAACAGCAGTAACACGACGGGCGCCAGACATTGTATGCGTATTAATGTGAGGAATCGAACCCGTGTCTTCAGCGTGTCGAGCGAAGGCTTTAACCTCGAGCCTACCCTGTTGTGCCCCGATATATGTAAGTGTATTGCTCGAACATGTGGCAACTGACACCTCGCCCTGGGTAGCGTGTATTAAGTCATATGCTAAAATTAGTTAAATGTTGTTCTGCGCCGTGTCGAGTTGCTTCCCTTTGTCGTTAGAGGATCACAGGTGCGTCACCGAACTTCTAGGTGTATCAGACAGTCCCTGATGGATTCCGCGATTCCGCGATTCCGCGGTTGCAGAAAAAATCGCGGAATTTACCTTGCCATGAAGAAAAACGTCTGGTCCTCGGAAAACGCTTTTGCTTGCAGAATCCGTGCAGAATTTGCCACTTTTCTGCCGCGGAATTGGCTCATTTTAAGAAGTGAGTGAAAATTGATTGTCAGCTGAAACGAAGTAGAGCTAATGTCAAAAGTAGGGTTGGTTACACATAAATAGGACTGACATATTTATTGTGACACAATAATCATGATTAAAGATACGTTATTAATAAAACAAGTTTTAGGCATTTTTTCAGATAATATTAGATGAATATGACACTGCAATTACATTCTCAAAATCGATCATTTTGAAAATTGAAAATATTTAAGATTTCTTTTAGGTATAAGATTGTCTGCATGAAAGCGGAAGTTGTTACCATTCAAGGTTACATCTGAGAGGAGAGAATTAACTTTCAACGAGTGTTTAATTCTCAAACACAGAAAAAGGTGCCTCTGATTTAAACGAATCGTTAAATATGTGTGACCGGCATTGGACTATATTTCTACAAAGCATTGGAACGCAAGGAAAATTATCTCATAGTGCCGTACACTCTCACTCACTCAGTCACTCACTCACTCACTCACACACTCACTCACACACTCACTCACTCACTCACTCACTCACTCACTCACTCACTCACTCACTCACTCACACTCACTCACTCACTCACTCACTCACTCACTGCATATGAGTTTGACATTCCCTCATAACACCGCATTCCTTCATAACACGATGGAAGTGGGTAGATGGACAAATATGACAATGCCAGTATACTCACCATGTCCCTATATAGATTCCCCAACCCTGAGGCAACGGGGAATCACGACACAGTGCGGCACCAGGGTGAGCCCCCGGCACCCTGTGTAGCAGACTGAGTTAACAACGCGTGAACGATGCCAACGAGATAACGAGGTCAGTAACTCGGCCCCTGACACAGATCACTACAGAGCATGCAGGAATTGCAATTTATTATATTTGTAAGAGTGACATACTGTAAATACTGATGAAAATAAAAATGATATTTTCACTGAGTAGAATAACATGTTATTTCACTGAGTAGAATATCACTTCTGCACTCATTTACAAACAATGATGAAAACATAATAAATAGAATATTTTGTGTGCGCCACTCGTGAACATATTAGCTTGTCAGACCACGAGATGAAATATGCAACATTTGGCAACATTAACAAAATATCCTCTATATATTCACTGTACTCAGAGGCTGTCTAGTGGGTGTGTGTGTGCAGGTGTGGCGTGTGCGTGCGCGTGTGTGTGTGTACATATCCTTCTTCAGGAAACAGCGATCTGCTAATACAGAAGATACAAAAACAAGCAAGCGGTAAAGATAAACATTTTTATCAAACAGTGTCATTCAGTGGCATAGAAATGTAGTCAAAACTATGCGAGTCAAAACGCATTATAATGCAGATACCACGTTACCATGTCTATGACAAGTCTGCCAGACAGTGACAGCAGTTATCACAGTTCTGTGACCTATCAGACGCATCGAGAAAAAGGTGTCGAGCTACATTTTGTCCGTGATCGACTTGAACATTAATCCACTGGTGAGTCCACAGGAGGAGCCTGGGCTTCTCCAGCGAATTATGCCCTATATCGAATAAAGTTATGCCCTCAGCCACCGAATGTATACGAAATGAGGCGAGGAGAATGACTGGCTGTTGTTTGTTCTTTGTATAAAAATAACACTGGCATGGGAACTGAAATTGCCAAATGTCTTAACAGTGGTCAGGTCCTGTGTCCAGGGATATCGAAAGTAGAGGACGGCGTGAGTTTTCACATTTCGTGCGGTATCTACACCAACAGGGACCTTGCGAGACCCAGCGTTGTTTTAGTACTTCCGGTAACAAGGTTTAGCAGTAGTGGCGATGTCATTATTACGTCGGGCAGACAACAGGTTGACGCGTCGTTTAACGCAAAAGTAAGGTAGAAGGATGCTGTACAGGCAACATAAATAACTTCAGTCTATGCTCCTCAAAATGCCTGTTCAAAACTTCGGTCAAACAGGTAAAATTTCACGTTTGCCCAAATTTTGCATTCCCATTCAAAGGGCGGGACTGTGGTATAACGGTGAATATTCCTTGGTCAGATGAAATAAGGATCACACCATAAATGTGGTACTGAAACATATACAAAAACCAGTGAACCGTGGATTCTTTTGGTGGTTCAGTGGTTATTTCATGTAAACAAGAAATGCAGTTGCTAATTCTACGCTGTAGCCGTACGATGTACATACCATTATCATGCCTATAGTATTTGGACGTTATATAGGCATGTTGCAGCTATACGGAATTGTTGGTATTTTGTAATCCGAGTATATCGTGTGGCCAAACAGTGGTACTTATCTTGTGAAGAGGACCCAGATTCCCATGGTGTTCACACCATAGGAGCAGGTGGTCGACATGTCTAGTGGCTGATAGCTTCCACGGTTTGGTGTATTTGGCCTAACTAAAATGTCAACGTCAAGAATGTCTTAGATATTTATTTTTGAATGGAAAAATATTTTTTCTGCTTTGGGTAGACATGGCAAAACATGTTTCATAAGGTAAAATACTGTCCTGCAGATATATTGCTTTGTTTCCACATGAGCTGCACCTGACTTTATAATGCAGGTTGAGTCAGTAAGGTCTAGAGAAACTATCCATTATCTATGTTTTCGTGCTGATGTTATTGTTAGACATCTGGAACAAGATAACCTTGTTGTTACGAGAGTGTGTTTCTAATTTGTATAATCACTCATTAGGCAGTGTTTATTATGGGTCACATTTCGTGGCATATTTGTTTAGCGGCATGCCTCCCTTGACTGGTTGCTTATCGTGTTGACTTCCGGCTATCGAGAAAGTTTCAAGTGAATGGCGATGCAGCCCAAATTTGCTCGAATGTTCCTGACACTGTGGTATTATGTACAATAAGGCTGGTTGTTATGTTGACGGACACACTCGGAATTATACTGGAGGTGTGCACCTCTGCCTAGCATCGTCTGTCTGTCAACATCATCTGAACTGCATTCAAGATTGACACTTCAAACGGCTCTCTGTGGAAACAAGCTCCATTTAGTATATCAGGTCTCACTGTGAATGCCAAGACACTGGTGGGTTAATTTAATATTTGCGACCCATTACCTTCAACTGCATTACACTAGAAATCTGTATTGTGATTCATTGTAACTTGCACATTCTTTGCTCAATATCTTATTGAATATTTCAGACTTTTTTGTGTTCTGTGTTGCTGGTTCAAATGGGTTGTCTTGCGCCTTTTGTCACGGCAATCTATTAACCGGTACATTGTCTGTAGCACATTTGCTAAGACAGGTGATTTCAGGTCAAACGTGTATATCAATGATTCTTGACAATGGCGTTGTCCAAGACGGACTAACAAGTGTATTTTGTATCAGTAGTACAGCGGGCAGTTGGACTAGTGGTACCCATGTCTCCGTGCTGGTTACAGACACTACGCTGGTCAATTTGGAGCGTTTCATAATTTGTAAGGGCCAGTGTGTTCAGGGAAATTTGCCCAGAAGGGCACATAGGCCACATGGTAGCATTCCTCCAGATACGCTTAGCCTCTAGAGGATTCGAACCTCTGAAGTAGGCAGGAATCATGGTCTGTATTGATCTATTTTTGTACTTTATCACAGACAATGTTTGTTCAGTTATATTCCGTTATAATTCTGAAGATATTTTGGGTTATTACTGTACAAAGTCGTTCGTCTGCTAGCAGTATTCCTGTGTATATTGGAATAGATTATTAACAGACAAAGAAAAATAGCCAACCAGATAAGAAACGACCTTAACCTACACCTCGCTTACAGTAAAACAGATCTGACACACGAAGTACAGGAATAAGTACAGGATAAGCAAGCATACCAATCTCCACAGTTGGGAGAGAGAAAGAGAGTTATATAAAATACGATACCCTTGATCAAATCAATACACTCCATTTAGATTGACAAGGTGCCTCAGGTGAAGGTAGAAGATTCAGATTTTACCAGTTATAAATCTGGACATGCTACATTTAGAGGTTTTGGGTTGTGTATAAAAGAGGTTGGGATTAAGCTTTACGTCGCTTTTAGCAATAAGCCAGTAATATCAGGGAGACCAGAAATGGGATTCACACATTATGTCCATGTTAGGAATCGAACTCTGGTCTATGGCGTGAAGAGCGATTGCGTTAACCACTTGGCTACCCTGTGGCCCCTATAATCATGGAGAGGAGTCAGGTGGATAGCTTTCCCTGTAATATTGCACTACATCATACAGACAGAACTGCTATCTCATCACTGAAATCTTTTTGTAAAGTCAAGCTGGAAGGGTTTGGGGAACTTTATGTTTTCAGGTTCTGTCCATTTTTCACTCTTTTTCAGGAACATTCCTCCAAGACGTCTCCTCATAATCGACGTTGATGTTATCCCGCGCTGGTCTAGAGATCAGCTTTAGTGTTACCAACACGCCTATGTAGTGATAGAAATCGGCCCACAATAAAAACTTTCACGCCTAACAGGAAAGAAATATAACCCATCTTATCACTCCTAAAGTAGCCCTCTATATGTTTACGACTGTCAACAGCTTTGACAGCCAGACGTGTCAGTATAAACGTTACCTCATGGAGCCGCACATTATAACAAAGCACAACCATAGTGTATAGTTCATGAGGATTGTCATGGAAATCTGTTACCGGAAGTTGCGCTGTGCCAGCTTTGTAGGAACTGTTGCTTCGGGAAAAAATACAACTAACTGAGCAAAACACTCTCCGTACCTAACAGATTGCAAACGAACAGTCTTCGGAAAACTCACTTCACACGTTTCATGTCACTCTTGACATTCTTCCTTAATGTCATACGTGTGTTTGTATTTTGTATATATCATGCACGTGTTTGTATTTTGTATATATCATACCCGTGTTTATATTTTGTATGTATCATACATGTGTTTGTATTTTGTGTATGTCATACACGTGTTTGTATTTTGTATATATCATACTGCACAACACCTTTCCCTCCTTTCTCAATATTTAGAACTTGTCTTCAAAGACGTATTAAAGTATATGGTTGTGTGAATTAGGAAACATCAATTACAATATATATATCCCCCACTTTTGCAGTCTGGATTGAACCGATTACATATGAAGATAAATTAATGTTATACATCAGTACAGAGCTGCAAGACAGAATCTGAGTCTAGTTTTGACACATTCCACAGTATAACTGTTATCACTATGTAAGTAGACTGACGTCTGTAGACCTGCCCCTTGACACACCAGGTATGTCCGTTAGTCAGGTCTATATTAAGTTACAAAGCGGATATGTCAGCTTGACATAGACCGGGGGAAATGAGAGATATGTAAAATGTACATTAAGCATGTAGCCGTCACTGAGTAGTGACCTCTGGCGGACCTTGACGGGAACTGAGGTCGAGCAGTAAGGTCAAGTAACAGTCCACGTCGTTCAACGTGTCTGACGTGGACGTTAGCGCGCATGTCGATCTAACAGTTGACGGTTATCTTTGTTCCCTTGTCATTATTCTCTACAGAAGCCACCGACGGTGTTATATAACACGATTAATTGAACACACTTACATTTCTCATGAAAAGCAAAAAAAAAAAATAAAAAAATAAAAAAAATAAAATAAAATAAAATAAAAAATCCTCAGCTATTCTTAATACTTTGTGTAGCTGGAGAATAATAATCTACAGATGCTTATATTTTAGTAGCAGTATAGTATATTCTTGGATGTTGCCCTAAAAGATCAAAGGCGCCGACAGTACTTTATCAGGGGATAATGTACGCTTTTTGCATGACGTCACGTTGTTTTGACGTCATTATGCCATTCTCGCCTGTTCCCGTCAATAGAACAGTTAGTCAGTTAGCCCTGAACGAGAATTGTCGCCGTCACCGTAATTTTCTCTTTGTTTTCTGCCTTAGATTTATCATCTCGTAGATATTAATTTTGACATCTTAGAAAAGAAAGACAGTTTGCTCTACCCCAATGTATAGTGTAATAAAGCCATCTTTTGCCCTAATACAGAGGTAGAGCGAATTTCTTAGTTATCTACGGGCGCAAAGTGTGTGTGTGTGTGTGTGTGTGTGTGTGTGTGTGTGTGAGAGAGAGAGAGAGACAGAGAGACAGAGGTGAGAAAAGGAGGGGGTGGGGTGGAGGTGGGGGATAGCACACTTCATTTTTACCCATATTTTCATTAGTTATCTAACAGACTTTCAGGACTGACATTATATGTTAGAAAGGCATTTATCAATGTGTTTCTAACATCTATTTGTATTTAGTATCATCTATGTATGTGATTGATATTACTTGTATTTAATATCATCTATGTATGTGACTAATCTTACTTGTATTTAGTATCATCGATGTATGTGACTAATCTTACTAGTACTTAGTATCATCTATGTATATGACTAATCTTACTAGTACTTAGTGTCATCTATGTATATGACTGATCTTACTTGTATTTAGTATCATCTATGTATATGACTAATCTTACTAGTACTTAGTGTCATCTATGTATATGACTGATCTTACTTGTATTTAGTATCATGTATGTATATGACTAATCTTACTTGTATTTAGTATCATCTATGTATATGACTAATCTTACTTGTATTTAATATCATCGATGTATGTGACTGATCTAACTAGTATTTAGTATCATCTATGTATATCACTGATCTTATTTGTATTTAGTATTATCTATGTATATGACTGATCTTACTTGCATTTAGTATCATCTATGTATATGACTAATCGTACTAGTACTTAGTATCATCTATGTATATGACTAATCTTACTTGTATTTAGTATCATCTATGTATATGACTAATCTTACTTGTATTTAATATCATCGATGTATGTGACTAATCTTACTTGTATTTAATATCATCGATGTATGTGACTAATCTTACTAGTGCTTAGTATCATCTATGTATATGACTAATCTTGCTTGTATTTAGTATCATCTATGTATATGACTAATCTTACTTGTATTTAATATCATCGATGTATGTGACTAATCTTACTAGTGCTTAGTATCATCTATGTATATGACTAATCTTACTAGTGCTTAGTATCATCTATGTATATGAGTAATCTTACTAGTGCTTAGTATCATCTATGTATATGACTAATCTTACTAGTGCTTAGTATCATCTATGTATATGACTAATCTTACTAGTGCTTAGTATCATCTATGTATATGACTAATCTTACTAGTGCTTAGTATCATCTATGTATATGACTAATCTTGCTTGTATTTAGTATCATCTATGTATATGACTAATCTTACTTGTATTTAATATCATCGATGTATGTGACTAATCTTACTAGTGCTTAGTATCATCTATGTATATGACTAATCTTACTAGTGCTTAGTATCATCTATGTATATGAGTAATCTTACTAGTGCTTAGTATCATCTATGTATATGACTAATCTTACTAGTGCTTAGTATCATCTATGTATATGACTAATCTTACTAGTGCTTAGTATCATCTATGTATATGAGTAATCTTACTAGTGCTTAGTATCATCTATGTATATGAGTAATCTTACTAGTGCTTAGTATCATCTATGTATATGAGTAATCTTACTTGTATTTAGTATCAAGTAAGATAAGTCATATACATAGATGATACTAAATACAAGTAAGATTAGGTAGATTTCGTTTCCATGAAAGTATTTGTTGCTGGGTGATGTTGATATATTTGATGTCATGCGTGTATCATATTTGTGAGGATCATCAGCGACACTATCTGCGGGAACGTGGACCAGTTTTATCTTACCAAGCAGCATGCAATGCGGGGAGTGAAATTTCAAGTGTACAGTTTCTTTTACCAGATACATGCACTGTATTTTAGACTCTGTACAGCGGACATTTATATTGCTATCAACCCTCTTGCACTGTTTGAGTGACCTGAGTGAGTGAGTGAGTGATGAGGTGGGCTTAGCGCCATCTGTTCAGCAAAACATAACGTAACAGCCCACTTGTTAAGTGACCTCACAGCCACCGGATCAAATCCTCTAACTCTGACCCTCAATACCACCCTATGATGAATTTATCTGCAACTATCTCACTGACCGCATCAGGATTGCTGGAGTCATTTTGTTTAATGACATTTCAAAGTTTAACTTATCTGATGGTTTAATCAAAATATATCTTAAATAATTTAACCGCTTTTCCACTAAAATTCACAATATATTATATCGTGATTTTCTGCATTTTAACACAAAACCACGAAGCATTTCACAAGAATCCCCGTATATACCGCCCTATTGTGTGGCTGGTTGCTAGGTAACACCCATTACTGTATGAAACAATACAGTGGCACCATCATATGCATCACCATTGTCATGTTCCAACATGTCACACAGGTACTGGGTGGTTTCGGTGGCGCTGCATCGGCTATTATACACACACCCAGATGTTGTATAACTGCATACAACACCAGATAACTCCGCAATGGGAGTAATGTCGTATGTATGGGTGTTGTGACACTTTCCTCACTACGGCACACTGAAGCTGACACTAACCCGACCTCCTGAGGGTTGTCAGTTGTGTGGGTGCCAGTCCCCCAGGGCGTCAGGACGTGGCTTTCGGTTGGTTCAACACTTAACCTTGAACCTTTCTTTAAGGCTTTCGCTGACGTTATTTAAACCAGTAAAATGGATTGACGTGCAGGAAACATGTGTTTTATTGTTGTTGTTTAACGAGGAATTTCAGTCAGCCACAAGACATAGCCCGTCACTATTTAGACAAACACACAGATATAAACACACACACACAGATATAAACACACGCACACGCACACACGCACACACGCACACTCACTCACTTACAGCCGACTGCCGGGCATACCCTGCAACCACTCAGTACCAACCCCTCCCTGATGCAACCCCAGAGCTCCTGGAGGCCGTGCTTATGTCAGCACTAGTGCCACTGGCGACTTATCACATGACGGTATGAATACCAGCGACTAATCGTTGACAGCGGGACACATTTAAACATTCTAAGACCTCTTCCACACCCGACTTTGATGGCACTGGACCTACTGTCTCATCAAAGCGCTGGAAACACGTCAACCAGTGTAATCTAGTGTCTGTCTAAATCGAGATATGTTTGTCCAGAAACTTTTCAATCATGTCTAGCTGGAAGAACGTCTTTGTTGACGAATGCTTTCCACCTAGCTATTCAACTTTGTCAACTTTGCTGAAGGCATATAATAATGTGTCATTTATGTAACTTTAAAAGGATGTAAAAGTTCCTTGGGTAATCGTTAGATTGAAAAGAAACATTTATATTTTTCTCAGTTTTGAAGATAACACTAAGTCGGTGAAAAGTGAAGAGGTTGATAATTTATCGAGATGACACAAAGGAAAGGAGGAAAGATATTTTGTCGGTGAACGCTCACAACCTGGATGTGAATTTATTTCTAGAAGCTGCTGTGTAGGGATTAACATGGATTAACATTAAACTTGTGTGTTCTGAGTCATCGAGGACATAGTTGTAGGGATCCTGCAAACCAATCATTAATGAAGGACATTTGAATGAGATAAACACGAGAGCGGGGTTAGCTATGAGTGAACATTATTAAGGCAAGCAAAACGTGAGTAGTAACTGGAGGCTTATAAAAAACATTTGAAGTAAGTTATGCACGTACGAGCTAATATCGTGGCCCAGTTGGTACTTGTACCTGTTATTATGTTGTCACGTGTTATCCTTACTAGTAAACAGTTTGATGGGACGAATAAATTGATCTGCAGCTGCCATTTAAGAGGTAACTTATTTGACGTCTGTATATTTGTTGTTTTTGTCTAGGGAGGACTGGTGTCGGGTGCAAATATTATTAGTTGGAGTGTTAATTAAAAACATCTCATGTTTAGGAATACATTGTGATTATTTGTGTTGTTATGAAAATAGGAATAATCCTGGTGTTCTTTGATGAAAAACCCTCGAAACCCCTAGCTGTGAAGTGGGTGGGTACGTGATTTGAGTGAGATGCAAGACCTCCAGTTAAAAAGTACAGGAGTAGTATATATGGTGGGGGTACGATATAAAAAGTCCGTATCCCTCTCTTCCCCTCAACTATCGTCAGTAATAAAGGTAACCTTAATGCAGTGTTAAAGAGAAGTGGTAGTTAGGGTTAGCCATAGTAAATGTTGCTTCATGACAGGAGCCCCAGGGCCCCCTTTCACAAAGTGATCGCAGGGCTAAGGTGATCGTTACTCCCATTCTTCAACTTGGACTTACGACAGCCCTAGCTAAGGTCGCTTTGAGAGACCTGCCCCACAGCCTCCTTTCACAAAGCACCAAGGAGATCGTACGTCACTAAGGTTACCTTCGTGTAATGTTAAACAATGAGACGTTCACCTTAGTAAAGACTGCTTCGTCAAAGGTGCCCCTGAATGATGAGTGTTCAACAGCAATTATGTGTACTTTTAATGTTGATCCATTCTGTACCATCTGATGTCGATCACTGGCTGCTGACGATTCCTTGCTGCAAGGCCCTCCGCGGAGGAATATAGTCAGAGCATGTTACGTCACTGGGGTTGGGATCAACGCCACTGAGATCAGATGTATACCGCCATAACAACAGATGTGAGGACAATCTGAAGTGACATATATCATTGGATGTCACCAAAGAAACACAATTTGACCATTCCCAGTGACAACGCGCTGTTGGTGATGAAGTGACGTAGTGGTCTCTCAACTCGCTACTTAACCGGCTTCGTGGCGCCTACCCCGATCTTCCTTGTCGCGAGTCTCAGTTGTGACGTAACCACTACTCTAAAACTCACAAGCTCAGGCAACCCAATATAAGAAGCACAGAATGCATGCTCATTCTCAGCTAACAATTTTACGTTGCCACAACGTTATTTAGTGGACTCCCACTTACGTGGTCATACCGTTTTGGCCTCACATTGCCATATCGTATTTGGTACGTCATCACAGGGTAAATATATTTATTGCCAAGTATCTTTAACGTTGAAAGTTGAATAGTGTTCCCAGCAGAGAACAGTACATGAGAAACAAATCCGATATTCACTTCACTGTTTATGTCAATTTGCATGTTGTTTTGGTCGTGTGTTTCCTTAAGTTGCAGCTGAATTTAAAAGATGAATATCAAAATGCAGAGTTTTGCAGAAAAGCTGTAACGTTGTAAGGAACCTAAAGTCTAACGTTATTACGTTGTGACATAACGTTATAAAGTGACGTAACACTGTCGTTGTGATGGTGTTGTGTCATGACGTTACTACAACCATCTCACACTGTCGCGAAAACGTTGTATGTCAGTTGGCATGCCCGTGACAAGGCGAGACGTCCGTGACAAGGCGAGACGTCCGTGACAAGGCGTTGTCTGGAAGCTGCGTGTGGGTCACATCAAGGCATCGTTTGTGTTTGCATACATACATGCAGACATCATTGTTACCGTGTAAATCAGGATTTTGCTCGTAAATAACGTGTACAGTGACAGTTCTCCACGCAGGTTTATTGCAGATTTACATTTAGATACCTGTTGCCTGTGTCCACATCCCCACCTGTGTGTGGACACATAACATTATTCTTCCCCGTTCGGATGTGACTACACCCCTAAAGACAGCCCTTAGACTACCTCTCAACTGCATGTTTATGGTGTGTCTGTATTCTCAACTGTGTGATTATGATGCGTCCACATTCTCACCTGTGTGATTGTGGTTTGCCCATATTCCCTCCCCTGTGTTTATTGAATGTGCATTTTCGCACTTAACCATGTGTTTCTAGCGTGGTCAGGTGCCTCTATAAAAGTGTTCTCGGATCACGATGTTCAGGTTAAGCTGACCTGCCAATCATATTATATTTTTACGACTGACACCGTCACCCGAACCCTTAATGTTTTATAATCCGTCAGCTGACTGAACTATCAGGTCTTCAGGTCAGAGCAGCATTATATTTTTCTAAGAAATGGTTCTGTTCATTCAGATGGAGTGTTGGGACATGTTTCAGTTCCAGTTCCAGTGGCGGTGCCCCAGTCTCAGCTGTCTTCCGGTATTGTAATGAGTGAGTGAGTGAGTGAGTTTTGTAATGAGATTCGTTTCCGTGTCGAAACTGCGCAAATACGTCTGCATACTTTTGAGTTGTTGGGAGTATACATAATAATTCACTATTCAATCTTCAGGACAGTAATGTGAGTGAGTGAATGAGTTGAGTGTTTCATTGACGTCACTTTCAATTGTTTAATGACGTCACAGACAACGAAATGCATAAACATTGGTGGGTTGGCTATTGCTCGACGACCCGCTCAGCAGTATGCCAGCTTCATGGTGGAGGTCTGTAAATAATTGAGTTAAAACCAGACAACCCAGTGATCTACATCATGTGCATCGATCTATGCAATTGGGCTGTGTGATGACATGTGTCATACAAGTGGAAATACAGAGACAATGGTTGCTAAGCTAAACTGATATGTGCACATATGATATATCTGACACTGGTTATCTGTCACCATATGGGTGATAAATCATTACATCAGACATATCACAATGGTCACCACGAATGAATGGTGGTGCAATCATAAAGGGAATGGTACATGAACGTTCTAACAGCACCTTTACCTGACCACCGTGGCGGGGGACCACCGTTAATGCGGGTGTCGATGCACCTTGCTCGCATTTCACACGCCAATGTCGATCTCTCTTGTACTAATAGTCTTCACGTCTGGAGCACACGGACACATCATTAAGACATTATCTCTGACGCCAAGTCCTAGCGATGTCATGAAGACTCTTGTGACGTCAATGATGAACAGCTTTGCTTGTGACGTCATATATGCAATGTTACTGACATTTTTACACATTTTTTGGAAACAGTGGTAATCTCTGACTAGGAACCTCGAAGAACGATTCAGTCGGAGAGATGGATGTAGCTAATAATTCTTGACCTAACATTGGACTGTTGACACAACCAAGACTCGAGACTTCATTAGTAGTCTGCAGGTATCCTTTCTTGACGCATTCCGATGTATCATAAGTACAAGTATATTCCTAGGTTAAAAGGATACACACACACACACACACACACACACACACACACACACACACACACACACACACACACACACACACATACTGAAAACCCCAACTCAATCCAACAGTGACTATCATAATATATATATATATATATATGTGTGTGTGTGTGTGTGTGTGTGTGTGTGTGTGTGTGTGTGTGTGTGTGTGTGTGTGTATTATGCTAGTCACTGTTGGAATGAGTTGGGATTTTCAGTGAGGTAGTTGGGAGAGAGACCAGTAACGTTTCAGGATAACTTTAGGTGTCATGTGTCAGTGATCGGTCAGAGTCTTATTCCATCAGCTTTTACCGACAGGTTGCATGTGTTACCCTCTGTAACCTGAAATGCTGAAGAGTTTGTCACCATGAACTATCAGGATCAGGAAACATGTGGCGCATATTTCAAGGAATATGTCCATTACATTTACATTTCTGTATATAATCGAGTCTGGACCAGAGAGTCCTGTGATCAACAGCATGAGCATCGATCTGCGCAACTGGGAACCGATCACATGTGGCAACCAAGTCAGCGAATATGATCACCCGATCCTGTTAGGCACTCCGTATGAAAAGCACTTGGTACCGAAGGCCAATATTGTTAGCCCGACTTGACGGGTCACACCATATCAGAACCAGGCTCTGGATAACCAAGATCTCAGTCTACACAGAAATTATAATGTGGTAAGTTATCACCATCACCTCTGACCTTTAAGGAAGGGTTGATAAGACAAACGACCACATTATCCTAGGACAGTCTCTATGATCAACACTTTATCCGCCACGCTCGCGTGAAAGAACGCTGGCCAAGGCAATAAACCTTTCAAAGAGAGGTATTCAGTATAAGCATCACATAAAGTAGGGACACAAATAGTGGCTTTATAGACTGGCACCACACCACCAATGTTTGTGACTTGTCAGGGTAGAGGGGACTATCACCCCACACTGCCAAGGACTTCTCTCACGAAGCAGTCTTCACTAAGGTTAGCCTAAACTCCCATTCTTTCAGATTGTACGAAGCCCCCTTTGGCAAAGCACTAAGATGGTCGTAAGCCACTAAGGTAACCTTATTGCAATGCTCAAGCTGTGGAGTTAATGTTAGCCTTAGTAAAGGTTGTTTCAGTACAGGATACAGGGGACCAAGTCTGTGACCAGATTCAACGAGACAGCAACTAACAGCATGCCTACCTGGGGAGCTGAAAGGTCGGTGTCCTGTATTGAGATGTACCTCTGCTTTGAGTGCACGTTAATGACACAATACAGGACACATTTTAATGACACTAAGTGACAGCGTGTCTCTCAACAGCGGCTGCAAGACGTCATCACATACGTGTGTATGTCTGAACAAACACTGTGAGGTACATCACGAATTTATTCAGGAAATATGCAGGTGGTTAGGGATAATTTAAACCTCGATGAAATTACAACTGAAAGCACATTAACAAACAAAGTTTGGAAATATGATATTTATGAGGATTTCATGATGTGTGAAACAGCATATCACAGAAACGGTCACATTTACATGCCTTGTTTCATTCAGCAAAATGGTGGTAATTCTTTGTTTCAATATTCAAAGATTTCTATTTTCACAATTATTACTAATATCATAAACCATGTAACTTCTGAGCAGTGGGAAACAACACAATGCGCAACCTTCGTCTGGAAGATACATATAAGACTTAGAAGCCAGACTGATCTACATGCATACAGCTATGTTGTGTTAGGTCTGGGGTGGGGTGGTCTGGGGTGGGGTGGTCTGGAGTCCGACAAAAAGAAGGACTGTTTAGCAACACATGTGCCCCACAGATGACTTATATACCCGTCTGCATTAATCAAACACCACCTACTGTTTCAAATGGACAAAAACACTACATGTTGCTGTATGTATATGTCAACTTCGGCGAATTAAAACTGTTTAGAGGAATATATTTTCCTGGGATTAAAACAAAATGAAACTGAAATTGAAACCTGGTTACGAGTTAGGATAATCGGTTCAGAGCTCGAGATTTACACAGACACGTATTTATCAACGATGCCAGAACGTCAGGTCACCATGACCACGCCTCCAATCTGGTTGTCAACCTGAAGGCCACATCAAAATCAGATGTAGCCACCCTGCGGACTGATTACATCGGCCTGTCTCCTCAAAGATCCAGGGTTCATACCGGGTTGCTTGTTGGCCATGGCAATATTTCCACGGCGTTGTTCTGTAAATGTTTCATGACGCATCGAGAAAAGTAAGGGTTAGCTTTGTCATCCATGAACATGACGACAATCAAGGGGAGGGTGTAGGGTGTGGGTGGGTGTGGGTGGGGGGGGAAGCATGACGACAATCAAGGGGAGGGTGTAGGGTGTGGGTGGGTGTGGGTGGGGGGGGAAGCATGACGACCGTATCTGGTACTTCCTGTAGATAATGTTGACCATTGAGTGTCCCAAGTCCTGTAATAAAGATCCGACATGCAGTCATGTGAACTGTCACACCACACCTCCACTGAGCCGCCATATTGTTCAGCAGCAGTAATCATGTTACCGACGGCCGTCGGTACGCGGTAAAATATTGTACGAGTTATTGTAAGAGTTATTGTACGAGATATAGTACGGATTATACTAAACAGGACGCACAACGACATTCACTCATAACATGTCATATGCCAAATACCACCGGATGGCCCGCTGACTGAGGCAACCAAGTTTTACACAAGACCATATACCAGGGACAATCAGCAGAGACATCGTGTCTACCTTCTCTGTAGGTTATGTGTTATCACCATATCAAGCTAAGATGATGATCTTGAAGCTGACACATGAGAAGAAACACGCAACCGTGGAAGACGTACCAACAATTCAGTGCAACTAGGTGAAGGCAGGACGCAGTGCCATCCAAGGTGTCAGGTCACAGTGTGTTACACGGCATGTCGCTCGTTCTGTCGATGTGACGTCTACAATTGGGGGACGTTCTAGTGTGTGGGGCTGTCAAGTTGGACGGTGTTCAGTATCATGTACCTGACAGTTTCCTGACTGGGAAACAGGCTGGGCCAAGGAACTGAATGTACTTGGAGGTTGCCATAACAATGTTACGAGAGTGTGAGTCGACTTTCACGTCCCTATCAGTCCTAGAGGGATACAAGAAATACACTGTACAACACTGCTTTACCTTCTGGATTGCGAGCGCCCTTGCCATGAGACTAGTCCGCCACCTCTATACACACATACCTGGAACTGTATCGCAATATCCCATACATGCCACAGTAACAATAGGTTACCATTTACTATGTCAAAGGAAAGGATCCAAACCTCGTTGAACTGCCTGGATACTTTAGCAATGAAGAAATCATTAAATGGTAAATCTAAACGCAAAAAGAACGAAAACGTGTAGACAAATATACATGACAAGAAATGGCCCAATTTATAGTGGTGCCAATATTCAAGGTTCTAGCATTTATAACTGAGCTGCACGTGGGTATCTGCTGTAATATTCGCCAAATACATGTACAGTAACACCCAGCAACACCCCTCCCAGTTCATCGTGAATTGACTGACACATCCCAATTGCGAAGATGACAGAATTGACTGATCTAGACTCCATTATTTGAAGCCGCCGCCATATAGCTGAAATATTTCCTGAGCGCCGAAATAAACAACCAACCAACCAACCTGATTATAGGAAGACGAGGTTTTACCTTTTAAAACTAATTCTTCTCCTTCATATCAGCAGATGTAAATCACATTAGGCATACAAAAATAGCTACCGTTTGAGACCTGCCTGGCTTGAATCTTAACTTGAGAACATATTTTGATTCTTGGTTTGTTTATAAACAACAGCTGAACGTTGTGTCGTAAAAGACAGTACTCTTTCGACGTTCTCAGCTCCGAACCCCCGACAAACAACACATTCTTACTTCTGCCACCGGTTACACGGAAAAGCCATTGTCAAGGTAACACGACACGACGCACTCGCTGACGTGCGTTAAAACGAGGATCTCTCAGTCGCTTCTACATTTGCATTATGCTGACATATGATTTGTATTCCGGGAAACAGTACGCGGATGTAGCCGTCACTCTTGTCACATACAGCCTTTGATGTAACGTGACAGTTTGACGTGGCTTGACGTATGTTTATCTTCTCATGCCGCTGTAATATGTGGTCACCTTGTAGATTAACGCATTAATTGTCATTCGGTAACACTCGGCGTACTCCGTTAACAAACTTATTTCCGTTGACATCATGTCTTGAATAATCAGTTGCAGGATACGAAGCTTGACAACCCGATCATTAACTCCGAGATTAGTCTATCACACAGAGCTCGAAGCAAATATACAAGAAAGCCCACGCAAGTCTAGAAAATGTGGCAAGTCTTATTTTCCACAGCTTGAAGATGGAGAAAGTCTCAGGATCCATTTTATCATATTTTATTTTTTTCACTATGAGCTTTTTTTCTGTAAAATGTTCATTTCAGAGATCCGTTGTTCGTACACATAACTGTGTTGAGAGGTGAAGACACGCCCATGTCAAACACACTGCAACTATGCCAATCAGGAAATGGTGCTTTCACACTATAACACGGTGACCGTAGTAAACTATGGCGGTTGATAACGATTTTGGTGTCCACGTTTGTAAGGAGATTCTAGATATCTGGGTGTGCAGGATCGGAGTAATCACACAGTCTCACTGCCGGCTTCCACATCCTGTGTGTCACACACGACAAATTCATGAACAAATCTTTTGTAGAAGTCGCTCGCCGGGGTTCGAACCCGCAGCTTCTAATTCCCGTGTTTCAGGCTCCTGAATCGGTTGTAACAAATATATTTTCTCCTCGCCGCCATTAAACTGGATTGGCGCATCATTTTGTTGTTGTTGTACCAAGTTCGTTGTAATTCCGGCCCTTATGCGTGGTGAGGTAGTACCGTCTGAATGTTCTACTCCATGACATTCATTTGATTTACAGAATGTTCAGAAGTTAAAAGCCCTGAGGAAAGTTATGTTCATTGTTCATGGAAGTGTTTTTATAGTATTACTGATTAAGGGACTGGGGCATTTTTTTAAAGAAAAATGTACTTATCTTGATAATCTTCATCCTGACTAATAAATTACACGCGTATCAAATAAATATGCCCTCGTTTAAACACCCTCACTACGGTGGTTATCTAAATGAGCTAGCGCTCGCTATGCCCTTGCAGAGTTTATTTAAATAACTAACTTGAAGGGGTGATTAACCTATACATTAGCATGTATATATTGTCAACAAGTATCGATTATTTGTATTACACACAATGGTAAGTGATAAAACTGGTAATACAAATGTAAATATGATGTGTCAGAACGTCATCCATTATGTTTCTTGTTTTGATGAATTCCTGTCCTTGCAAAACCAAGGGAGCACCCGACTGATGACATGTCACGGTAACTGTGCATGTGTTGTCACGTGTTATCAGTTTCGACATAGAGTGGGGAGGGGGGAGGGGAGGGGCATTGTCACATTTCCCGTTGCCGTCAGTGTCAGCACGGCCCCCAGCGGGTTAAACATCACGGCTTGTCCGTGGCCTTGGCCAGCCTTGGCCGATAGATGATAAATTTGTATTTGTAGATTGTTTTAGATGGTTTGTGTATTGTTTATGCCGCAGCCAGCAATATTTCAGCGATACCATTAAAGATAATCCAGTGATCGACAAGACGAACATCGATCTACGCAACTGAGATGCGGATGCATTCATTGCAGAAGTCTGAACAATCATGGGTGCATGAAGACCACTCGCCCAAATCCTCGACAAACAAATTCTGTCACTTTTCACGATATCAGTGACTGTTTCGCATTCTCCCCATCACAGAGAATCAGAAGCACCCAGGTGTACTCACAATCCCTCTGGCACACAAACATCGGAGCGGGTTTGGACATGTCTCAGTAATGTCACGAGGTCTCATAATTGTATCCATAAATCAAGACTAAAATAAACATCTACTTGCCGTAAAACCCCTTACATATGGCATAGTCTCTAACGTTAATCTCATGATGATCACATCAACACTGTTTTAAACCAGTTGCTTGTAACTTGCTAAGCTGTACTGTCTCTGCTTACACTGACACTTTCGATTCCTGTCAGCTCAGACAGGGACATCTAAAACTCACTTCCACATCAGAGCAAACGATTTCTTCCTCCCCGTCTGCTTGTCGATATCTGAGATCCCCCGAACAACCCAACACGGGAACTGCATGAGCAGCGGAGCCAGGGAACATGGTCAACGGCAACAACTGCGCCTTCTTCTACCGACCAACACCACGCCGGCCTAGGGCGTGGTCGGGATGCATGCACGAGTCCTCTATAGATCTAGGACTTAATGTGATTCCTGCTACAGTAGTCAATATAGTTACACTGTAAGCCAGGTCTATTTGGTCTTCTATATCGAGACTGAGTGGCTTTGTAAGGATTGTTACACTAGGGTGGGGCAGAGCCTTACTAATGTACAGTGCTGTATAAGATTAAATGATCATACTATACTCCTCCAAACATATTGAAGATCACAGAATATAAATGACAAGTAAGAAGACAACGATACATGATTACAATGAACATCGCGGTTAGTAACGGCAGTAAAACCTACTGCAAAAACACATTAGATAACGCTTGTGTCGCACACAGTAAAGCCACACACGCGTCTCACGTGTCATGCCTACCGTTGATACATTACATGAATGTCGACTAATTAGTGCGTTATTTTCCCGCCATTTCTCAGGTTGATTGTGTTGATTATTCATGGTGTATTTGATTTTGTTCACAGTGTCCAAGAGTGGCCGTTTGCCCTGTCTTGCTCTCCCGGTGTGGAGACCCGCTCTGTCACTTACACACATCCAGACGTCCGACGGCGATTCTTCATCGTCGACGTAGTCGTAGGTGAGGCTACGGCCTTGGCCGACACCCCGACTAGCCGCACAATCCGTCCACTTCTATCGATGATCTTGTTTCCCTGCTTGGGTCCCGTGGCTGGTCTTCTTGGTTATTCTCGCTGGACGGTCTCGCTGGACGGTCTCGCTGGATGGTCTCGCTGGACGGTCTCGCTGGATGGTCTCCCCGACTGACCATTTCAGTCAGGTTTATATACACAGAGCCATACGTATGATAAGAGGGGATACACCGTCTGTTTTGCTGAATACATTACATAGGTGACAACATTACATAGGTGACAACATTACATAGGTGACAACATTACATAGGTGACAACACTACGTAGATTTAGGCTCAATCTGGACTTATATTGAAACAAATAGATCATTTGAATAATGAAGTTTAAGTCTATCTCTAATGAAATAATTTAGTCTATGACAACTGCATGTGCGCGGTGGGGCAGTCTAGCAGCTAAACTGTTCGCTGTACAATATGTGAAGCCAATATCTGGTGTATTGCAGGAATATTGCTGTCTGTTGTCCACTGCATCAGACACCTTGCCTTACAGATTATCTGTTGTACACTGCATCAGACACCTTGCCTTACAGATTATCTATTGTACACTGCATCAGACACCTTGCCTTACAGATTATCTATTTCATATTGCGTCAGGACCACCGACTTACAGATTACCTGTTATACACTGCATCACATACCTTGCCTCACAGATTATCTGTTGTACATTGCATCAGACACCTTGCCCTACAGATTATCTGTTTCATATTGCGTCAGGACCCAGGACTTACAGATTAAATGTTGTACACTGACTTACAGATTATGTCTTACATTGCACCAAGGCCCTTGGCGTATGCCTAGCACGTCATGACTTCCACAAAGGGATATTCATGGTTCCTCAACGTTGCTTCAAATACCTATCCAGACACACCTAGAAGATTTCTGAATTCCTATTTAAACAAAAAATGTTTCAGTAATCAAGATGCAAAATACACTGACACATGTTTCACAATTACGCAGGACCAGTTCAGAATCTCTTACAATTTTGAACTACAATCTGTAGTATCTGCGTGTCTATCAACGTTTAAGGACAGCAACCTGGAGTAGGCTAGAAAGTAACTGACAAAGAGGGTTATCTCCCTTGAGACGGAATATCCGTCATTTTTCCTCTGTGACAGTATTCTGTTGAGTGTTTTGATAGGATATCCATCACTCGTCGGCCTTGTTTACTGGTTCACTGACCCAATCCCATCATGCCTTGGGTTGTGGGCCATAGCGTGTAATAACCGTGCATCCATAACTCACACGTGCCAATCCTCCGTACACGCCTGTCAGCGGTACCCGCGCACCGCTGGAGTTTGATGGTTGCCACGTGAAGCGAACATGAATATGATATACGGTGATTGGAGATAAAACATTTCTCTCTTCAACTAATTTTTCTGCCGCACCGTTTCATTTTATACAGTTTTATAGTTGAATGCCTCTTACCATAGATGATCTTGGTATTTAATGGAATAGAAACAAAATGACTATGTTACTTAAAACTGTTTCCGAAGCATAGTAAGTATTAACTGTTTGTTTGACGTCTTGGACAAATGTGAACAACGGCAGAAAGCATACTGTTCCGGGTGGCGCCCTTCGTGAAAGTCTCGTGCGGTGTTCTGCCAGTGATCTCTACTCTGACACGCCCCTTCTTCAAATACCGTGTCCTCCTGTGTTTTAGGTACACAAACCGACTGCCGTACAGAACTGTAGAGACAACACATCGCTATTGTGTGTTAAAGGCGGACCGCATTCTTTACTTGAGACGTCTCCATCACGGTGTGGCGCAGACGACAGGTGCAAGGGTCACGTGGAGGAAGTAGAACTTCATTTGGCGCGGAAGATGCTGAAGGAGTTTTTTTTCCGATTAAGAGGCAATATTTACGAAGCATACGTTGTCTTGACATGACGTCTTTCCGTAACTGAACTAGTGTCTGTCTGTGTCCTCAACTGGGCTGAAAAATTCGAGAGAAACTGCATACACGTCTTTCAGTATTTCGAGAAAACGGATTACACCAACATCAAAGGTATGCAAACGCCACTAAAAACAGTATAGCCGTTTTGAGACAGGTAGACGTTTTTATTGACATATGGCATGGCTGCATTCCTGTCACAAAAATATACATTAAAATACACCGCAGTATTGTTCGGTTGATTTTTCAACATTCTTCAAAACGGTGAGTGAGTGCTTCATGAAGTATTCCAGCTTTATGGTAATTGAATGTGCTTCAACACTCCTTGTGCCGACATTGGGAGTAGGTCCTGTACAGGGGAGCGAGCGAGCGAGCGCTTAAGCCACAAGACTACCCCATCATCAATATTTATAGCATTACGGGAGATGAAGGTACTTGATTATGTTTGTGACGCTCCAAAGTGGAGATGCCAACGTCGCCTTAGTGACAGATATATCATGATTTGCATGATGATATGTCATGACAATGGTACCCAAAGCCAAGGTCAATGTGTCTATTAGCATTGGGTATATCAGGTTTGGAAGAGAGACTGTAGCCCTCAAGCGTACAAGCTCGGGGCCTTCACTGAAACGCTCGTTCGTCACACTAAACGTCACAGAGCCGATCAGTGATACGCTGAGTCAGCGAAATGTGACGGCCGACTCAGGGGGACCAGTACGAATTGCCGCAGGCGAGGAGATATTAATATATTATTGCTTTTCTGTCTCGTTCAGTGTCCGCTACATATCCCCTCCTGTGACTGGGATATCACTGTCCTAAAGACACATCCCAGATGATATAAGATGATCGCCTCACGGCTAATGGTATGATACGTGGTTTTTCACTGTAATGAGTTACTATTTGTGAGAAATATCTTTCATGATCCTGTCACAGTTTATACTTCCAAAAAGTATTGGCACGTTTGCACACACGTCTAATAGCACGCCATTTAGCTGGAGATGCAAACATATGCATAAACTAACACAGTATCTGATAAGGCTGTTGCTGTCTACATCAAAATAGAAGCAACATGAACATGAAACACAGTCAAGTCCATCACACTATTCCATTCACACCATGAGCATTTTATCCATCTCAAATAGTGATGGCGTCACCATCAGTGACCAACACAAACACATGGACAGGCGATTACTGTACCCGGAAAACCCAGGAACAAGTTGGGAATCGCATCGGACATGACAGTGTCCAAGGTTAATGTGTCCACCACATGTCTACTCTATTAATGTTTGGAAGCTTCAGTGAGTCTTCATCGTGTGACTTCGGTCATGCAGCTTCTTTGAATCCCTCACTGGGTAGAGTAGGCGCGACTGGATCTTAACAGGACTCCAAAGGCTGCACCTGTTGGTATATTGTTCTGTAGCATCGGTTAAGTTGACAATCGGAAAGCTGATGTCGTGTCTTGAGGAGAGAGTCTTTATGACCTAGATCTGACATAGACCATGATCTGACACAGACCAAGATCTGACACGGACGATACGGTCTCCACCAATTTCTAGTTCAGGCGAAAAGTGTGGGGAGTGGGAACTTGGTATGATTACAGACCATCATCAGATCATATTTACGCCTGACCTTTAAGTAAAACGTTGTGGTCAAACTACTTTGTCTTGATGTTGTTGACCACACCAGAATTTCCTGTGAACGAAGAAACATGTAAGCAAGACGCTGAACACCGTGGTATGTCTTCATGTTGATATCTCGGAACAGAAACGGTGATTCATGATTCATAATTCATGGTTTGGGCAGATTTTCCTGGTCAGCTGGGAGGTTGACGTTTTCGAGACATGTCCACGTTTCATTGACACACAGTAGTTAACAGTTAGGGCAGTGGTGCTTTCGTTTAATTGTTATGGTATTTGAGGTGCTGTCGGCTGGAACAAGGGCAAGCTTTGCATGTCGGGCAGCCAGACGTTGTATTGTTGTTGGTCCCTCTTCGGTTACTGCGTTCTACCAATGTGGCAAGTCACACACCGACTACAAACAAGTAGAAACTCCTTATAGACGGAATAGAGTACCACGAGGGTAGCTTAGATAGAAGATAACTCTCCAAACATTTTCACAGTGAATAACAACACAGACATGGGAGAAACAGAACACAAATTTCAAACATAACAATACACAATCAAGACAATGACGGATGTTTACAACACAGTCACGAGAGACATTAACAAACATTTACATAGACTGGCAACTTGCCTCTGAATGGGAACATATTTTAGAGTTAAAATGATCCCAAATGATATACATAAATTATGATAAAAAGGGATCAGAGACTTTCGTCATCTTCAGATCGGTTAGGTTGGTTTCAGGTTTTGTACTACATACTGACATGCGCAGTCAAACCAAGGTCTACACACGTGGAATTAATGTTTATGAAATATATTGGAACATTCAGACAAGTGGGCTCACTAGCACAAGCCGCCTTTGAATTTCAATCAATTTCTTTGAAGTGAGATCCATCACAACTTTCTGTGACAGATCGATGTCGAGGCCTGTCACCTGTCATTGCTGACAGATCGATGTTGAGGTATGTCACCTGTCATTTGCTGACGGATCAAGATGTTTCAGCGGTGACGTGTCATTGTTTAACACCATCTTACCTCACTAATACACAACGAATGTTGTCCGAAAAAACTCACTATGAAGATGCAATGCTGAGGCGCTGCTATACGCCGTGAACCAATATTTCTCTCGTTGTCCAGTGCCGCTGAAGTCACCTACAGGGGCTAATTGTGGACCCCGTGAGTGACAGTACATACCTTAATGGCAGTTTTCAGTGTTACAGACCCCTGTGGCTGTCCGTCCACCGGTGTGCTATACTTAGACTTTACTATATTTAGAGACTGTACATGAATCCTTTCTGATGTACAGAATATTTTAGATCGTTCTAGAATTTTGCGGATACAAGGTGGTCGAGCTCATCTCATCATCTCACCTTACAACCCAAGAACGCCAGCTTTGTTTGTGAAGATCAGTACACCCTACCAGACTTGTAGTTCTGTCACTGAGAGGTGAATATCACCATCACTGTCTTCATTGCTACAGCGCTGCTCTTGTATCATACGGCCTCTGAAATTGTATTACCACTCTATTTTGTTCTGTTTGCTTGTCAGCAAAATATGGCGGTGGTTTGTAAATGATAGAGAATGGACCAGGCAATTCAGTGATCAACAACATGAACATTGATCAACGTTTTAATGGGATACGATAGCATGTGTCTTACGACAAGCATGGATTGCTGAAGGCCAATTCTCATCCGGATATTTACAGGGTTAGATAAGCATTGGTTGCTGAAGACCTGTTCTCACCCGGATATTTAAGGGGTGAGACAAGCATTGGTTGCTGAAGACCTGTTCTCACCCGGATATTTAAGGGGTGAGACAAGCATTGGTTGCTGAAGACCATTTCTCACCCGGATCTTCACAGCTATGTACTGCCATAGTAACACCGTCGCACGTAGTTGTATTCTTTTGGGAACTAAGATAATATAGAACGTAGCTAATTACATCCGTTCTATGCTTGTTGGTTCTACAGTATGTTCCTTCACTGCCTAATTCCTGTTTAATGTTGTAAATTTGAGAATAATCATGCATGAATTAACTAACATTATTGTCACTCCCTGAACACATAGGTAGAGGGGGATAATCTTGTAGCATCACTATCATGAGGATTTCCTTATGCGTGCGTGTGTGCGTGTGTGTGCGTGTGTGCGTGTGTGCGTGTGTCTCTCGGTCAGTTACAATGCTCTACTAGGCAAATCTCGACATTAACATTACGAGACATGTATTTTTGAGAAAGCAACACATTCTTCAAGAACTGCGACTGACAAGAATGTCATAATATTTATATGAACGAGACCCGTCAGGGTGCGGAAAGGCCAAGTGCTATTGACACCTAATCTTGCTGACATATACATATATTGTATATATAGTACTGTTAGCTAGGATTAGGTGTGTCGAGTGTGCTTGCTGTCTGGTCAAGCTCCCTCAAGCAGACAGGACGCAAACACACTCAGTCACTGGGTCGGGATAACAAGTATTTTGGTTCTTTACAAGCCACATTATAACGATGTGGAATAAAATGGAACAATTTTAGTAAAGACAGACCTCCTTATCGAAAGTTTTATTGCATATGAACATGTATATACACATGTTTTAAACATAACATTAGTTCTATTTTATGAAACTCTGGATTGGTATAAACCTTGATTGTATAAGCGAGGGGTGAGTTGTTGTCTATACACTTTCAGACTGTTGTCGCTGATGGACAAATACGGAGTGTTGCGAATATTTGTCATGAATTCCGCCAGTTAGAAATGCCCCCAGCGTTTACAGCCGGAGCTGTCTGTGGATAGGCGATTACGTCTTAAATGTTGTAATGAACATTTGATTCGATATAGCCGAACCTGAGGCGCTGACGCATACTTTGTCAGAACCGGGCACCTTGTCGCGAACACCTGATTTCATCACTATTTCATAGTGATTCATAAACACATGCTCAGTCATCGTATGACATGATGTCAGTGACCGGATAATCTGGTTCTGACACATTTGTTACGAACAAAAGCATACAGCTGTAATATTGCAGAAACAATATGTGGCCATGATATAGTCACATCTGCACAATCGATCCTCAGGCGCAACATCACCGTTCATTTTATAAAGTTTCTTCAATTGGGAACGGTATAATCTTACTTTTTGATTTGATTGGTGCCCTGAGCCCAGACACCTGTGAGTCCAAATGTAGGTCTTCTAATACCATCGACTGAGATACACAATAGTGGGCAGCTGCAACACAGACAATATGAAATACTGACACATACGGTGGAGACATCAGATGATCCTAAAGCAGCTGATCACAGAACTAACCTTTTTTGACAAAATCATGACGATGCATTTTCATCCCAAGCCCTTTGACGTGCAATATACAAATGCTTGCGGTTCTCAGTTTCTTAACTAGGCATATAGTTAACATTTCGGCCTTTACCACGTAGAGTGGCAGTATGACAGATATAGTGGCTGTATGACAGATATAGTGGTTGTATGACAGATATAGTGGCAATGTGGCACATAGAGAGGCAACATGACAGGTAAAGGGGAAGTATAACACACAGAGGGGCTGTATGACAGATATAGTGGCAATGTGGCATATAGGGAGGCAACATGACAGGTAAAGGGGCAGTATAACACATAGAGGGGCTGTATGACAGATATAGTGGCAATGTGGCATATAGAGAGGCAACATGACATGTAAAGGGGCAGTATGACAATTTCACAGACAATCTGACAGGTGTAGGGGAAATATAACACACAGAGGGGCAAAATGTCTGGTATGGGTTTGGGGAGGGGGGTTGCGATAGGGCATTTAAAGGGGCACACTGACAGTTATAGGTCTGATATGACAGATAGTAGGGTATTATGCCAGATACAGAGTCAATGTGGCAGACGAGTGTTTTACCCATACTATGTAATCAAACATGTGAAAAAAAACATTAAAAAAACCCTCGTTTTAAATGTACGTCAAACAGAGACTGGTTGCTAATCTGGTCTGTGCATGAATACAATCGATAGCCGAGGCATTGGTGACATTCAGTGACCAAAACACAAATTGTTCTAAGGATAAGGACAAACTTTCTGGATGAACAACTTCTTTATTGAGGTGAAGCAATGTTTTCTATACAGATTCATCTGAATAAAGTCGTTCCCCCATAAAGTTTGTCCTTATCTGACTCACTAGCTTCTAAACATGCCACCCCAAAAGCAACCTGTTCTTGGAAACTTGTGTGTGGAGCCGCGGGCGACAACAACGTTCGTCTGAGAACTATTTCACCTAGTGGTAGCACGGACACCAACTGTGACAACATGAAGCTGATGCTGTATTTGGAACGTTTTCTCAGTGCAGTTGAGATTCCTGTACTTTATTGGTTGGCGTCGATGCGGGAGTCGAATCCCTACTTGCAATGGTGGTAGAGTAGGTTGGCGTTGTATGCAGCCATACATGTATGCTGCATAGGATATGCCCTTTTCATAAAAACAGTAATAACAAAAAGGAAAAGGAGCTGTGCACTACTGGGAAATCTCATCTACGAGCAAGTGAGTGTAGCGATGAGGGTACATACATCTTTCGATTTTTAGACGTTGCTTTTAATTACCAAATATGATATGAAGTCCAGCTTGTTCTTTACACAGATGTAACGTTCACGTATTTATTAATAACTGTATATCGGGGTAAAGTCTTTGAAACTGGGTTGAACTGTAAGTAGTCTTTGTTATACTTTGTTAGTAAATAAAAATCAAACAACTGAAAATATGTTTCTTTTTTCCTAGCAAAATCTGTTACTTTTTCCGTTTCTGTTTTTCCTGCTACTTTTTCTGATAGTCGGTGTTGTCTGTCAAGACTTCAGCCACATGTGCATGTCGCCTTCGATGGCGGCAGAGATAGCGTGATGGAAAAACATTCACTTGGCGGCTAAGTATATCCTCCTCTCTGGTATAATGTTATAAGAGAGGCTTCATGGGGATGTAAACATTGACTTCAGGTAATGCTACATTACAGAGAAGAAGTTTAGCATAAGCGGAGCAACGACACTAGCACGCCTGTACTGCCAGTGTATGCTTGTAGTGCCCGTGTATGCTTGTAGTGCCAGTGTATGCTTGTAGTGCCAGTGTATGCTTGTAGTGTCAGTGTATGCTGGTAGTGCCAGTGCATGCTGGTAGTGCCCGTGTATGTCTGTACTGTCAGTGTATATCTGTAGTGTCAATGTATGTCTGTAGTGCCCGTGTATGTCTGTACTGTCAGTGTATATCTATAGTGGTGTCAATGTATGTCTGTAGTGCCCGTGTATGTCTGTACTGTCAGTGTATATCTATAGTGGTGTCAATGTATGTCTGTAGTGCCCGTGTATGTCTGTACTGTCAGTGTATATCTGTAGTGTCAGTGTATGTCTGTAGTGCCCGTGTATGTCTGTACTGTCAGTGTATATCTGTAGTGTCAATGTATGAATGCAGTGCCCGTGTATGTCTGTACTGTCAGTGTATATCTGCAGTGTCAATGTATGACTGTAGTGCCCGTGTATGTCTGTACTGTCAGTGTATATATGCAGTGTCAATGTATGTCAGTAGTGCCTGTGTATGTCTGTACTGTCAGTGTATATCTATAGTGGTGTCAATGTATGTCTGTAGTGCCCGTGTATGTCTGTACTGTCAGTGTATATCTATAGTGGTGTCAATGTATGTCTGTAGTGCCCGTGTATGTCTGTACTGTCAGTGTATATCTGTAGTGTCAATGTATGTCTGTAGTGCCCGTGTATGTCTGTACTGTCAGTGTATATCTGTAGTGTCAATGTATGAATGCAGTGCCCGTGTATGTCTGTACTGTCAGTGTATATCTGCAGTGTCAATGTATGACTGTAGTGCCCGTGTATGTCTGTACTGTCAGTGTATATATGCAGTGTCAATGTATGTCTGTAGTGCCCGTGTATGTCTGTACTGTCAGTGTATATCTGTAGTGTCAATGTATGTCTGTAGTGCCCGTGTATGTCGGTACTGTCAGTGTATATCTGCAGTGTCAATGTATGAATGCAGTGCCCGTGTATGTCGGTACTGTCAGTGTATATCTGCAGTGTCAATGTATGAATGCAGTGCCCGTGTATGTCAGTACTGTCAGTGTATATCTGCAGTGTCAATGTATGAATGCAGTGCCCGTGTATGTCGGTACTGTCAGTGTATATCTGCAGTGTCAATGTATGAATGCAGTGCCCGTGTATGTCGGTACTGTCAGTGTATATCTGCAGTGTCAATGTATGAATGCAGTATCCGTGTATGTCGGTACTGTCAGTGTATATCTGCAGTGTCAATGTATGTCTGTAGTGCCCGTGTATGTCGGTACTGTCAGTGTATATCTGCAGTGTCAATGTATGAATGCAGTGTCCGTGTATGTCGGTACTGTCAGTGTATATCTGCAGTGTCAATGTATGAATGCAGTGCCCGTGTATGTCGGTACTGTCAGTGTATATCTGCAGTGTCAATGTATGAATGCAGTGTCCGTGTATGTCGGTACTGTCAGTGTATATCTGCAGTGTCAATGTATGAATGCAGTGTCCGTGTATGTCGGTACTGTCAGCGTATATCTGCAGTGTCAATGTATGAATGCAGTGTCCGTGTATGTCGGTACTGTCAGTGTATATCTGCAGTGTCAATGTATGAATGCAGTGCCTGAAATAACGGATACTAATGTTGGCGAGAAGTACTTTCATTTCTAATGTCATAACTCTCTCTCTCCATTACAGTACAGTGCACTGCAGTTTCTGGAATCGTGCCGTTCGATATGTCACTGGGGGTCGTGCCAATGTCAAGTAATGTCCAAACAAAACTAGTTCGGCAGTGAATGGTCTTGTTGCTTCATTTGCTTTCAAGAGGATTTCTTTAGGTTAACACGATAAAAGAGGGCTCTTTTCCAAATTATTTCAATTAAACCACAGCACACATTACACAACCAAACTATCTCTCAACGTCCTCAGGCGTTTTACTCATCAAAACGTGAAAGGCTGCTTTTTGTTGAGGAATGTCCACACACGCGACACCATGGCGAGTTCCATGGTAAGCTAACCCATATCCCCCGAACGTCAGAAGCTGGAGCGGGTCAGTGCTAACTAGCGGGAAGCTATGTGTGCTTGAAAATGATGTTCGCTTGTTTGACACCGTCCCTCGGAAGGTAAGGTGTTTTGCGACCAATCCATTGAGTTAATGTCGACTTAGCGTGTACGAATAAATGCTCACCCTGGTATTTTATACGCCTTAACGAGGGATTCACCATTAGTCTGGTAAGTGAGTTATTAAGGCTGGATAATGAACAGCTTGACTCACGCTAGACATCCGTAATCATGTCTAATTCTGTATGCTATATGTGTCTGTGTCACAAAGGGTTACAGAAAAAATCGCCACACTCGAAACAGAATTTAGCCCATTATTATTTTGCTATTTGAAACATTTACGCTAACTTTACTGTCTCCAATCACACTCACTGTTCCCAAGACGCTAAAATTCAATAAAATTCAAAATATTCCAACATCTGAAATTAATAACTCGCTAACTTTAAATCATGTAAGTGGGTACAACGCGTGTTAATGTGTTTGCTTGCTGGTTTCCTAATTATATCTGGACCAGACAATCCAGTGATTGACACCATGACGATCGATCTACCTAAATGGTAAACGATGACACTCATCAACCGAGTCAGCAAGCCAGTAAGCCCGATCCTCTCAGTATTGGCCAAATGTCTAAACATTGTCTCCCGCCCTAATCCCCGACCTCGCACAGACCGTTAAAGGGCAATCTGTCTGGGAGACATGGCCGATGTCTGCAGATGTAATCAGACAGGGTGCAGACTTAAGACAGGAATATCCGTCATTAATAGCAGCTTGTTCACCGTATCTCGTCTGATATCTATGTACTAAATATCGCTGAACATAAAGTCTCTGGAGGCATATCATTATCTGCTGCCGGACCAGGAACTCTAAAGTACAACTTCACATTATGCCAGAGACAAATTCGCGACTGATGTACTTCGCCTGGTGTTTCACGCCGCACACAACAATAATGAAGGATTTCTGTAAACAATTGAGTCTGGACCAGTGATCCAGTGATCAACACCGTGAGCATCATTCTACTGAACTGGGATACGATGACGTGTTATCCTTGTCAGCAAACTGGACCACACGATTCTGTCACCTCTTACGACAAGCCTGGGTTGGTAGACTGACTCTAGGTACTTTGACAGGTGACCGACCAAAGGAATTGTTTAAATGTGACAGATGACTGATCAACGACAGTAACAATAAGTACTTATGACCTATGATTAGTATTTCAAAATACAAAATACAACACCAGCCGCAGATCAGCTCAAACGTTTATTCCGAGGCATGGCGATGTTTTACAGATATAACGGAACACCCAGTCGGTAGTGTGTACAACGGGACAATAGTTCACATAAACTATAGACATTTACGAGTACGGCTATGGTGTTCAATGATCAGCTTGATCATGTCAGTATGCTATTTGAGACCTCATTGCGTGGATCCTCGCAAATCTAAGGGCGGTAACTGTAAGGCGTATCACTTGTTACGTAATCCAGCGAGTTGTGGATGAAGTGCATCATTGCGACAAATGTTAGTCGTGAATAACGGGTCCGTGCGATCCCACGGTAGAACTGTGTCAGCTGCGTCCGCAGTAGTCAGGGTACGGTATACTGAGGTGCCCGTCACATGCTGATGTTACTGATGGCGCACATGAGTGAGCAGATTGTACCGCCGCCTCACCACAGAGATGTACCTCGGCCAGATAAGATTCTGACAAGGCAGTCGTGAATCAACAGTGTGGTTAGATCCAGGTAACGAGAGCTTCCTTGACAGTAAGCCTTAGACCACCTGTGCCCTGTTAGGGTAAGCCTTAGATAGTCCAGACCTTTTAGTGTAAGCCTTGGACCACTTGTATCCTCTGAGAATAAACCTTAGATACTCTTGTTCCTTTAGTGTAAGCCTTGGGCCAATTGAATCCTCTGAGAATAAACCTTAGATACTCTAGTCCCTTTAGTGTAAGCCTTGGACTACTTGTATCATCTGAGAATAAACCTTGGATACTCTTGTTCCTTTAGTGTAAGCCTTGGGCCACTTGTATCCTCTGAGAATAAACCTTAGATACTCTAGTCCCTTTAGTGTAAGCCTTGGACTACTTGTATCATCTGAGAATAAACCTTGGATACTCTTGTCCCTTTAGTGTAAGCCTTGGGCCACTTGTATCCTCTGAGAATAAACCTTAGATACTCTAGTCCCTTTAGTGTAAGCCTTGGACTACTTGTATCCTCTGAGAATAAACCTTGGATACTCTTGTCCCTTTAGTGTAAGCCTTGGACTACTTGTATCATCTGAGAATAAACCTTAGATACTCTTGTTCCTTTAGTGTAAGCCTTGGACTACTTGTATCCTCTGAGAATAAACCTTAGATACTCTTGTTCCTTTAGTGTAAGCCTTGGGCCACTTGTATCCTCTGAGAATAAACCTTGGATACTCTTGTCCCTTTAGTGTAAGCCTTGGACTACTTGTATCATCTGAGAATAAACCTTAGATACTCTTGTTCCTTTAGTGTAAGCCTTGGGCCACTTGTATCCTCTGAGAATAAACCTTAGATACTCTAGTCCCTTTAGTGTAAGCCTTGGACTACTTGTATCCTCTGAGAATAAACCTTGGATACTCTTGTCCCTTTAGTGTAAGCCTTGGACTACTTGTATCATCTGAGAATAAACCTTAGATACTCTTGTTCCTTTAGTGTAAGCCTTGGACTACTTGTATCCTCTGAGAATAAACCTTAGATACTCTTGTTCCTTTAGTGTAAGCCTTGGGCCACTTGTATCCTCTGAGAATAAACCTTGGATACTCTTGTCCCTTTAGTGTAAGCCTTGGACTACTTGTATCATCTGAGAATAAACCTTAGATACTCTTGTTCCTTTAGTGTAAGCCTTGGGCCACTTGTATCCTCTGAGAATAAACCTTAGATACTCTTGTCCCTTTAGTGTAAGCCTTGGACTACTTGTATCATCTGAGAATAAACCTTAGATACTCTTGTTCCTTTAGTGTAAGCCTTGGGCCACTTGAATCCTCTGAGAATAAACCTTAGATACTCTAGTCCCTTTAGTGTAAGCCTTGGACCATTTGAATCCTCTGCGAATAAACCTTAGATACTCTTGTTCCTTTAGTGTAAGCCTTGGACCACATCATACCACTCATGTCACCTCAGAGTAAGATCACCTTACGGTAAGCTTCAGACCTCGTGTACCCTTAGAGTAAGCCTTAAACCGCTCTTGTCCCCTGAGTATAAGCCTTACGACACACGAGGTCGTTTCTAAAAAAGAAATGACTTATTTACGTATTCATATTCATGTACAATATATCATAACCACTGTATTCATAGAAAAGTGCACTGACATCACCCTGGGTTATCAACATATGTCACTGTGCCTGAGTTCGTGCATGCCCACGTTAACGTCTTCCAGATTAGATGACGCCGTGCCCGCCGCCACAAACTGTGACTTGATGTAGAATCAGACAAAACACATGTACCATCACCATGACGCGATAAAATCAGGTGCATTGCTACAAACACAAGGCAGAAAACTGAAAAGAAACAAGCACGAAAAACGAATTCTTCCATGTGACCAACTTTTGCGTTCACGACTCGTTAACAAGTGTATGTGCCAGTGTTAGAGTTGATGTTTAAAGGGCACCGCACTGATGATAAATGAGTGAGGGGATTTAGTTTTAGCAACAGCAGATAATCCGGTGATCAACAGCATGAGCATCGATCAATAATACTGGGATACGATGACGTGAGTCAGTCAAGTGATCAAGCCTGTCCGTCAGGTCTCGTAAGTAGCCTCTTGCGATAAGTATGGGTTACATGTTACGAGGGAATGTCAATAAGTTTTGAGTCTTGAGCATTTTTCACACCCAGGTGTCACAGCCTATGGTACAACATTGAACCTTGGGGTGTAGCTGATGTGATATATACGTTTTGGTATCCTACTCTCAGAAGTTATTGAACAGCTCACATTAACAGATAGAGACCACCCTCACGGCAGTGAAAATTAATAAAATTGAGTATAGAGCAGTAATTAAGTTTTTAGTTCTTGAAGGAAACTCGGCGAAGATGACCCCCGTCCAGGTCGCCCAACAACAAGCACTAGTCAGGAAAACATTGACAGAGTGCATAGACTTGTGCTGGAAAATCGTCGAATCACACGTTAGAGGAAACCACAGGCATTTCACACGGATCCATCGCGACAATTCTTCATGAACATCTCGTCATGTCTAAGGTGTGCGCAAGATGGGTGCCAAGAATGCTTACAGATGAAATGAAGCAAACAACGGTCACCATAAGCAACTCCATGCTAACCAGATACAACAAGAATCCAGAAGATTTTCAGTTTAGGCTTGTAACCTGTGATGAAACCTGGATCCACCACTATGATCCTGAGAGCAAACAAGAATCCATGGAATGGAAACATGTCACTTCTCCCAGGACCAAAATGTTCAAAGCCTCCACATCAGTGCAGAGGGTAATGGCGACAGTCACGATAGCAAAGGTGTCATCCACATAGATTACTTACCAAAAGGTAGAACAATGAATGGGGTATATTACGCTGACTTGTTGAGACAAGTGCGACAGTCAATCAAGGTGAAGCGCCGGCCAAGATCAGACTTGGTATTCTTGTACATCAAGACAATGCTCCAGTACACACCTCTCGCGTTGCAGCCGCTGCTGTCCAGGAATGCGGGTACGAAATCTTGCATCATCCTCCCTACTGGCACCAAGTGATTACCATCTGTTCCCAAATCTCAAGAAGCACTTGCGTGGTCGTAGATTTCAGGATGATAATGAGCTTATTGCTGCTACTGAGGCTTGGTTTGAGGACCAAAACGGCGCCTTGTACAGAGATGGCATCAGCGCCTGGCAGAAAAAGATGGAACAAGTGTCTTGACTCACAAGGGTACTATGTTGAAAAATAAATGTGGTTCATACCAATATTTTGTGTTTTTCTATGCAAGGCTCAAAACGTATTGACATCTCCTCGTAACCCGGATATTCACGAGGATAATATCAGTGACTGTCCCAGAAAATGTATTGAAACCAAATCCTGTCTTAGGGCGTCATTCATCCAGCAGTATCACTAGGCCACAAATATTGCCCGAAAATGTCTCGGCTTTGCAAGATCAGTGGGTAGCCCAGTGCAGACAGCACCGGCTCATCGCTACCATTATTCCTGTTTCGACTTCCTACATATGCAAAATGTGTCAATATAGGTCAAGAATGGCGCCGGTGGAAACATCCACCCCTTAATATTAGAGGATGACGCCACGTAAAGACGATTAGACGTACGACCTTCAGTTCCTTGTGGAGACCATCTGCCCTCCAAGCCCAGCAGAGCGAACCCCAGGGTCACGAACCAACCATTCCCCACGTGGTGGAACAGGCTCCAGTGGGAGGCGTGGCAAACGACCACCATGTCCAAGGACTGCTTGACAGCACCCAGTCACGTTATCAAAGATATTATCTTACCTCACCCATAAATATCGTTTTCTGACTGGCTCAGCTCTCTTCTATTATTTTCAATGTAACCGTCTTACAAGCGGGGTATACTGTAACGAACCCTCGAGGTTTGTTTACGTTCCCCTCGGCCTTCGGGCTCAGGGAACATAAACAAACCTCGAGGGTACATCAGCTAGTGTCCCCCTCGTGACCCAGTGAACAAGTAATAACGTAAATTATTACCTGTTACTGGACAAATACACTTTCAAAGATCTATTGGTTTTTCCTGTCAAGCTCACGGCAAAAGTAAACTAGTTAAACCTTCAATCATAAGTCGTCGTTTAACAAAATATACGAGCGCTACATGTAATTTCAATTCTCAATAAAACACTGTACAAACAGGTCTTAAAATACTATCAAGAAAGTCATAACATAAACCTTTCTCAATGTCACCTTGGTGTCTAACACTCGATATCTAAATGAGTCAAACTGTTGATCATTATAGAGAGTTCATGGGTTTTTCTCCGTCGCAGTATTTTTGGTTTCATAAAAAGAGATGCACTCACGTGGCAGAAGTACTCCAGCTGTAAAACAGAAAGAAGGAATAGAATATCACGACGCCTTTATCCAAATGTTGCGGCTTATCAGAGAGGAAACACGGAACACAGGCTTGCGTATGTCTAGAGTCAAACCACGAATTTGGTGAGACAAGAGAGACGTTAACCACCAGTCTAACCCCTGTCTAACAAAGACACAGCTTTCTTTCATATAGAGCATTTTCGCATCAACTGTAGAGCCACAGCATGTGTCTACAGGTTATATACCCGACTTAGCTAGTGAGGTAGTTGGTTGTACGACGCATGTACCAATATTTCGGCAATATCATCGTACCCGCGAGGGGATGTTCAGAGTGACGAGCCAACGCTTTAGCCACCATGCTATCAACAATATTTCTTTCTTGCCCCTGCTGTGCCAAATACAATGATGTCTACTTTGTTTGAACATGGTTTTAGAGAAAGATGTGGACACAACCAGTCATACTCAACTACTACCTGCATTGGGCAAGAGAACACCTCAGCAACGACACGTGCAGTTGAATAAAAGCACATAGACATTGATAACCAGAAGTACTGATGCGACTCACAATGAACCACTTGATCGTGCCATTAGTAGGATTGATGGTGGACAGTCTGTTACAGCAGTTGCATGGACACAGGGATGTAGTGGGACACCGTTGCAGTTGGCACAAGGCCTGGGGGTCAAGCGTATGACGTCACACCAAGACGACGTTAACACCACGCTATATCATCCACGACAGATTTGTGAAAACAAACCCTGCAAGGAGACATTTGTTCAAAGTTAGAGTGCCAGCACATACCATCAGGAGTCACCAGTACATACCATCAGGAGTCACCAGCACATATCATCAAGAGTCACCAGCACATAAAATCAGGAGTCACCAGCACATAAAATCAGGAGTCACCAGCACATAAAATCAGGAGTGACCAGCACATAAAATCAGGAGTCACCAGCACATAAAATCAGGAGTCACCAGCACATACCATCAAGAGTCACCAGCACATAAAATCAGGAGTCACCAGCACATACCATCAGCAGGCACCAGCACATACCATCAGCAGGCACCAGCACATAAAATCAGGAGTCACCAGCACATACCATCAGGAGTCACCAGCACATAAAATCAGGAGTCACCAGCACATACCATCAGCAGGCACCAGCGCACCGCGGGTATTAGACTTGCTCAAATCTCTAACGTAATACTTTAAAGTCTAATTAAATTTATTTTTGAAAAACAAACCCCAAACAAATATATAAATAACACTGTCCGTTCATCTGGATCTGTCTCTTTAAAGGATAGAATTAGTCTTTTCAATTATCTTTATGGTTTAAATTATTATATACACAGACTGTCATTCATAAAAAATATTTTGCTTCTTTGTTTATTGACAAAACCGAATACTGTAATACTATAAATTCAAAAACGAAAATTGAATCCACAACTGCAGCCTAGTTTTGAGATTACTGTCATCAAAATCATAACATATGTATGCTTAGGTTTTTATAATGTAAAAAACATTGATTGATGGACACATTTAGTGCCAATCACTGTTAAATACTTAAGGTCCGGATATATCACAAGTACGAACCTGAATCGTAACATACTGAAAGCCATTAAAAACGCTATTTGACGTTTATGCTTTCTTTACTCACACAAATGCCTTCCTGCATCGATGTAATTGTCAGATATGGCTTACATCTGTGGATACCTTAATAGGAAAATGTCCAATCAACAACAGCGTCAGGGACGCAAAAAAGACATCAAACAAAGGAGGGGTCACTTGCAGTGAATATCGTGTGCGTCCACCGAGCACTACAAGACAGTCTCCGGGGGCATTGGAAGACACAGAATTCTCAGAAACAGCTGTGGAATGGTTTGCCAGCTGATGTTGAGGGGTCAGTGTCAATTCAGCACTTGTCTTTGGTCATGGCACCAGCCCTTCCAAAACGACCATGTTCAAAAACACAGTTTGGCGCAAGTCTTTCTTCTCGACGTAGATAAATTCGTTGACGTCCATCTGCAAACGGTACGTTAAACCTGCGTTAAGGCATCTTCGCACCCTTTGGGCGCAAGCATGACGGTGTCTTGTCCCAATTGTCCTCACTGCAGTATCATCAGCTGTTTTGAACCGATTTCGCAAGTGTGAGACTCGGATATTGCGGCCCTGTCGAGCTGTCGTCAAAGGTGGTGCACCAGGTCGCAGACAAATGCATCATTTCCGGTGGCCCCAAAACGTCTGAGTTGACCAACAGTGGATGGATGCACATTACAGTGCCTGACAATCATCACATCTGTAGAAACGCCGCTAACCACAGCGAGAACCTCTTTTCGTCTTGTGTCAAGCGTGACATTTTCTCAACATGATTCAGTGTCACAATTCCTTGTGCTTGTACAGCGCCTGGGTGCAGGCAATGCACGTGCACAAAGTTTAGTTTTAAGCATAGAAATTCCTTAAAGAGGAATTCTCTGGGACTCAAACGCGAAATGGCAAGAATATCAGCCTTTTATCCCTACATCTTCTGGATCGCAAGAAAAAAATCTTTAATAGAAGACTTGTTCCAGGACAACAAATACCAACTTTTAATGGCTTTCAGTATACATTGCAAAATAATTTTTGTCCGGTACACAGCCACACTACCAACACTCTCGTACGTGTATGCAACCAGTAGCGTAGAATGTAACCTAACCTCCACGCCATCTCACCTACTGACAGACATCCTTATTGTGTGACATGTGACAGGGTAATTATACCTGTACATTTCCCACCCTATTTCCGTGTCGATTGTCACGTGACAGACTGTCGTCAACTGTATATCACATTAAACACTCCGACCCGCATCACAAAGACCCTTCACAGTTCACTTGTTTTAGTTTTCACAAAATGTCGCTAGGTACATTCCATAACGTGCATTACTTCAGATTTGATTATTTATTTCATAAATATCTCGCTGTTACCTTTCACAAGCGGAAACTGTCCAGTAGTAGGCAGAGATGACAGTCGGCATTGTGCCACCGTCAAGAACACCGCAACTTTATCAACAGAGCCGCCGACTGATGAGCGCTAGGAACTCCTGTCGATGTGGGAGATGATCAAGTGCGTTAACGGAGTGGGCACTTCCGGTTCCTATTTCGTTCTTTCAAAACCTCCTCCGGACAGACACGACACACACGCGCGCCTGTTTATGCAGTAAAACTGGATTTGCCACTTGTAAAGTCGAACTTTGCTGGGATCGAACCTCGCCTTTACAGTCTTGATGGGGTGAGGGTGATGGTAGCCTAGTGGTTAAAGCGTTCGCTCGTCTTGTCGAAGAACTGGGTTCGATTCCCTGCATGGCTAAAATCCATTTCTGTTGTTCCCCACCGTGGCCTTGCAGGAAAATTGCTAAAAGCGGCGTAAAATTAAACTCATTCACCTATGCCCGGGATCAATAACACCCCACACACACATCAGCGTATGTTTGGTCAACACTTGAGGTGATATACACACCTACTTGCACGTGAAAATTTACTGCCACCTGCGCCGACCTCGGGAGATATTCCCGACACATCCGCCACCCAAGTCGGACAGAAAGATTTGAGGCCCCATTGTCCTTCATGAAGATCGTCCGACAGATCCTCAAAAACCCTGTACCTGGTTACACTAAATCCCAGCGACCTATGCTGGTCGTCTGAGGTGACTGCGAAGTCGACTGACCTGACTGACTGCGTGTCTTTGTATCTCGAGGATGGTGTTCAACATCTGACACTGGATGGTCTGGTCCAGACTACACTAGTGCGGGAGTGATGGAGTAAAAGGTGGGATTGGATTAATGGACTGGGGCAGTTACCTTTAGGAAATCACAGAATCTTATACACTGGACTAAGTTTGTGGAGTGAGTTATTAAACGAGGTTGAGTAAAGTGAGTGAGTGAGGTCTTATATTACCCTAAGCAAAAACAGGAGTACACTTAAAATAGGTTTCACTCACTCATGTGGGGATTCAAAACTCAGGCATGACAAGCGAAGGTTTTAGCCCTGAGTGTACCCTACCAAGGCCATCCCACCCCACTGTTAGTAAACTGAATTGGTCTATAGAATGAATATCTGTGAGGGGTGTGATTTACTGGATGGAGTCAATGAGTGACTGAGTGAGCTATGACAGTGCGTAGACATTTTGTTCTCACTTACAAACTACACCAACAACAATCATTCAGACATTTTGTTCTTTCAATCAGCAAAAAGATAGGAAGTTTGACAGTAAGTGTGACAAGTATTCATTGAGAACAAATATATAGCTGGCAGCAATATCAGGTGTCTTTAGAACGTTAGCAATGTTTGGTTGAATGAATTCAAAACGAAAAATCTTTCAGCCAAACAATTCTTGTCATTTCATTTTGGTGAAGTATATGACTGTTCCTGCAGTATAGGATAGGGGATACTTCATCTTATTACTAAATACAAAGCTCATATCAGTTGTGAATCCAGGAGAAAGTCTGCTTCAACATCCTCTTCATCAGCTCCAGCATTAGGCTTCTGCCATGGAGTAAACTCAAGCGAGTCTGAACCATCTGCAAATCCTTCCTCAGTGGGAACAACATAAATATGTCTGGTAGAAACATTTCTGCATGTAGACAAACTGGATTTCAAACATCCCTCAGACCACAGGTGACATTTGTCGTCAGTGTCGGTCCCTGAGACCCAATGATGGTGTTGTAATGACTTTGAGGTCTTACACAATCCTCCTAGTGCATCATGGGATACGTCTGTTATGGAACCATCACAACAAACACCTGTTCTACTAGGCCAGGTAAGGTCACTTCCTTGTGCCATCCTGTGAGGGTCTGAGTCATTCTGACCTGATTTCCACATACAAATCTGCTGCAAGGGTCTCACTGGACCCGCTGCCCCTCCACCATCGAAGGTAGCTGGAGGGGACAGATCAAGAGAGTTCACACTGTCAGACAAGATTGGCTTCCAGGCAAGTTTTGTGTTTAGATTGTGATCATTATGACTTCCACGTGACCTGGCTTGTAATGATGTCTGCTCCAAGCCATTTCCACCATGTTCCAACAAACACAGCAAATCCTGAGTTCCCCTGAGATCTCTCCAGGGAAAGGACGCTGTAGGCGATGTTTTGCATTCTTTGTCTTCCAGCTCCAAGCAACAATTTGTAACATTTCCGTCTATTCCCAAAGCCACTGATGTGACTTGGCGACCTCGTCTCAGTCTCTCTACCAACATTTCATCACTGGAATCCATCTTGTGTTTTGTCAACACATTGCCACTTACACAATCTCTGTCACAATCAATATCTAATGAGTCAGAAAAACATAGCCTTGGCCCAGATTTACAAGCGTCATCATAGGAAGTCTGAGTAAAAGTTAGAGAGTTATCCAGAAAACTTACAGAATCTTCACATACATTTTTATTTTCCTTTTTTTCAGATTCCCTGAGTCTGAAACCACTTGCACCTTTCATCATACTTAATGGAAGAGAATCTGACTGGTTCATTGTGAAAAGAGCATCTCCACATCTGGTTTTGATATCAGCTTCCAGCTCACGTTGTTCCCTCCACTTAGTTCCTTCATCCTGACATGCTTCAGGGTCAAAAGACTGTAAGATGGATACGTCTGTGCTCTGATTCCCCAGCATGTCTGGACAAGATGTATCACTGCTTTTAATGACCGGTTCTTCAAGCTTTGGTTTTGAAAAATCAATATGAGACAGGTGCTCTTCCACCTTAACAGGCACAGCTTCATGTGAGTCACACAGTCCTTGAAGAGTAGCCTCCCTTGAATGGTGATCTGGGTTCGGTGAGCTGAGGTCTTGATTGGGACTCTTCTTTTGTGATGTGCAGCAGACATTTGTGGATGAGTATAAAGGGTCAAACTCCACATGAATGTCCAGGAAATGTTCACTGTCACACGAGGAGTGTTCACTGTCACATGAGGAATGTTCACCTGCTTGAGGCTCACTGCTTGATTCATTCGTTAGTTGTTTATCTGTAACAAAAAGGAAGTAATCAAGAGACACTCTCCATTACCATTACATCATATTTCTTCCAACATAACATGATTCTAGGACACATATATTTTCTTAATTGATCTTAGTCTTCTTTTCTAATCCTCCCTCCTGACAATTTAGTTTAAAAAATCTATAATTTCTCCTCTGCCACACAAAGTGGTCTTGCCTGAATAAGTAAAAACACATTTTGTGAGTGAGTTTAGTTTTATGCTGCTTTTAGCAATGTTCCAGCAATAATATGAAACAGTACACCAGAAGCTTAACACATTGGACCCGCACTTGGAATTGAACCCGATTCTTCGGCGTAATGAACGAATGCTTTAACGACTAAGCTACCCCAGCGCCCCATACATTTTGTCTATACCGCCATTTTCTCTGTACACATCATATTTGATACCCTCAAAGTTGTCCCCTACCTACCACTGTTGTTGTTTGTGTGGAGGAAGCTTTGTATGGTGGTTTGTTTTGTGGCTGTAAAGAGGAGAGGGTGAGGGGGTGAGGTCTGAGTCAGTTCCCATAGTGATGACTTGGACTTTCGGGGAAATCCCCTCACCACACTTAAGCGTCGTCTCTTATGTTTGGGTGATGCTGGCTTGATCTGTAACACAGATTAGACATGAAGCACATTTCACAAACATCCCAACCCAGAACTACTTGCAATAGTTTTTGTCTCCTCGAATTGTCTCATTTGAAATCATTTCCCAAATGAATGTATAGTTTATATGAAACAAATGCATGTTGAGGTCGTTTCAGTCTCATGTAATAACTGACAGGAAACTTGAAACCCAGATCAAGTTTGTTAAGAGGTACCGGGTGTGGATAACCCATACGAAACTATACGAATCTGGTACTTTCAGTATTTGGCACTGCGCATTTATCAACTGAAGTCAATGGCTAAACTATCCATGCATTGATAGTTTTTTGTCAAGTAATTGCTATCAGAGACTCAACCACTGCATCCACTGATCCCCAGTTACAGACATACTAGGAAATACATGAATGTTTAAGGACATGCAACCTACTTGTGTTTACCTGGCTGCTGGGTTGGTATCTAGGATTACACATGGGCTCATAAACGTGTTAAACGGATGCAGATACTCAAAAACTGATTTAAAACCTGGAAAAAACATTTCTATTTCAATGATGGTTATTTCGCTGGCTGTCTAGAAAAATACTGTTTCTGCTGCTGCCCTGTGTGTTATAACACGGCTGGTGCTCAACTGGCGGTGAAGTAGACACAGAATACATATAACCTCTACAGTGCCAACCACAACAGCAAGGAACTCCAGCTGTGCGTCCATGACTAGTGAGAATCAGCAGCACTCCTGTATTCCTCTGATAATAAGACCAATGACATTGACAAGGAAGACAGCTCACGTAATATTAAACATATGTTAAAATAACTTGTCATTATGAAAACAAGAGAAAGGGGACTTGTTCATCAAAGCTACATTCAACAGAATTAAAGGTCACATGCAACCAAAAAATCAAACATAATTAAAACACAATGATCACTTATTCATGACATATAATATAAATTGCTGCTAAAAAAAAACCAAATAACAAAATTATATGCGCACAATCATGATTCAAAAGTGCAATATTTTGTACTTGGGCATACTTCCGTTGAAATGAAGCCCTCGGGAGACCGAAACCAGTCATAGTGTGTGGATGTGCACTCAAGTGTAACGACAGCTTCTGATTAGCTGGCTCATTTGCTGATACACTGACGACTCATTGTGTGTACAGAAAGGTGATCTGTTTGATGGGCATTTTAGAATTATGGCAAGTCACAAGAATGTTCTCTGTGGATAACAACTTCTTTTATTGTACTTCATGCGTCGTTTCAGTATGGATTCATGTACCGTTGTCAAACAAAATCATGTAACTAGAAGAAGCTGTTATCCATGAAGAATGTATATAAAGATGTTGGGTTTTGAGAATACATGTTCTCTGAATTTGCCCTTGATCCAATCAAAAATCATCTCAGTAGAGATGGTGAATGACTGTGTGGCTGGAAACTGTCATTTGTCCAAGTACAAAGCAGGACTTGAAACTGACAAGAGTTTGCACCAGTTTAAGGCAGATCCAGTCATCCGAGAAAAATAGATTTAGTTTGCTAGCAACCAACAGACATTTGGGTGTACAAGTATCACACCAACCTAATTACATAATGCGGCAGAGACAGGACTTGAGTGCACGAGTCATAAATCAATTTATTTTGTTTATGGCATATAGCCTGATGGGTGTTAAGTTCAAATTGCATGTGGTCAATAATTAAATCTGTGTATTGCGTGTTGTCTTTAGCAGACAGACTGGCAGACATATAGGTGTCAATAAACCACACATTGAGCTTTGTTTGTGACAGAGGCTGCTTACCACAATCAGCAAGTTTGTTTTTATGTAACGAGTAGATTATTTACTTGTTCGTGTACACAACCAAGATTAGGCTACTGCTCACAGCCTCAAACTCTGGGCATGCATACAGTTTCAAGCTCCGCGAACCTATTCACTTCACATGCATTATGGGCGCAGCGGACAACAGCTGTTGAAACCACTTTTACCATGTTTACCCCCAGCACTGGGGGAAATTTAGTGAATCGTTTGAACTCTGACATCGCGGGCTTTTTTTCATCACATTGTTTTCAACTTTATGAATTGTCATTTTTGATGATTTGATTCGGTAAGTGCACACCGAAAGGTATCAGAATCTGTTTTACGTTGCATGTGACCTTTAAGCCAAATGATGGAGAACCTAAATACCAGGGTCTGGACCTCACAAACCAGTGACTGCCATCCCTTGGGATGGGAATAAGTAAAGCAAATGTTTACATATGTTTTTTTTGTTTTTCATGTCACATTCACCAGCTACACGTAAGCTGGTCTCTCATACAGACCCTGAAACAAATGTATCCAGTAAAGCCATGTCTAGAAAATGTGGAAAGTCTGGAAAAAGTCTCAGGGTTCCTTTACAATATATTTCAGTATTTGTACTATGAACCTTTTTTCTGGTTGCTAGTCTACAATCAAGTCTGCTCCAAACAATTTAGTGACAGTCCAGTTACAACATCCATGTTTGTGGGTCACAGTAATAAAGTAAAATCCTGATGGTAAAGATATCAATTAACATGATTAAGTGTGTTTGTCCTAATGAATATTGCGGACAGTGCAGACAGTTATGTTTCTGGAGTGCACTGGAAGTCGGTAATTCCAACTGCATATGACAACACATTAATCCAACAACATGGTCCAATCTATCATCACCTATAGCTAACATGAGCTGCTGGGCAACAGGAAGCAGGAATACTCATGAGATTTTCTCTGTATACATCCAAATGAGGAATTCCTGCATGCACAAACTTGGGTGGATGTCTGTAGGCAACATTTAGTTGGTAGTTTGTTCTGTTTTTCAGTAGTTTTTGATGAAAAAATTGAGATCTTGTGTGACCATCAAAATTGATATCTACCTTTTGTTTGCAACATATGTCATATTTGGGATTTCACTTTCTTAGTAAAGTACAAATTCTAGTACTTTTTTCGGTTGAGTCCCATCCGGGATTCGACTTGTGGAAGTCGCGGTGGCTGAGCAGGCTAGGCGGCTGACTTTGTGTGCTGGCGATTAGGTGCCTGACTCTGAGGGTGCGGGTTCGAATCCCGGATGGGACTCAACCGAAAAAAGTACTAGAATTTGTACTTTACTAAGAAAGTGAAATCCCAAATATGACATATGTTGCATTTGACCACTTTCTAAATGGCATCGTGTAATCATACCTTTTGTTTATTCCGAGTGGAGAGCCATTCCTCGGGTGCTGTGGTGTGGACACTATCCGTCTGCTTCCTCTTCATCCTTGCGACAACAGAAGTAAAATCACATCAGCCACATGAAATATTCCCACGTGTAATAATAAATTATCAAAACAACATCCTAACTCTGGCTAGTTACTAAAGCACTCCAAGGGAAATAAATGCAAGGTTGAGGTTTAAAATGCTCAAAACCGTTTAACCATGGAAGCAAGCTTAAACTTTCAGATCACAGTAGTTGGAGGAAGAGCACAACAAAGTATTCAAAAGGTCCACTGCATCGGACCTAAAATTTCAAACTTCAACAAATATTATGGATGAGAAATACGGAATAACAATTCATCAACATCCGCGATCGACACAGGATGCTAACGATGCTGGTTGACTGCGCCTGATTTTGACTCAGTGATTTTCTATAAAATAATCACTTAATTATGTCATGTACCACAGTAAAGAAGGAGGAATTACAGTGTTATTTCTTTACACTATCACGCATTATTAACGCGTGGTTACCGTGTCCACAACTAATCAACGTAACAAACACTGCAGGTGAATTTTCATATTCGCTCTTTTTTAGTTTCAGCGCTTTAGTCAATATGCAAACCCTGCTCAGGGCGACAGTTTGTAAAATTATTAGTAGTGAACTTTTAGAAACATAGCCTGGTCACGTAATGCATTAGTTGTCTGTGAACGCGACAAACCGCACAACAAAAAACAGCACTAAATTGTACCTGTTTACGTGAGCGCGCCATGTGATGCACTATTTACCAAAGGGACGTAACTCTAACACAATACTCTTAAGACCGTTAAAAACACAAACATTCAAACATTTCACGAGAGGCTGAATACAAAGTTGGAACCATCAACATGGTGTATCTATACCTTGCGTTTTGAATGATAATAAATGTTGTGGAATACAAAAACACACACACACACACATACTCTCTCTCTCTCTCTCTCTCTCTCTCTCACACACACACGCGCAGGCACAAACCGCTTTTTGAATTTTTCTCTTCTTAAATATTTGACTGAAAGCAAGTAACTTATCTATGAACACAGCATACCCCATTATTTATTTAAGTTCTTCAAACCTAGTTGTTCCCGTTGCAAGTTTGTTAATTATTTTAGAAATATTCTGTCCCTTGAGTTGCCACTAGTCTTGGGTGAACGCACATTGTAAGAGCGCTTCAGACATTATGCTCACGTGTAGCAGAAATAGGCCGATCCCGTTATCATTTGCACATCTCCATGAGTATTTTTCATACATATACAATCTCACATATTCCTTATATTTTAGGTGTGACAGTATTGATGAATGTGATTGTTAATTTACATTCCAGAGTGTGCAAGTTTGATTTCTTTGTTTGCTGATCAGCACCACACTCGAGAGTATACTCCAGACACAGGAATATGGTGAGCAAATGACCAGACCGACCCATCACATCCAGTGAATGACGCCAGGGTCACAGAAACAGAGATACAGAAAACTGAAGTACGAGAGAGAGAGAGGTGGTGACGTCACATTTGTGAGTTTCTTTCCGAGACGTGACCGTGGGACAAAAGTCCCTAAAGCGTACATACAATATCCACAAAACATCCTAGCTCATCCACACATAATCTTTATGTCTCATCTACACAGAATCGTAATGTCTCATCCACATATCTTAATATCTCATCTACACAACATCTTAATGTCTCATCCACACAACATCTTAATGTCTCATTGTCCAATGTCCGATATTTACCCGTGGAGACCGCACCCTAGTCTCAGTTCACTTTGCATTAAACCATTTTGCATTCAATGTATGAAAGTCGTCTGTTGATGCTGAATCACAAGGGCTCGATGAAAAATGTATTGTTCAAGTGTTGCAACAACAACTCAAAAACTAGAGACAAGTGAGTCATCACGGCAGACGAAGTCATCACTCCAGGGGAAGGTAGGTCAGTCATCACGCCGGGTGCAGTCATCACGCCAGGTGAAGTCATCGCACCAGGTGCAGTCATCACGCCAGGAGAAGTCACCACGCCAGGTGAAGGTAGGTCAGTCACCACGCCAGGTGAAGGTAGGTCAGACACCACGCCCTGTGACGTCACGCCAATCAATCAATGAACCAACCAACCAACCAACCAACCAACCAACCAACCAACCAACCAATCAATCTTTATTTCGAACTGAAGAGGCAACAGGCCTATAGTAAATATACATAATTATAATGGGGAATTACATACATAAATATATTTACATTTCAGTGATGAAAGTATTCTTCTATACACCATTGCATAATGAATGAACATGACAAGATATTGCAATCATGTATCTTGATTTTTACCGCTTATACGAGTAGAGAATTTTATGATTCTTGGATGGATACAGTAATATTATTAAGGTATTTAAATCGTATTGAGTTATATGATGGACAGATGAGGATGACAGGTGATTCCTTCAAATTACAAAGTGTACATATTCTATCTTCTTTTTAAACATATTTGTACCTAACACTTTCACTTAACAAATCGTGGGATGAACATCGGAATCTTAATAGTGATCGCCTAAATTTCTCCATGTCAACACATGATAAGTATACTTCACTGAATAGATCTTTTTTGAATTTAATAAAAATAAGAATAATAAAAATATTAACTTGACAAAGATATTTTCTAACACCATGTTTGAAGATATGTGTGTGTAAGTCTTATGGTCTTCCAAGCATTTCCTGCACTAACTGTATTTAATGTAACACCAAGATATCTCTTGCAAGCATACAAGTGTACTCTTTTTATTTGACGAAAGTCTGCAAATCTCCAGATTTCTGCTCCAAACATCAAAATTGGGTTTATTTTTACATACAAAAATAAAAAGGGTTTTGTAACTAATATATCCAAGTATACTTAATGTCCTCATAATACCGATAAGTGCCTTTTGGGCTTGGAGAGAAGCGTATTTGGCATGCATGGTCCAAGAAAAACCATTGGTAAAATGTGTTCCTTAAAATCCCAAATATTTATAACAACTAACACAGTCTAGGTGTATACCCTTCAACAACCACTTTTCATTTTTAGAAGACAACGATTTTTGTTTTCTTTCTTTTTACTGTTAGTTTCCATTTATCGAAGTAGTGTTCAAGTTCATTTATTTGATTTTGGAGGCCACTAACTGTACTTGAAAACAACACAACGTCGTTTGCAAACAACAGAAGGGAAATTTTAACTATTTCTGGATGAAGTTTTATGCCACTTGAACAATTACTTTCGATTTGAACAGCAAACTCATTGATGAAACATGAAAACAGGCACGGACTAAGTATACATCCTTGCCTTACACCAAGTTGTAATTTGAACGTTTCAGAAAATTCTTGATTATTCTTAATAATGCCTTCACGATCTCATATCAGACAAAAGTTTACTAATTTTGTTACTGAGACCATGGTATTGGAATAGTGACCAAAGTTTGTTGTGTTGGACAGAATCAAAGGCTTTCGCAAAATCTACAAATAGGACATATTATTTTCCTCCTTTTGAATTAAAATATATTTGTATTATACTCTGTAAAATAAATATTTTGTGAACAGAAGAATATCCGTGTCTAAATCCAACTTGTGATTCATTTATCGTATCCATTGTATCTGCCCAGCTTACAGGTCTCCTTTTAACTATGAAAGTGAAAAGTTTGCTAAATATGCTAAGTAATGTTATTCCTCTATGGTTATTTGGGTTGTTTGCATCACCATGTTTATGAATTGGAACAATCATCCAAATCGTCCAACAGTGTGGAAAACAACCATTTTCCAATATGATATTAAATAGTAATTCTGGGTAAGGTACGATGAGGTCAGACGAGTGTCTAAAGAATTCTGATATCGTGCCATCAAATCCTGGTGATTTCTTTGATTTAAGACTGTCAGTACTTTCTACAATCCTTTCTCTGGTGATTGGTGAATCAAGTCTAGCTGCCGTCCGGAAGTTCTGGATTTTCCCTGTTCAGGTTGGTTTGCTCTGTACTGTCATGATAATCATTGTCATTGTAGTGATCTACTGTATGAACACCACAAAAGAGTTGCTGACAGTGTGTCAATCAATCATGAATCTGATTACTGTTTTGTCTTATTGGATGGTTGTTTAAACGATTAGGTTCAGACCAGAATGTTTGGAGATAGATACGTTATTTTCTACTGTTTGTTGTTTTTCTCGAAAATAGTCATCATACCATAAGTCATCTTACCAGGTGAAGGTAGGTCGGTCATTAGGCCAAGAGAAGTCATCACGTCAGGTGAAGGTATGTCAGTCACCACGTCAGGTGAAGGTATGTCAGTCACCACGCCAGGTGAAGGTATGTCATTCACCACGCCAGGTGAAGGTATGTCATTCACCACGCCAGTGGAGGTACATCAATCACCACTTTCTGCCATACAAAGATCTCATTACTATTTACCTTACCTCACTCGTAAATGTCGCATTCTGATTGGCTGAGCTCTTCTGTTATTTTCAGTGCACCCGCTTACATGCGAGTAACATTTCTATGGGAATGCCAAACATTCGGTATTTCGTGGTAGTAATTCTTTATCGCGAATAACGTTGAAACACGTTTCATGTGCAGAAATTACCGATGTTTTCCGAATGCAAATTGATGGAAGGGAGATAACTTTGAACTTGTCGCCTGCAAAATCAAAACGAAATGTACTCGTGCTTCACACAATTTAAAATTAACATGGAGGTTTTCGGTAAGATAAATACGTTATTCACTAGTCCCGCAGGGCCAGTGGGGTGATGCACCTTCGATGTTTGGTTATAAAGACACCATTTCCAGAGAAGCAGACATAGGGGAGGGGGCACATATGAGTGGTGGAGAGTTCACTTCAACGACGATCCCCACTTCCTTCTCTTTATCTTTCTGACAGGACACGAGTCTACATATGCCCAGGTGAACCATGTGCCCTGAACGATGAAAAGCTTGTGTTGTGGAATTGTTTTGTAGGGCATCACTCAGGGGGTAGACGCGCTATGATCGAGGATAACAGCTACAACCAGGATGATTGGGATTGAGAGGAACTGAACTGCTGTGAGACGACATTTTACCGATTGACGTCTTTCCGTTTTTGCAACTGGGATGATCCATCAACACGATAACACCCGGCCTCACGTTGTTCGAGTTCGAGTGTCATAATCAGATCATGCCAGTATGCTGCCCTGAACAAACCCCACATCGGACCCACATGAAATAGGGAACAACGTTTACGACGCCATCCAAATCCTTAAAAATACCGCAGGAACTCCTTCCTCAGATATGGAATGATCTTCCCAGGGACTTTCATCGACATTTAGTGGCCTCAGCGTGGAGAACCTGTCAGGCCTTCATCAATGCACATGGAAGACACACTCGCTGTTGACCACAGGAACATGCTTTTGAACCGTTTCTGCGCCTGCCAGGTGCCCTTTTCTGAAGGTCCGTTCATTGTTAGCACACCTTGGAACATTTGTGCTTCCGTGTAATTAGCGGCAGCTGTTTGTGTGCCACAATAACGTCTGCTTCTGAGTATACATCAGTAAAACAAAGAGCAGAATAATCTGAGCAAATATCTAAACTGTCATTCCCCGGCTCAGTATGACGTGTTGTCGTGGTATTCCCCGTATCCTGGGCAAATGTCTGTTGAAAACGGGGAGAATTTCTGGACGGCAACAGTTTATCCAAAGGAACACAATGTTTTGGGGAATACTGTTACTACTTCATGAGTGGAAACACGGGGCTCCTTTTGATTACGCAATTGGCCCAACAAATGAGAAATCTGTGGATTGGAAGTTCAATGTGTGTTTCACTTCTGCACACCCTTCAAAGACGTGCTTTTTATCAGTTCAAATGACTACCTTTCCTGTGCCCCTGCATCGTCGGCCTTAAGCATGCCATTATTGACAATTAAGGATATTTCGTTGGGTTGTAAATTTTGATTGTTGTCTCTAGGCTGACATGCAAAATCTCTCCCCAACTCATCTATGAACGTATTAATGTCACGAATATGTTTTGGATTTTCGGAGGCCCATGACCCCGAGATGGCTGCCACTTCTCGAAACTCTCTATCGTCAACAGGAACTTCGGATTTTCCATGTAGCGCCGCTGCCACTAGGGTAACAAGCGACGACAGCAGGAGAAAACAACCTGAAATACAAGGTTAATACAGAGGTAAACACACAATTCCAATTCCGAGGCACATTGTTCCCTAAGTACCTCATTGCAAGATGTCACACAAGAGAACAAACCTATCTGGCTGGTGATTACCCTCATCCGGAATCCAGCATAGAAAGTCGGCGCCAAAAGTTCTGAAGAGAATCCCCAATGAGGAGACCAGTGCATTTTCTTCAGCTCACGCTTTCTTACGCTTGCAAATCCAGCGTAGATTCCAGCGGGGGCTGAAAAGAATCTTTTCATGAAGGGTAAGGTTGTCCCGTATGACTCAAGTCCGCTTTATACAGGACACGTAAGCAGACAATTACAGATGAATGCCATGTCACCCACAGCCAGGTTGATATATAAAATGAAACTATAACTGTTAAAGGAAGGTCCCTGCACTACAGACCTACCTGCTACCACGAAGCTGATGTCGTAACTGGCTCCGCTATCGATGATGAACCCTGGAACAAAATGGCACACCCGTGATGGTCATGCGCACTTCTCTGTCTCTAATTCATGTTTTAAGCCAACTAGTGTTTGCGACAGAATATGATTTGAGTGAGTGAAACCAATTATTTTGTTTATACTCACAATATCAAATTTTCTTGTCAGGACACCCACTATATGCAGACAACAGAAAGACAAAGTATATTTTAGAGATATTATCTCACCTGCAATGGGCGGCCCGACCAGGTAGCCGGATCCGAGGACAAAGGTTCCCACCCCGATACCTCCTGCAAGGTTGTCCACGCCCACTAACTCTACAGTCAGTGGACTCAGTATAACCATAGGACTTGCTAAATAGAACCCCAGTATTGAGGAATATATCATCTGTCCCACATAGGTGGCGCTGTACAGAGGAAATAAGAGGGTGGTTATAGATGCCATTCCCAGACACCCCATGTGCAAAATGAGGCCGTCTATTTCCTGTCTCGTAACTACAAGCCCCGTGAGAATTCGTGCAACCAACGAGAACACGCCATTTCCTGTGAACAGCGCAGCTGCTGATTCGGGAGATGTTCCTTTACTCTGGGCATAAAACGGAAAATGTAGGTAAATCGCGGACTGGGCGAGATTCCACGAGAATATACTAACACAGTAGAGCGCAAACGGTCGGTTCTGGAATATAAGAACATATCGCTGCCACGCGTCACGAACAGATTCTGTGATGGTTTGCTCAGAACTGTTCTGACGTTTCTTTTTCAAGTCCTTCTCCACCTTGGTAGGGCGGAACAACATCCCACACGCGCACATGTTGGCGCCGACACCGCCCATGAGGAGGAAAGTCCCACTGAGGCCGTAGTTGTCAATGAAGAGACGGATGACGGGTCCGCCACTAAAGAGGCCTAGAGCTGCACCCGTCATTGAGACGCCGGCTGTTATTCCCAAGTACTTCTGAAAGTTGTAGCCCAGGCTGACGACAGCAGGACAGTAACTGAAGCCAGTGCCAGCACCTGATGAAAGACAGATTTGGGCATCGCATTATGAACATATCCTTTCCCAAACAGCTGGTAGTTACTTGAACGGACTGATATATATATAGCTTGTTGATCTAGATTTGCAACTATTAAATTGATGCTACAATATTACATGAAATCTCAGTGTGTTATTTGGTAACCATCAATCGCCTGACATGAACAACTCCGTTTGGAATTATTAGTAATGCGAACACATAATTAACAGCTGAGTGGTGACTCTAGGTAGATGTAGCCGCACCTGCAATCACACCGTATGTGATGATGAGGACGTTGATACTGTGGACGAAGGCGGAGATGGTGAAGCCGATGAGGATCAAGATGCCACCGATGATGGCGCTGACACGGCAGTTGTAGCGGCTGATTACCAAACTCGCCACAGGACCTTTTGATGAGAAACATGGAAGTCAGTGCAAGAGGATATTCAGTCAGTGTACATGCGGGACACTACAGCATTTGACCTCTTCTGGCCAGCAAGCACTGGGGACCATCAACCTTTCTTTAAATGAATTTAGATTAATGCTGATTAATAAGGTTGTAAAGTCCAAAATGTGACCTCGAACATCACTAAAACAGACACGTAAACGTTATACATTACTATTTTTTATCTGCCAAAAAGCGGGGTGAAGTTGAACTAAGTCTGGCAGTGCCTCGTGTCTCGTCTAAAAGTGTAGCTACGCCCCATTTTCTCCCACAAATGACAATCTCTAGACCTAGAATCAGGCCGCGGTGTTCCCCTTTAAACTTCTCCACCTGTCAGACACATCATGCTGGAGTGGAGTGCTCCCACCCAGGACGTCTTGGCGTTGTCCTCGTCGTAGACGTCTAGAAGGGCGACGTGGACGACCCCGACGGTATAGGCGAACCAGCCGGACAGCAGGAAGACCACGAAGCATGATGCCAGCACAACCCAGGACCAGCCTTTGTCCATATCAGTGCGGAAAGTGTGTCCACCTGCAGGGTAAGACCAAACAAAAGTTAGATGAGGTATACAGAGTGTGTCTGTATGACAAGAATATGGACAGACACGTCAATGACACGGCATACACAAACCATACCAGTATCATGTGTGATGGGGTTCTCTTAGGAACACGTCCTACTCTACAGCAACGCTGTCATCTTCGGAGTCGTCCGCCATAGCTACACTTCAGAACTTACATGTGTTGTCCCTTTCCCCCTCTCCCAACAAAGTGGGGCAATCTCCGTTTTTCAGACTGTCGGAACATTTTTGAAATCATGGAGAAATTTTGAGAAGCAAATATGAGAATTTGGCGATGGATGTGTGTCACAGTTTCACCAACACAGTGGTTACTACTTACATCTGCCTTGCCATCTTGCTTCAGAATAGACCAATCCTGTCTGTCAATCAAAGCTGGCGCATGCGTCGATTTCGGCCAATCAGCAGGCCGGGCGCGCATTGTTGATTTGTCAGACTTATTTCCGGGGTCAAACGAAGCCTCCGAAGCGATGTGCTTCGAATTATGCCACTCACACTCTCAATAACTATTATTATACATTGCTGTGATCAGTACCTTCAACAGAACCATTTTGGTGAAGACAGAATGGTGGATCAAGCAATGCGATAGGCCTCACGATCTGTTAAGTGTCGGCACCATCGTTCTCGAAACCTGCGTCTGCTCGAAGTTGAGACTTTGTATGAATTTCCACACTTTCGCACATGTGCAAACCCATTACCAATTAGAGGACAACAACTAGCAGTTTAAGGCATTGCGAGTATTATAAACACGGATGTTTTTTGCAACTACAACACTGTTTTTGCTAAACGGTTTAGTCAATACTGGGCTTTGATTTGGTAGACCATAAAGCTGAAACGAGACAGGCGAGAAGGCCGTGACACAATGTAAACAGATCTGACAGCGATCTAATTTCGGTTAGGGACGACCAAAACACGTTACATTAAAGCTCAAAGTGATGGATATAGTTGCCTTCGATCTTACATATTGTTAAATTTGTCACAACTTTTATGATGTTGTCAAGTTTCAAAAGCACAATCTGAATGGCTACTGTGCAGTACACAATCTGTTAATAGCGCAAAATATTTGAGGAGTAATATTTTTTAATCAAAGGGACAGTGTAAGCAGATGTCTATCACGCAATATCCAAAATATGAAAAGCATTTCAAATGAGTGTCTATAAAACCATGCCTTAAATATACTGAACATCATTGAAAACGCACCACCCCTAAAATTGTGGATTTCTAAGAGCAGAAGTGAGCAATCTATGTAAATTTTACATATTTGTGTAGACCAATGTTTGATAAAGAAAAGAAGCAAAAAACAATCAAGCAAAACAGTGAAGATTTAATGCAGCTGACAATGAAATAAAGATGGGGTCAAAATGGAAAGTCAGCAGCGTGTATGACCCCCGTTAGTAGCAACACAAGCTGTGCAACGTCTCCTCATTGAACGGATAAGTCTCTGAATAAAGTCCTGAGGCACTGCATTCCACTCTTGCTGCAAGGCATTGTCGAGTTCCCCAAGGTTGTTGATCTGCGGACGACGTGCGAGGCGTTGGCCGATGTAATCCCACAAGTGTTCGATGGGTGACAAATCTGGTGACAATGCAGGCCAATGAAGTAGAGGAATGTTGTTGTTAGCCAGATACTGTATCGAAACACGTGCAGTGTGGGCTCGTGCATTGTCATGTTGAAATGTGTGCAGATCTTGATGCTGGTGAAAGAAGGGAACGACGTTGTTCTGAAGAATGTTGTCACGGTAGTAAACGGCATTCACTCTGCCACGACAAACAATCAGAGCGGTTCTGTGGTTATAACTTATCCCTCCCCACACCATAATGCTGCCTCCACCCCACCGATCGGTTTGCACAACACAATCCTGATGATAACGTTCACCCCGTCGACGCCATACACGTAGACGCCCGTCAGCATTTCGCAAGTGAAAACGCGACTCGTCGGAGAACACCACACCATGCCAACGTCGTAACAACCACACACGATGCTGTTCAGCCCATTGTCGGCGTTCACAGCGATGCCTGTCAGTCAGGATGGGTCCAACGTAAGGGCGTCGACAACGTAACCCTGCCGCACGGAGACGGCGTCGGACGGTGGAAGCGCTGATCAAACCACGTCGACCCTGGACAGCGTTGGCGATTCTGGCAGCGGGCAAGGTTCGATCCCGAATATGGCGCCGTACAATGTCTCGATCTTGACGAGGGGTGGTAACACGTGCCTGACCTGGGCGTTGCCGGTCCCTGCTGGTTCCTGTTTGTTGGTATCTGTTAGCAAGCCTCAGAATGGTCGAATGATGACACCCAAATCGTCGTGCAATGTTTCTGCTTGAAGCGCCGACCTGCAACATACCCAAGGCCTGTTCTCGTTCCTCTGGTGACAATCTTGGCATGGCGAAAAAACTTTACTTACGAAAGTACTGCGAAAATGAGAACGGTTTTGTGCCGAAGGTCATTTATACCCCTGAACAGCATGCTTTCTGCATGCAATTTGTGCCCTTCGTGTGTGATGTGCATGAATTTTGTTGTTTTCATGTGATGTGTTCGATGATGTGTTCGAACGATCCGTTTTTTACTGTAGAGCGTTATTTACGATCTAGTGTGTTATTATCAAAATTCCCACCATTAATTTTCCATTTCCAAAAGATTCTATTGCCTTATTTCAAAATTTACAGGTGGTGCGTTTTCAATGATGTTCAGTATATTTTGGAATTTCTGTAAACAGATGTGGGTCGAGACGAAAACTATGCAAGAAGAATAGTGACTTTCTGGAATATTGGAGGGAATGAAGTAAAATTGTATTTCTTAACTAAGAGAATATTATTTGTTTTTATTTTTTGTTACAATATTTATTTTTGTTTCATGCAGGAGAGGTACATTGGTACAACTGACATTTTTATTACTTCACTGGAAATGATAGCAAGAGATCTTTTAAGAATCTTGCATCCTTTAGTAGAAAGGAAGAAAGGTAATAAAATAAATAATACTATAATCAATTATAAATAATTATACCTAACTGACATATCAGATTCATGTGGTTTGAAAGCAGAACCAGGCATGTTTAGACAACATTATCGACATGTCCTGGCAGAGCAATAACATGGCACTAACTTAGTTTCTTGGCTCCTGCTTTACGATGTTTTTTTAAAAAGAAAGATAATATATTCTCTAATGAGATTCGTCTGAAAGTGATTACTCGTATCGTAACTCATATAAAAGTTATTTTAACATCCAGAGAGTTTGAACAAAAACACAACGACAAATGCTACGTTTTGGCCACACCCTGGTCTGGCATTATTCAGTCTTGGAACAGAATAACTTGCAAGCTGACAGTTGACTACTCATGCAACTGGAATCAATATTGAAACGTACATTTAACCCTGATTTGATGTAATGCTTCTTAGAAATCACCGTTTGAGGAGGTTACCAATGTTTCATGACTGATCCAAAGTGTTGTTTATTACGATGGACAAATTGTTCAAGGTTTGTTGATACATTGTTATTTGGAAAATTAGCTTCATATTAAACTGCACAGTGGTTTGCAGGATGTGAATGCTTTAGGGCATTTTCCTAAAGTTTGTTAAGACTTTTACCACATTTGGAAACAACTTTAATATGTTTTTGATGACAATAGTAAGTACTCCAGAAAAGGAAATAGATCAGATTTCGTGGTATGTCCTCTAGGGATATGTTCTTTAATGTATTAAAACAAACATTACTATCATCATTGTTTAAGAAGCAATGATGTCCAGATGTAAATTTATTGACATAAGCTTTGAACGTTTGAGATATTCTTTGCATCTTATGTCCATTAGTAGTTATCTTTGAAGAAACCTAGTTAATTGTTTTGGTAACTGTGGATCCTCTGTTCAGAGATTTCCAGAGATTGTTTGTGGAAGATGGGTCAGTGTACAGGTGCAGAGTGTATCTTGGATCTTCTTTGTGTTATAGTGGTGTTATATACCTGAGCATAAAATCTGGCAGTTCATGAAGTCCAGTCTTGTGGAAGTTTATAAATTAGGATTCCACAACAAAGTACACACAGAAAAATAAATTGAAGAGGATGATTAAAAAAATATATTTTCATATAGTCAGTGTCATTTTAGGATGGTTTACAGATTTGAAGAGGGAAATTTTACTGAGATTTGCTGAAGATTAGCTGCTGAATATTTGCTTCTGGGTATGTTCAGATACTTGACAATATTTTTTCTGCTTTGTTAGTCAAAGGTAAACTCATGATTTCACATAAATGATTGAACTAAATTTGAACATCGGATAAAAGATCGAACTGAAGGCTCCTCGCTCAGTGTTGACAATCTATTTATAGATACCGAAACGATCAACAGCTTGAACATGTGCATGGTTGTGTTCACGGTTATTATAAAATTACGATGGGAATCTAGGAATAAAAAAACCCCAAACAACATACTTCAGTTTCACTTCCCTGCTAGTATCTTAGACGGGCGTGAAAAGCCAGGTAGATTAATCATTTCGAAAGAAAATACGCTTCCTATATGCAGCCGCTGACCGAGACGATTTTTCATCGGGCATGTAACTCATTTCCACTCGTTAATTACAGTCTGTCAAATATGATACATTAAATAATATACGCAAATCTTTCCTCTTTAAATATCATTCATAGACTACGGATGCCAAAGTACCACAAGCAGAATTCATCAACACCGTTCTCAATTATTGTACATAAGTTTCACCGGCGGTGACGCCATTGTCAGAGGTTGACAATTGTGAATGTTTTATCATTAACTAACATCTTCAACCATTAGTACTTGGTTCAAGCATAACTCCTGTGTTTCAACAGAAAACACTAATGTGGTGTTCTAGTTCTAACAGAGTGTTCAAACACAGATGTGGTTTTCTAGTTCTAACAGTGTTCAAACACAGTTGTGGTGTTCTAGTTCTAACAGAGTGTTCAACACAGTCTGGTGTTCTAGTTCTAACAGAGTGTTCAAACACAGATTTGGTGTTCTGGTTCTAACAGAGTGTTCAACACAGCGTGGTGTTCTAGTTCTAACAGAGTGTTCAAACACAGATGTGGTGTTCTAGTTGTAACAGAGTGTTCAGACACAGATGTGGTGATCTAGTTCTAACAGAGTGTTCAAACACAGATGTGGCGATCTAGGTCTAACAGAGTGTTCCAAAAGCGTGGTGTTCTAGTTCTAACAGAATGTTCAAACACAGATGTGGTGTTCTAGTTGTAACAGAGTGTTCAGACACAGATGTGGTGTTCTAGTTCTAACAGAGTGTTCAAACACAGATGTGGTGATCTAGTTCTAACAGAGTGTTCAAACACAGATGTGGTGATCTAGTTGTAACAGAGTGTTCAAATCCAGATGTGGTGATCTAGTTCTAACAGAGTGTTCAAACACAGATGTGGTGATCTAGTTCTAACAGAGTGTTCAAACCCAGATGTGGTGTTCTAGTTCTAACAAAGTCTTCACCTAGTTCTAACAGAGTGTTCAAACACAGATGTGGTGATCTAGTTCTAACAGAGTGTTCAAACACTAACGTGATGTTCTAGCACTAATGTAGTGTTCAAGCGCCAAAGTAGGAGTTGCAGCATTAACTGAACATACGTTGCCGTATCTTTAACCTTCAGTTTGTTACCCCGTCCTTTTGTCATTTCATCCTGACATATGACATTACAATGATGCATAAAGTGATAATATAACAAAGGTGGACACGTCACAAAGGGAGCCCACAGCTTATACGCGTTAACTGGCGAAAGATAATAAGGTGTAATGGACACTTGGCTGTAAATCCAGCTGACCTCTGTCTGTCATGGTGATGAGGGCTGATTACTTCCAGCCCTACCTCTGTGCATGGTCAGTCTACATTACTGTCCAGAAGCCGTCGGGTCGTCGTACAGCTGAGGTTAATTATCGAGACTTTATAGCTCGTTTTATTGTATTTCGAGTTCTGCATGTTTTTGAAAAAATATGTTTATGTCTGAAGCTACAGTCTACCAACTCCCCAATGCCCCATGATTTTCGACACATGATTTACTATTTGGAGCAATCGCCTTTCAAATATTCTATGATATCATAATATGTTTGCCTATCCGGTTGGACGCTGGACTGACAGGGACCTTACTCTCCATTGCGGTCACCGATGACGGGCACAAATCCGCATGGTCTCGATACATGGAGGATACAACCTTTCTCCGCAATCGTGTAAAATTGGCCGAGCAAAGAGTCATATACGCATCCCATAGATCATGTCTGGAATATTATGGGCCGTAAAATTCGTCAGAGAGATCCTCTGGTACAGAATCTTGATATACTGGGTCAAAACCTCCATTAAGAGTTGAACGCAACACGTCAACGTGAACGTCAGACACCGTCAGCGAGGACAAGGTCGGGGATGTTAATGCACTTAGCTGAGTTACACCAGATCCTAACATGGTGCTTGTGCTTGTGCTTGTGCTTGTGCTTGTGCTTGTGCTTGTGTTGATACTTATGTCATTTCTTGATGTATCCCAGAATCTTGACAATGATCGCACTTATTGCCGTATGTTGCCACGTTTCCTTAATAATACACCACAGATTTTCGTCTTTAGATTTGGGTTAGTGTATGAAGAGTATATTAAATTGTATGGAAAATTTGATTTAGTTAATAACAACAAATATATGCTGTGAGATAAAATGGCTGTTGTGATACCTTTACATGTGTAAAAGTGAAGTATTGTTTTGTGTGTCATTTTACGACACAGTCTCTCACGAAATATTTCAAGCATAATTTTGACTTCACTAAAATATTTTACAACGTCATTGATGTATGTTTGTAATCATGTACATTGCGACACAATAGCACCGGTCCATCGCTTTCGCTAAAGCGTGACTAACACCTAGGACGTGCTGTGTGGTTCGAAGGTAAGTTAGAGGCGTACATACGGACTCTCTTCTACAGCCCGCCTGACGTTGTGTTAGGCTCAATATTATTCGTTCGGCTGCTATATACTCAATCCAACAAACCATGGTAGGAGGTCGGGTCAGGTAGCATATGAGTCACCTATGGCCGTCCAGTCAAAAGCTAAACGACCTCACCGATTTAATCAATCAGTCAACAGCTGCTATACTTGTTCAGATTGAGTTTCTGTGTGAAGTGTTTTGGAATTTTTTCGCTAATCCGCTCGCTGACACTAAACTCTCAACAAGCGAAAATCCGCATTAACCACATATGTTTGGCCTGCAGTTTATACACTTACGGCTTCTGATGACATGGTTACTATTGGCTTACATTTCCGCAAGCTGACTCCACGGAATATTGACAAAAAACCGCTATTCTCAGCGACCGTTTACTCGCTTAATGTAAAAAAATTGCGTCCTCCATGTGTATCCCTCGAAAGCGATCATGCGGAAAATAGCACTGTTCGAGTACCTGAAGCAAAAGTTCAAACGGTATGTGCGAATGTTAACTTTCATGATTTGGTAAGTTTAATTGGTCTGATTTGGTAAGGTTAGCTGACGCGACCTTCTATTAAAGTTTGTATGACTCTGTATTGAGCATTGTCACGAATATCACTGAGCCAAAGTTAGACTGGATGAATTGTACAGCTAATGCTGATCGCAACAAAACAAGACTAGATTACCTGGTTGCATGGGGACCATGGTTGATTCTGCTTCATCATTGTGGTGCCCATAGGACAAAGGACATGCTTACCAACATAAACTATGTAAATACTATCTAAGAATATTTGATGTTATTTTCTTTGATCTGACCTGCTCACATGCCTCTGCCAAGGAGACAATTATCGTACAGGACTCTAGTTAAGCTTTTCTCCCTTTTGGCACTTTGAATTTAATCTTTGTAAGAATAAGAGGAACGGTTACAGATTACAGTTTACAGATTACAGTTTACTGTCAGTGGTGCTGTGTACTAAGTTGAATACAAGTCATAAATAGAAATACATGGCACATATATTGACAGTAATAAACATCGATGAAATATGTGCAAACAACTTTCGTTATACTTCAAGAGAAGGACAGTAGGTGGAACTAAGGACAGTTTCATGGGTGGAGAGAGAGCATTGTGAATGAAAATGAATGTAAATATGCTTACTAACCCTAAACTGAGGTGCGTATTTCATTAAATGTTAATAGATATATAAACAACATATGCATAAAAGTTGAGGAAAAGACACCAGTTATTGCGGAGAATCATTCATATCATATATAAGTACTAACGAACACGTATTATCTATATACATTTAATACAGTAAGCACGTCGTGTCCAAGTGAGTCTATATTAGAAAGTGAACAATCTATAAAATCAAATAAAATCTGAATTATACCATATATATGTTTTAGACAACAATAGCAATAGAGTCTTCTCGGACAGCGACATGGAGGCAGGAGATTCCGTAACGTGGAATGGAGTGTCCTCGCTGTGAGGTAAATCAAGCAACTCAGCAACTCTCTGTCCACCCTGAAAACCGTCCCCTTCTCCACAACACACGACTAAGTCGACTTGTGCAGGAGTATCTCTGTACACGATGTGGTGCATAAATGTCCGATTTACGTAAATTGTTCTTACCTTGCAAGACGAAGAACGATTACAGACAAGTAGGTTACTGTTAGTAGAGTTGTACATTGACCAGTGAAGATGTCTGACCTTTATAGGAATCGCCCTCCTGTGTTTCGACTTTGATTAATACCTCACTGGACATAAACTGTCTTGATATAAGTCGTGACCGGTTATACGTCGCTGTCGTGTAGGTACATACGTAATTACATATTGTATGGTGATAACATTGGGATCAGCGCGCGATGGATTTGATAGATATGTCCCCCTAACGACACTACAGACAGTGTCGCTGCCAGTGTCGCTGCCACAGTTGTATGACGCATACCCTGGTAGCGTTGCTTGTAGATATGTTGAATTGCTGCGGTTACGTAACAATCGCGTCTCATGGGAAAAAGGGATGGATAAATGTGCCTACTATGCGAAGTTCACCAGTCAAAGATGACACAACACAATAGGACAGTAATATTGTGTATCGAAACGGAAAACTTAGGGTTTGCAAGCTCCGCCAGCACAGTCCTGGTAAACCTGAAACACACTCCAGGGGTCGAGATGGCTTGTTGTCACCTCGACAGTGCAGGCAGAAAGAGCTATTATGCAGAAACAATTATGAAAATTAACAATAATCCGAGGAATATACAGGATGTGACAACATTACTTAGTAGGTGAAACACAATAGTATTAAGGAACATATACACACGATATTGGTATCAAAATATAGATGCATATGTTAGCATACAATCCCAAACAGTATTTAGATAAATAACTTTAATATGATAATTCCAAAGAATTGTCACACCCCCGTTATCAGTGGATATTAAGGCCGAGGAGAGGTTGGAGAGGCCCACGGAGACTGTGTCATGGTGTGGGGTGCGATATCCTGCATACGAAGATATGATTTAGTGGACAGTAAACCGAAAATCAACGAATTCGTTGCACGTCTCATGATTCCATTTATGGACAGATGGAGTTGTTCCAGCTTGGCAACGCTACTTCACGCATAGTACCCGTAGCGGTCAGCTACCTTGCTAGTTGTAACCTCAGTGGTAGCTCCTGGTCTTCCCGGTCACCCGATCAAAATCTGGCAGATCACCTATGGTATGAACTCAACCGACGTGTACGTCAACGTCAAAACACGCCTCAGACGCTTCCACATCAGGCTATCGATTTTCAAAAGAGTGGGGAAGAATTTCGCCAGAGCGACTTCGTCGACATATCCAGTCTGAGCCAAGACGGTAACTGCTGCCAATGGTGGACATACAAGTTATTGACTATGACGCCATCTTGTTAAAAAACAGCAGTAAAGGGGAACTCCAGCGTCAGTGGACATGCCAGTTTTCACCTTGTACCATTGGAATTATCTGAAATAATTTTTACGTCATAAACGGTTTCAAAATTGGCTTATTTTTAACGGACGAATGGATTCCCCAAACCTCTGTACCATATGTAAGAAATTTTCCATAACAAACATGTAATTGTACACATCCTGGAAACATCTACACGTTGAATGCCTTTGCCCTTAATATGTAAACTATTCTCTCCCAAATGCACTGAAATGCATGTGTGATATTGGTACATAACATTTCAAATATCCCTCCAAAGCCACGTTTTACTCTTTCGATTTCATCGTTATAATGAAACGAACATGGAGAGAATGAACAGCGCATCACACACACACACACGTACTCACACGTACACACACACACGTACTCACACGTACACACACACACACACACGAACACACACACACGCACACATACACACGCACACACACACGCAGAGAGAGAGAAAGAGAGAGACAGATATATATAAGTGTGTTCTTTTAATATTCGTTTTAGTGTGTCCGAATTTTGAACTTGATGCTTTGAACTTGTCCTTAGGACCAAACATCTAGACGCACACTTACTGGGATACATCGGGTTTCAGGACAATGCATTTGTTGTTTATGGACACGAACCCGGTGTAATAGGCGCTCTCCAAGGAGCTTCCAGTGACAGCTGAATTACTGTTTCAACCGCTATGGGAAAATGACAACAAACTGCTCTGAATTTTGCGTTGTGTGATTTTGTTTGATTGTATAAATGTTGCTGTGCGTCCCGATCGCATGCAGTCCAGTTCCCGGTTCTTTTATTGGCCTATAAGCACATGGAAAACAACACCAAAATCTTGACAGAAGGAAGAGGAAGACTTTATTGAAACAAAAGAAAACGTATCAAAGTAACATTCGTACTCAGTCATACTTCACCTACTTTGTTAATTTCTGTATTTATCCTCTCGTTCAACCCCTTGATGTTCCTAATCCTAATCTGTTCCTTTTAATTCCTAACACCTATACTATTTAGTCCTACACTTGCTGTCTCCCTTCCCATCCTAACACGAAATCATCATAAAAGCTGTACATATTCCCCAACCTTCTCTCTACAAGTAACCTTAACTAACAGGGAGGGTGTCTTGATAACAAGGCAACAAGACAAATAACACTGAAACTCAGGTCACTTATATAGTCGTGCGGGGAATTGACCTCTGACCATGAAACGATGGACATCATGAAAAGGACGTGCCGTTGGACCAGCAAGTCACGTGTCACATACCTGACCACCAACATGGCCGCACAAGTCCTCGTCGCGTGGTGTATGTTAGACACTCTACAATTCCAAATTGCTCCCTAACGGAATTGAAAAATGGACAGCTGAAAATATAACGTTTCCCCACAACTTCCAATTTGGCCTCAGAAAAGACTTCAGTGTTGAGACTGCAGCTGTCACACTTATAGAAAATATTGCATACTATGACGAAAAAGATTCCCCCGTCTACTGCGCTTTCCTTGATAAAATAACGAGAAAGCATTTGACCGTGTTTGGCTTGAAGATCTGTTCTACACACTCTACAATCTTGGAATTACTGGAAAACTCTGGCGGATACTGCGCCTGTCCTATAGCTCAATGCAATCATGTATAAGGTTTGCTGACTTGAAGTCCAATCTATTTCACATTAGACAAGGCGTGGGCCAAGGTCGTGTTCTACCTGCCTGCCTATTTTCCCTCTGTATAAGTGATCTACTGAATGAACTAAATGACACTGGCTGCGACCTGTGTCTTCCTTGGGGGAAATGCCCAGGAATACTTTTAGCCGATGACACAACGTTGCTCACTAATAATCCAACAGATCTCCAAAGGCTGTTGAAGGTGACTGAAATATATACAAATAGGTGGCAGTTAAAATACAATGTTGGTAATAGCGCTGCTGTAACCTTTGGACGTAGGAATACATGATCCCTACCCGCCAACCTGTACCTTGGAGAAACAAATCTCCCTAGTAAATGGTCTGTGGTATATGCTGGCGTCCATATCAGCACTGCTAAGTGCTCAACGGAGAGAACAAAACTTGTTTGTGAAAGGTTATGGAAATTGATAAATATGAACTATGACTCTGGCATCTACTTTGACGTTTTAAGTCCTCTAGCGGATGTACGTATTTGGAATCGAGCTGTTCTACCTTGTGGTCTGTATGGATGTACAGTCTGGGGCAATCTGTCCCCTAAGGAATATGAAATGCTAGAAATCGTACAGCGTTACTTCTGTTAAAAAGTCCAAGGGTTTAATAAGTACATGCCAAATGAAATTGTAAGAAATACAATCGGAATAACAACCCTTCAAGGATATATAGATCAACAAAGCCTCTTACTCCCTGGTAAACTCTGTAATGCTAACACAAGATACAGCTTTAGACAAATGTTCCTACCCCGCCTTGACCAATACCACTGCAAAGAGTCACTGATACGCAAGAATAAGTTTGATATGAAATCACCCCTTTTTAGCATGTTACGGCTTGTTACCAAATACAATCTGCTCCGTGAAATCCGTCACTACACCTGTGAGTCTAAGTTTATGAAGAAAAATACCTGGTGGCAAATCGTCAAAGAAAAGGCAAATACATATGATCAAATACAGTTGGTAAATTTACTGCAGACCAGGTTATCTCTCACCAGATATCTTACAATAAGATCAGGACGAGAACATAGACTCTGGGTACTCGCTTTAGAGCGACCTAAGAACTTCACTGACATTGCGAGAATTATAAGACTAGGTACAATTCCAACAGAATCAAAGGAGTGTGTATGTGGAACTGTTGCTCACGACATTACGAAACATGTTTGTATGTCATGCCAGCATAACTTCATAGAAAGGAATTCTCTGTTTGAAAGAATCTTTGACATTCTTGACGTAGACATCTTTGTTAAAATGTGGACGGAAGAAGAAGATGTATTCCTGTCATTCCTACTTGGAGGTATACCTGACCACTGGACCACTGTAACACCTGGTCAGAACTGATGGTGCTCGTTAGTTCCCCAGTTTGAAGTTGGGAGAGAATACTCCGCCAATGTTCATAAATAACCGTTGTTCTTTCAGTATTCAGGACAACTGTCTCACATAACTACAGATAGAATCTTTTATGTACTTCTGTTTATCATATAAATGTAATCTTCATTCTATGGAGGAAATAAAGAATATCTATATATCTATTACGTTAATTTCCCCAGTTATCATCACCAAATTACTCCCCTGTTAACTGTTACATTATACAAGAGCTATCACACCGGGCTCTCAATTTTTCTGATTGAAAATATATATCATAATATATATTATAATATATATGTAATGACGTAATACTTTACCTGCTACAATCTCCCTGAAGATGATAAATACATATATGTATATATGTTTAGTACACTGGATTACGTCATGTTCTACCCCGAGTTTCATGCACACACAAACACAAGTGTTCTGTGCGGCAATCATGAAACAAACTGAAACCTGATAGTTGCTTGGAACTATTTATTCTTCCCTCGGCGACAGCGTGAAAGTAATTTAATCCTTTTGTTGATCTTTGTTGTTGAGAACTTCCAGCTTCTCTTCAATACAGGGGTTACATAATCCTGAGTCTCGCTTGCTTGTGTTTGACTGCTTTGAATTTTATTTCACAGATGACATCTTTTTGGTTTTAAGTTGTCAGATATAGTTGGATGATTCTACAATTTCTTTTTCGTTGCGCACATTTCTGAACGATTTAGTCTGGCTGTCCTATCTCAGTTTGAAAGACCCACGTGCTAGCCTTGTGAATGATACTGTGTCCACTGCAGTTGTTACAGACGCTTTGTAGATCGACAGATCCTTCTCCACACAGCTGCCCCTCCCATCTTCCCGCTGTGACGCTTAGTTGTAATACGAATGGACGAAGTAGAAATTAACAATTATCTTCTGAATTCCTCATTCTTGAGAGTTTATAGATACACCTCTGCAGTTAGAATGAAATTAAAGTCGTTGTAAAATGTCATTTTCCTTGATCTTGATAATGTCTTTGTCTATTTTTGTTGATAACAATCTTTAATCCTTTGTTTAATGTAGTTCCGCAGTTTGGAATATCGCCGACGTTTTGTGACATCCAAATAAATCCAAAACAGTGCAGAAAAAGAAGTTCTCTTGTCTGATTGACCCATGTTCATCTGTTGCTCTGGTCCAGTGTTAACACCATGGTATATACCTACCTGCTTCGGGTATCTGACTGACGGTAGCAGTAGTATATGTCATGGAGAAAATGTATTCGGCAATATTCATATGCAGTTCCTAGAAAATCGACCCACTTCGTGTGTTCCCCGTCGTCATATTGCTGCACTATTGCTAAAGGTGGTATAAAAATAAGCTCACTCACTCACTCACTCACTCACTCACTCTCTCACTCTCACTCACTCACTCACTCCAGGAAATCGCGAACATTGCCGATATAAGGCCATGAGATTGTCATTGGCATTTATAGCTGAATGAAAGACCGTCGTTTTGCCATAACTCACTGCAGTAAGTCGAAATATTGTCACTGAACGATTGGGTGCAAGACAGTCTCAGTCACCTTCATGTTCACCCGATGACCATCAGTTGTTTATTGGACCAATATCATACCAACCAAGGCTACACAAGATCGGCCTCGAAATGGTAGACAGATTATTACCACGTCGACTGCGGCTCATGATAGGCACATCCGGGTAATTCACTGGCGGAATGGAACTGTCACATCAAGTCACTGCACGGTCACTGCAAGTGCAGTGGTTTGAGGACAGTGTCGGCTCACAGGATTCGAAATCGTTGACGGCAAGCCCGAAATAAGACCCTTTCGTTGGCACTGTGCTGTGACGACTACATCGACATCGACGGGTCAGTGGTGCAGTGACGTTCACCTCTTGAATCTACAACACTGGCGGAGTGATGGTTCATTCATCAATCACGCTTACTTCTTCATTGCCGTGACGGATGAGTACGTGCCTATCAAAGTTGAAAAGGACGTTTTGCGCACAGTTGATTGTGGTAGTGTCTTGATGTGGAGACTGAGAGCCATATTCTACACAAGGAAACATAACTTAGTCTGCATTCAAGGCAGGTTAATTGCTATTCGGTAGAGACACGGAGATCTAAGGAGCCACATGGTTCCGATCACTGATTACGAGCGAGAGTTGTTCCACCACGATAATGCCAGACCTCACACAGTATCTTCAGAGAGCATTACAGTGCATCCATGGCCTTCCAAATCGTCCAATCTCGGGTCCCTTCGTGTATCTCTGGGGTAGCCTCAAGAGACATTGTTGACAACGCTTCACTGGGAGCGGAAAACTTTCATTGTCGAATGTTTAGTAAGCTTTACGTGTTATCAGCTGTATTGTCTTTCATGCTGTAAACTGTGGTCGCAACTGATCCATAATTGCACGTGTTCTCTAAGTTTAAAGTTAGTAGATTAGTTTGACGCATGCCTTTCTTGTTGGGGAGTATATATTTCAAAGTGTGATATTTTGATTTTTGCTTCGAATTCCCATCATATTTTTTCAAACAGAATCTGCATTTGTTTAGTTAATAGAAATTTAGCAGAATTTATCGTATATTTTTGTATATATTGTGTGCTTGTCACGGTCATCCGGGTTCAACATACCAACCTGTAACACAGCCAGGAAGTTCATGTCACAGGTATATATAAGAACAAGGCTAAGTAGATGTTCATCTTTGTGTATATATGATATACACATTTTACTCGTGATATTTCAGCAACATGATTTGGAAGGCATTACATCACATGTGCTTTGCGTGTATGCAAATATAATATTCTTTTTACTTACTCAGATATACAGAAAAATAAGATATTTACTTAGAATAAACACGTGGACACAGTACAAACGTATCTGCAGCAGCATAACGTGTCATTCACATTTACAATGTAAAGACACACAACAGATCGATAACGAAATAACCGACATACAGGTGGCATGTTTTGTAGGCTGATTGACAACGTATAATACCGAGTTACGTATGTGCACAAATACATGGTGATCAAATCACTTGTATGTATAGAGATCGAACAATGTCCATAGAAAAACCACATACCGTCACCATTGCAGCCGTCTACCAAGTCAACACCGACGGTTCAAATCACACACCACTGAGAGGTTCATGGTCCCAAGGTCTACTAGAACTATTGACACACATGTGCGCGTCTACAGCCAGTTCTGACCGCGGGTTATCGAGGACGCCTTCTCCAGAGAAGCAGACATGTCGTGCGATTGGGAGCATATGTGTGGAGAAGAGTTCTCTACAACCAATATTCCTACTTCCTTCTTCATCGTGCGGGCAGGACATGAATATACACGGACACGTGTGGCCATGTGTTGTGGAAGGCGATCGTGTTGCAGGGGAACGCGTTATGATCGAGGGTAACATCTGCAGCCAGGATGAAAGTGAATGTGATTGAGATGAGCTGGAGCGCTGTGACGTACCGAGGTTTACCAGTTTACTTCTTTCCGTTTCTGGAATGATATTTCAACACGATAACACCAGACCACACATTGTTCGAGTTATACAGTTGTGTCTTTATGAGATCAGTGTCAATATGTTGCTCTGAACAGGTCCTTGGATATGTCCCAAATGGAATATGTCTTGGATTAAATGGAGCAACGATTACGTCATCCGATTCCTCTAACACCGCAGGAACTCCTTCCTCGAACATGGAATGATATTCCCCAGGACTTTCGTCGATATTTAGTGTGGAGAAGCTGCCAGGCCTTCATCAGTGTACAAGGTGGACACACTCGCTGCTGACAGCGAGACCGCTGACCTTTCTGCATTTGAATGATGCCCTGTTCGTAAGGTCCGTTCATCGGTGACACACCTTGGAACATTTGTTTTGTGTTTACAAGTAGTAGTACACTAGTAGAAGTACAAGCTGAACACTGTTTCTGTTGATATCTGTGTGTCACAATAACTTTTACCTTTGAGTATAAATCAGTAAAGTAAAGAAGAACAGAATAATGTGAACAGATATATAACGTGTGATAACCTTTGCTCTGTTTGAAGTTTTGTAGTAGTATTATCTTTATTCTGCGCATGTGCTAGTCAAAAACGGAAAATGCATGAATGACAAGGTATTTATGACAGGTAATATTCCGTTTACTGTTATTCCTTCATAGGGAAAATACCCTGCACTTTTTCTTAAACAGTTGACCCAATATAGGATACATCTATGGACAGCAAGGTCAGTATGTGTCTCACGTCTGCACACCCTTCCCAGACATACTTTTAATCGCTTCAAATGACTACCTTCCCGGTACACCTGCATCTTCCGGCTTAATCGTGCTATTATCGACAAGTAAGGATATTTCGCTGGGTTGTGAATTTTGATTGTTCTCCTCACGGTGATATGCAAAATCTCCCCCCAACTCATTTATGAACATATTAATGTCGCGTATATGTTTTGGTTTTTCAGAGGCCCATGACCCCGAAATGGCCGCCTTTTCTCGTAACTCTTTAGCGTGGAGACTGATATTGCTAGCTGCTTCCGGTGGAATGATAGTGAGGCTGGTGAAGAGGGCAGGTTCAACAGGAAGTTGAGATCTCCCATGGAGCGCTGCCGCCCCCAGGGTAACAAGCGAGGACAGTAGGAGAAAACAGCCTGAAATACAAAGTAATACGGGGTAAACACATATTTCCAAACTCACACCAGTTAGAGTGGATCCTCAGAATATTGCTCCCGTAGTAACCCACTGCTAGATGTCACACAAGACGAGATCTATGCTCATCCGGAACCCTCAGAGTAAGACCAGCATAGGAAGTTGGGGACCTGTTCTCAAACAAATCTCCAAGAAGATCAGCACCAGAGTGAGATTTGGGGATATTTTTAGAACAGGTATATTCTAACACAGGTATATTCTACCACAGGTCATGACGTACTCGCCGAAACCGAATTCCCTGTCAGAATCTCATGAAGGGCAACGTTGTCCTCTTGAACTCTAAAGCCGTTTTATGCCGGACATGTTCATGGAAAATTACTAATGAATGTCACCCACTGTCCAGTTCAGCCACAAATGAAACTAATGTTGTTAAAGGGAAAGTCCCTGTAGTCTCAACATACCTGCCACCATGACGCTGATGTCGTAACTGGCCCCGCTGTCGATGATGAACCCTGGGACAAAATGAACACACTTGATGATAGTAAGGCATAGTTGTTTCCTTCATGTGCTATGTCTGTTGTGTGGCGTCGTTTTGTGAATATAGAGTTTGGAGCAAATAGTGTGTCCATAAGTATCGCTAAGGTTGGAAGCATAAGACGATTCTAGTGATTGAAACCAAATAATTTTGTTTGTACCCGCAACATATTCTTGTCACAACACCCACTTCGAGCAGACAACAAACTGTTGTTTTTTTTGCGCAAAACACAAAGAAAAGGTTTGTTATATAAATAATTAATAAATAAAAAATATTTAAATGTGTAAAATGTGTATTATCTCACCTGCAATGGGCGGCCCCACAAGGTAGCCGGATCCGAGGACAAAGGTTCCCACCCCGATACCTCCTGCAAGGTTGTCCACGCCCACTAGCTCTACAGTCAACGGACTCAGTAGAACCATAGGACTTGCTAAATAGAACCCCAGTATTGAGGAATATATCATCTGTCCCACATAGGTGGCGCTGTACAGAGGAAATAAGAGGGTGGTTATAGATGCCATTCCCAGACACCCCATGTGCAAAATGAGGCCGTCTATTTCCTGTCTCGTTACTACAAGCCCCGTGAGAATTCGTGCAACCAACGAGAACACGCCCATTCCTGTGAACAGCGCAGCTGCTGATTCGGGAGATGTTCCTTTACTCTGGGCATAAAACGGAAGATGTAGGTAAATCGCTGATTGGGCGAGATTCCACGAGAATATACTAACACAGTAGAGCGCAAACGGTCGGTTCTGGAATATAAGAACATATCGCTGCCACGCGTCACGAACAGATTCTGTGATGGTTTGCTCAGAACTGTTCTGACGTTTCTTTTTCAAGTCCTTCTCCACCTTGGTTGGGCGGAACAACATCCCACACGCGCACATGTTGGCGCCGACACCGCCCATGAGGAGGAAAGTCCCACTGAGGCCGTAGTTGTCAATGAAGAGACGGATGACGGGTCCGCCACTAAAGAGGCCTAGAGCGGCACCCGTCATTGAGACGCCGGCTGTTATTCCCAAGTACTTCTGAAAGTTGTAGCCCAGGCTGACGACAGCAGGACAGTAACTGAAGCCAGTGCCAGCACCTGATGAAAGACAGAGTTGGGCATCGCATTATGAACATATCCTTTCCCAAACAGCTGGTAGTTGCTTGAACGGACTGAAGAATACAACATGGTGATCTCCATTTGAGGCTATTTAGTGATAGTACAACATTACTTGCCTTAATATCTTCTTTTGTGATTATCACTCGCCCAGCATTTCGTGGACTGGTTACTTCACAATTATTTCGTTCTGTTTACAGACTAACTATAGGGTAGGATGTACACGCACCTGCAATCACACCGTATGTGATGAGGAGGACGTCGATGTTGTGGACGAAGGCGGAGATGGTGAAGCCGGCGAGGATCAAGATGCCACCGATGATAGTGCAGATTCGGCAGTTGTAGCGGTTGATCACCAAACTCGCCACAGGGCCTTTTGTTGAGAAATATGGAAGATATGAACCAATTGTCATTCTAAGGATATTCAGTCCGGATTTAAACTCAGACAGCGGGTGTCCAACAAGCCATTACTTTTATCACTGGGCCCCGCAAACCTTTCTTTAAATGAATTTAGCTTAATGTTGATTAGTAAGGTTAGAAATGAACACACATTACATCCAAAATGTCAGCAATGGCAAAAAGATATGAATGAGCACGGTTAGTATCGCAGTATCTATCCACTGTCCACGTAGAACGCCATAGAGCCTGTACAACCGTCCAAATACTTGTGAGTTAGACAGACAGGAAGTAAAAAGAGCTATCATTAGTTGTGTTACTATTAGAAGCGATATGCAAGTAACGCTATTTTTCATGTCTCTGTGAAGTTGAGGAAAATGTTAATCGCTTATACACATCTCATGGGTATCACGTCATTTCATCATGAAAACGTTATACATTACTAGTTTTGGGCTGCCAAAAAGCGGGATCAAGTCTGAGGATTTACTCTTAGTCTGGCAGTACCTTGTTTCCCGTCTAAAAGTGTAGCTACGCCCCATTTTCTCCCACAAATGACAATCTCTAGACCTAGAATCAGGCCGCGGTGTTCCCCTTTAAACTTCTCCACCTGTCAGACACATCATGCTGGAGTGGAGTGCTCCCACCCAGGACGTCTTGGCGTTGTCCTCGTCGTAGACGTCTAGAAGGGCGACGTGGACGACCCCGACGGTATAGGCGAACCAGCCGGACAGTAGGAAGGCCACGAAGCATGATGCCAGCACAACCCAGGACCAGCCTTTGTCCATATCAGTGCGGAAAGTGTGTCCACCTGCAGGGTAAGACCAAACAAAAGTTAGATGAGGTATACAGAGTGTGTCTGTATGACACGAATATGGACAGACACGTCAATGACACGGCATACACAAACCACACCAGTGTCATGTGTGATGGGGTTCTCTAAGGAACACGTCCTACTCTACAGCAACGCTGTCATCTTCGGAGCCGTCCGCCATAGCTACGCTCAGTAAACTGAAGGACGTACACGTGTCTTGTCACTGATACGCCTTCTCACAAATGAGCTCTTTTTCCCCACCCAACAAAGTGGAGGCAATCTCTGCCGACGGGCAATCTCTCATGTCATACCGCAAGTTGTGTCTAACTGTAACAGCCTCTCTCTCGTCTCGTTGTCTCGTCAACACTGACCTGTTGGAATACTACGGTGACTATTTCCTGCCGGCTGAAATAGGAGTCACGTGATCTATCCACCACCCTCCCACGTGATCTACACAGTGCGTCGAACCCTCTGGACGGAATTTCGAGGAGATGGGGAAACATTTGCTCAAGACGAAACATGAACCTGTTGTTCATACCAAGTATGCTAAAGTTCATACAGGCTGATTCTCCATTAAACGTGCAGTTAGCAAATAATGGACTGGTGTTTCTTTGGCATAGCAACAGAATATTGTTTTGGTAATGACCAGTTTAGACTCTAAACTGTACCTTATTAAATGACGGTGTCAGAACACAGTCAACAGTCAGCTACCGGATCGAGAGTCAGTGGAACTTTTAGGAACGAAATGTAGACACACAGGTTGAATTCAGTATGCTTTTCGAGTAGGATAAAACATGTCGTGTCCAAAGGTTTTTATGAGATTTAAACCCGTAACCCGAAGGACGAAGCGGAGGGTTTTCAATTTCATAAAAAACCCGAGGCGAAATGTTTTATCTACCTTATAAACCGAATATAATTCTTTTAGTGTTTTGGTTAATTGAAAAACATATAGGTTCGTTATACTACGTTGACTGATAAACCGTGGTGATCTCTCAAACAAAGTCCCACGTGCACGTGCAGAATGTGCATAAACCAGAGAAGTATGTGGTGGTCTGTCACATTTTTTTATGGAATGCGGTGGTAACAGGTAGTCAATATGAGAGACGAAGAGAGGAAACGTACACCGAAGTAACTGCTGGTAGATGAAAACTGAAACAAAGTCTATCGTCAGGATGTTTCAGAAGTACAAGTCTCTATGACAGGTAATCTTGATTTTTCAAAACCTTGCATGCTGATATTTATGATAACTGAAATATAGGTTGAGACTAATTTTGAATCTGTCGCAAAGGACACTGACGTCCTTTACTTTAAACCGGTCACCATAGAATCTATTAGCAATTGATGACACAATGCCATTTACGGAGTGGCCAAATATAGCACATGTTCCTGGCAATTGGTTTACGAAGTACCTGGTGGGATGCAAGACGTCAGGGCAGTATCAAGCGATTGTGTGAGGCAAGTGGGACAAGAGGCAAAACCCTACGAGCTAAGGCGGCCACGCGACTGTTCCGGGTTATCCTGGAACAACAACTCATCTGCGGTGTAACAGGTTCGTTAATTACATTTGTAGCTACTCTAGAGAACCATGTGATCCTTTTGCAACAATCTGATACCAAACATTGGTCCCTTTAATCACACTGTTTTTGTACTGAAAGATGTGTCAACTGCAAACGATTTTTCTTTTTATTTTGGAAATACTGTCAGCTATAAATAATGGTCAAGCAGTAGTGTGGTAAAATATGTTACCATAAACGTGTGGAGGATAAAACAATTTGATAGTCATTTTACATGTTTAGGTTACACAAAACCCTGTACAGAAACGTAATCCTCGTAAAACAGTTCATAAGGGAGTATGCATTGCTTGCAGGACAGGAAAGCAAGGCCGTAAGGACCTGTAAGCATCCATCTGACCAGCAACAAGAGGTTGTCGACTGTCAAGTACAACGTCCTTTAGCAGCCTGTCCAGTGACCCGGATGAGGCTCAAACGGAATCCGAAGTTGGTCCCGAGGACAGGAATGCTTCCAGTGTTCAATGCCCTTTCCTGTCAAACATGTTACCTACAACTCTCACTAAATTCTGAAAATCTGTTTCGTTTCCTTTCAAGGAGAAAGTATACTGCACAGGTCACGAGATGATATCTCCGGGATTTTATATAATATACTAAGGATCCCATACAAAACACCAACATAAAAACTTAAAGAAAAATAATACTCTGCCAAGACAATAGGAGGTTTACATGAGGTTTATAATTTTAAATAAATAACTACTAATGATAGCTCACCCATACTGAGAGAGTGAGTGAGTGAGTGAGTGAGTATGGCTTCATGTCGTTATTAGCACTATTCCAGAACGACCACTGCTGGGGACATCATTTACAGGCTGTACAAATTTACACTATGAGAACAAATGAACCCGTGCCTTTGGTGTAACGAGGAACGCTTTACTGTTAAACTACATCATCGCCCATATTGAGATCTTGAGGTGGGACATTTGTGAATGTCGTATCATTAACTAACGTCTTCAAACAATCAAATATTTGGTCTAGCACTAATGTGGCGTTTCAGTACTAACGGAGTGTTCTAATACTAGAGTGGCATTGTAGCACTAACGGACTGTTTTAATTAGCACTAGTGTGGTGTTTCAGCGGTAATGGAGTGTTCAAATACTAATTTGGTGTTCTAGCACTATCATAGTCTTTAGCACTAATGTGGTATCCTAGCACTAACAGTGTGTTCAAACATTAATGAGGCATCCTAGCACTAACGGAGTCTCAGTGAGTCTAGACGTCTACCCATATTTATGGAGCTGTGCAGACTGCTTTCTTAAACAACATACTCTCACGACATATCTTAGGGTAGTGCTATCTCTACCCCTCAGTTTATGGACCCCGTAATAACAGTGCATTTATATACCGCCACTTCCAAACATAAGGATGTTCAAGACGCACAGTTTGGTTGACAATTAACAGTCAGGGAAATATCTTTGATAGGCATTCTAAAAGTTGAGTTGATGGAGAATTAGGACTATGATTTTATGCATATACAACTTCTTTAATTCAGTGTCGAAACATCGCACTCACTGAATAAAAGAAGTTGTATATCCATAAATCATAGTCCTCATTCTTCAGTTAGGGAAAGCTTGACAGAGGAGAAACGTTTTAGTTGAGATTTGAAAGATCACAAGGATTGAGAGTTTTTGATGTTGCTGGAAGACACTGACATCTGACATGACAATGATACAGAAACAAAGGTGAACACGTCACAAAGGCAGGTGGCAGCTAATAAGCGCTGACTGGTGACAGATAATAAGATGTAATGGACACGCGGCTGTTAATACAGCGGACTTCTGTCCGTCATGGCGATCAGTGTTAATTACTTCATGTGCCCTCCTTTTGTACGTGATCAGTCCATGACCGTCCAGAAAAGTTGGCGAGCGGAGGTTAATGCCTACGAATCTACGGCTAGTTATTATTACACTTTGATTTATGTTTTTATGTTATATATGTCTATTTCTCCCGCTGCATGTTATTAGTGTACCGAGAGAGAGAGAGAGAGAGAGAGAGAGAGAGAGAGAGAGAGAGAGAGACACACACACAGAGAGAGAGAGAGAGAGAGAGAGAGAGAGAGAGAGAGAGAGAGAGAGAGAGAGAGAGAGACTGCATTTAACTGTAGTAGAATGCGGTCCAACGTGTGGACACTAGACAAAGTATTCCCGAGTCTTTTTTCCTCCAGAAATCAATCCGAAGACATAGCACATTAGTATTTACACACAGGAGGAATTCATTCATAGTTGATACCTGAGATGTACAGTAAATCAGACATCAAACATTAGAGTATAATCATCTAACATTCACAAAGAGATGGCGTCATTGGTGTACAGCTTGTCTCCAGAAAAATACACACTCAAGATATGGTTTCAAATGGTAGACATGCTGCACAGTTCATCCTAGCAATATGATATGTGTCTCGGACGACAATTTTGTATCTGCACCTTGGACTGTTGACAACATTTCGTCGTCTTCCAACATTTAAAAATTTACATAGGTTTCAACAGAAAGTAGATCAGTCAGAGATGAGAAAAAAAAATTCCGGAGAGGTAATAATTTTTGACATGGTAGTCATCACCACAAGCGAGCTTGTTACAAAGCAAACATTCTTTGGAGACACTATTTCGTGATGAAATTTTTAAACATACTTTTCAGGCTGCTCTGTGTTCAGGGTATAAAGAGGGTATTTCAAAACTATGTGATATGTCAGTAATGTATGAGTTCGCATGTAACGATAAACTGCTGCGTTAAGTGATACTTAAGTGACGCCACATCTTTTCGTCATATTCATGTATTTGTTTGTTTACAATTTGTCTCCATTTGCGTTTGGGGGGGGGGGGGGGGAGGGGGGGAGGGGGGGGATGAACCACTCTATAAAAAAGTAGGTAAGTAGTTTCTAAGATTGTATTTGCACAAAACAGAAAGAAGATTTCCACAAACAGTTGATTTTCGAGCGTGTTAGCCATGGAGGACTGTTGGTCCAGCGGACGTCTGTCCGTCATGGCGAACAGTGTTAATTACTTCATGTGCCCTCCTTACATGACCAGTCCATGGTATGATGAGCCGGGGTTAATGTTTACGAATCTACGGCTAGTTTGTATTACACTTTTGTTTGTTTTTATGTTACATATGTCCATTTCTCCACCTACATATCAGTGTACCGACTTCCATTCGCTCTGATTTAAGAAGATATGTACCATATTAATAACCCGCAACCTGGCTGGGGTCATTCACTGTAGGCTTATTGACGTATGAACTCAATGTTGTCAGCACTGCAGCGTAATTATCGCCAGGCCAGATGGTGTTGGCCGACTCTGGATAGGTGTGGATATAGTTATATGACACACGCCAGGCACAGCTGATATTGACAACGTACGACAACCCTTGACATCATACGTACATGGCTGTACTAAACGTGAAAATGATAGGTGAAACATGCGGGGTGTATGTGGAGAGAGAGAGGGAGAGAGAGAGAGAGAGAGAGAGAGAGAGAGAGAGAGAGAGAGAGAAAGTTGGCGAGCGGAGGTTAATGTCTACGAATCTACGGCTAGTTATTATTACACTTTGATTTATGTTTTTATGTTACATATGTCTATTTCTCCCGCTGCATGTTATTAGTGTACCGAGAGAGAGAGAGAGAGAGACAGAGAGAGAGAGAGAGAGAGAGAGAGACAGAGAGAGAGAGAGGGGGGAGAGAGAAAGAGAGACAGAGAGAGAGAAAGAGAAAGAGAGAGAGAGCGGGGAGGGGGAATGGGAGGGGCCGGATTTCATAATTAGGCCTTCTATTTGACATTAAGCTACACGATATGTTAACATTCAAATAGAGATAATCTCCTAATGCATATAAACACAAACAATTGCTCTATGTATTTAATATATTCATTGTTCATGCTGGCGAGGTGGTGGGTGAGTATACTGGGTGAGTTTGGTACATAACAGAGATCATATGTCAGCCTGTTTTAAATAAAACAAGCAATTCATTCCCTTCGTTCACCAACTGGTCAGTGTATGTGACCGATGCGTCATTGACCCCCGCCCACACGTTATTCCAGCCATAGCGGTTATCACCTCTCCAAACGACCAGGTCCATGCCTTCACGTTTAACATAATATACTAAATAACCTTGCACAAATTCACTTACCTCCCTATATCTCACATTTAGTACATATCCTTCGACAAATGTCAAAACGGAGATTGTACATATTCCGCCATTGCGGCGGAAGGAATGCGATTCTTCAAGCCGGCAGCACAAAGAGGTTTAAAGGTCTATGCAAAGCTTAGCTCGCTCACACACATACAAATCGATGCGGGCGCGCTGACACAAAGGGCTCCCTCTACTGGTGAGAGCAAACTTAACAGGTCTCCTGGCTCACGTGCGAGGAAGTCGAGCAAATGAAACTAGGAATGGCAGGGTAAATGGACCGACTAGTCATCACCCGAGAAATGCATTAGTTAAAAACGTATGATGCGGTAATACTGACTGCCCGCTTGCGTGGCTACAAGGATAATGAAGCCGATTTCTGTTGCCATGGCAACCCATGATGTGATATTTATTGCATAGCAAAAATTGATGGAACGGCGTCAATGTTCCTTAAATTACAAATATAAAGACAGTGCGTGCAGAGATACAGAAATACAAATATATTTCACATATGATTAACACTATAATAATTTCACAAACCATATGTAGTATAATCACATAGAAACAATAAGATAAGGTATTCATTGCATTGCATTCCATCAAGAAACAGTAACAATACTCTAAAAAGTACAAATATGAAAACGGTAGTTACCAACATATAGAAATACAGATACATAAATGACGTATATTACAACATTTTATCATATGCAGGATCATCACACGGAAACAATATAAGACAATACACACAATTTATTTAAAATTGTAAATATCATGACATATTCTAGAAGTAGTTTCGGGATGTCCGTTTGAAAAACATGTAAAAAAAGTTGTTCTTTTCTTGAAAGTGTAGCACAATTTTGATCATGAAAAAGCAACCTTTGCACAAGTGAATCCCTTTCTTTGCTATACTTGTTAAAAGATATCGCATAGTGTTGTTCATCGTCTAAGACATTGCACGTTTCACAGACAAAATGTTCTAGTGGGATTGCAGGTTTTGTATATCTTCCAGTTTCAGTTGTGAGTTTATGATTACTTAGACGTAGTTTTCTGAAACAAGTGACCTGTGAGCTTTCTTTTTACAATGAAATAGATAATGAAATAGATTTATGGATGATTTGGGGCTACTGTGCATGTCTGCTTGTATGTGTCTGTGTGTATCTGCACGTCTGTGTGTTCCACTGAGTATCTCTGCATGGCAATGTGTGTGAGCCTGTGAGTATCTTTACATGTTTGTCAGCGTGAGTCTGTCAGTATCTCTGTCTCTCGTCGTTACAGCGCATGTGTGTCTGCGCGTGTTTCTCTCCGTGTGTCTGTGTGCGTGTCTGGATATGTGTGTCCATACATGGGTGTCTACGTGCGTCTCTATGTGTGTATGTCTGCTACGTGTATGAACGTGTGCGCGTGTCAACCTGTGTGTATATCCGAGTGTGTATCTGTGTGCATACGTGTGAGTACCTAGCACATGGGCAGTCAGCGAGTGTACAGTGCAACATGGCCAATGGTCATTGAGTGACGGACTGTGGACTGTACATTTCTGACTGACCATGTGCTCGTTCCTCAGTCCACCTGGTGTTCATGACGACGACAAGAATGCAATGTCGACGTGATGATACAATGCTTTTCCAGTCATATATCTGTTTCTTATGTGTGCCTGAAACACTCGTTTCGGTAGTGTGAAACTTCTGTACTTTGTTTTCATTAACAACACATATTAGGATCAAAATCTCGTCAACCGCATCCCAAATGGCTAGTTGATGACCGGTCAGATGGTCACTGTTTACACGCACATGTCAGCTGATTTGCTTGGAATGTTTGCCCATGAACCAAGGTGAAGGTTGAACGTCTCGACATCGCGCGTCTGCAGCGACGCAGGTACGTGGGTGTACCTGCCGTCTTTACCACGTTTATCCCGCTATACCGCACGTCAGAGGGGGTAACAAAATATACCATGTATTGTGTGTGTGTTTCGCTATAAAGACGTCGGGGAATCTGAACACCTTGCTTCCGTGATACATTTAACCTGGGACACGAATCAGATCACAAGTACTGTCCTCATGGGGCTAAACCATGGGTAGTCTGTCCAGGTGCCACCAATTCATTCCCTCAACAACAAAAAAATACTTGTGTAGGCAACAGGCCTGAAAGTAGAGAGTCCAGTAGTGTTTCGAAATATCCTGACGTTCACCTTAAACTTGTCTGAATAAATGGCTGAGTCAACTCAGACTGACTTGTGTAGTTCATGTTAGAAATATACTTGGCTTGATTGTACAGCGTCAGCTAAGTGCGATTCCTAATCTGCTTCAATCCACCACAAACGTCTCTGGTGCAACTGGCATTATACTAGCCCCTTGACTGCACACTGCTACTTAGGTATGTATTTTTAGTTTTGGTGGGTCAGCACTGGATCACTGTGACCTAGCTCCAGGTCGCATCAGGCGGCGACATGACATCAGACCATGTCTTGAAATCGTTGTTCGACAATCGAACCCGTGGTGGTGTGTTCCTAACAACAACTACTCTCAAAGACGTTCTACTTGAGGCCGTCTAGAATGTAATACTAAATTTGTAATTCTTGACTACAAATGCCCTTCTGTCTGCACGACGCTGCGCCCTCTATGAAGGTTTCGAAGTGTTACAAAACCGCGAGCCATTGGTCGCCATAGTGTTTTCCTGTTTCAATGGACACCTTCTCTGTGAGGATATATGAACGTCAAAATGTGTTTCGCTGTCATGTTACCGGCCTCTCATCCAGTGCTGTAGCTATGTATTCACACTAACATAAGCAAAGTGCTTTAATGACCTTAATATAGCGAACGCAACTGACGCTGGCTCAAAGCTGGAATGTTCACACACGATCGCATGCACGTCACACAGTTCTTGTGGTGCTTTGCGTGCAGATCAGCGTCACCAGGCGAAACCTCCACCTTGTATGTGTGACACAGAAGTCAGTTACAATCGATACTGCCATGTTCATATCTGATGACATACGCATTGATTTACAGGTGCCAATTAATTACTGCCATGACTGCTGGTTTGTTAGTAGGTTATTGAATGGTAACTTTATACATTTCATATTTCTCTACACGTTTCTTTAAAGAGGAACAATGTTTATGGATAGACAACTTATGTTTCGTATGGTGATTTCTGACGTGGCTGCTTGTCTCGTACATACCCTTCATGTAGATCTGGCTTCAGTGTCCTTGACCACAACCACCAACAACGTCATATCACTGTACAACCTCTTGAATGGTATAAGCTCAAACATCCTTCATGTATATGTTTCACCTTGTGCATAATGATGTGTATCAACCGTGTGTCAACCGATAACCGTGTTAGCATCTACACTAAAACACCGCATATATTACAATGAAGTTGTATAAGAAGCGTTCCTCCTTATCATTGCAGCCTATAAATACCCTTGACATGACGAAATGATTGTCTGTAGCAATGACATGATGACTGCGAGACACAGAAAAACGTGCGCACTGCTGCCTCTCCTGCACTCCGTGACATGTCACTTCACGGTTATAATGACTATTAATTAACTGTTTTACCATTGAATATTATTTGCATAATTCAAACTTGAGTAAACATTGCAATTATACCGCTCTGAAAGGTTTATGGTACAAGTCATGCATATATGTTTATTTTTAAGTACTGGTGTCAACGTGTCATAGGTTTTAGTTGTTTTAAACGGTGCAATACGTGCCTTGTGTCAGACCGTTCCAACAAGTTGTGACTGTGCGGCCTAACTGTGCGGGCTACCATCATATTCCGTATGTACAGAAAGTAACAGGGTGACTGTGAACAATAGAATAGAGAAGTGAAATCAATATTGTTTTAAACACGTCTGTGCTGATTAAACATTGTTGTTGTAGATTTGTTTGTTTGTCATGCTCATCAAGACACAGTGCTGCGTTTCTGCCGTCTTGTCAAGCAGCAACCTTTCTTGTCTTCTTGTGGCAACTGCTCCGTTGGTCAGGTGTCTCTCGGATGTGGTCTGCTGGGGTCAGGTGTCTCTCTCATGTGGACAGCTGGTTCATGTGTCTCCCACATGTGGTTTACTAGGGCTCGGGTGTCTCCCACATATGGATTGCTGGGGTCAGGTGTCTCCCACATGTAGACTGCTGGTTCAAGTGTCTCCCACATGTAATCTGTTGGGGTCAGCTGTCTCACACGTGGACTGCTGGTTCAGCTGTCTGTCACATATATTCTGCTGGAGTCAAGTGTCTCCCAGCTGTCGTCTGCTGAGGTCAGGTGTCTCCCAGGTGTCATCTGCTGGGGTCAGGTGCCTCCCACATGTAATCTGCTGGGGTCAGCTGTCTCCCAAATGTGGTCTACTGGGGGACAGGTGTCTCCCACATGTAGTCTGCTGGGGTCAGCTGTCTCCCACATGTAGTCTGCTGGGGTCAGGTGTCTCCCACATGCTCATCAAGGTACGGTGCTGCCGTCTTGTCAAGCAGCAACCTTTCTTGTCTTCTTGTGGCAACTGCTCCGTTGATAAGGTGTCTCCCTGGTGTGGTCTGCTTGGGTCAGGTGTCTCCTACAGGTTGACTGCTGGGGTCAGGTGCCTCCCACATGTGGTCTACTTGGGGTCAGGTGTGCCCCACATGTGGTCTGCTGGTGGCCATCTGTCTCCAAGAAGTGGTCTACTGGATGTCAGGTGTCTCCCTGGTGTGGTCGGTTTGGGTGAGGTGCATCCCACATTTGGTCTACTTGGGGTCAGGTGTCTCCCATAGCTGGACTGCTGGGGTCAGATGTCTCACAGATGTGGACTGCTGGTGGCCAGCTGTCTCCCAGGTGGTCAGCTGGCCAAGGTGTCTCCCACGTGTGGTGATCGGCTGGGGTCAGGTCTCCATGATGTAGTCTGTTGGTGTCAGGTGTCTCCCAAGTGTGGTGTGCTGGGGGTCAGGTGTTTAACGGGTGTGGTCTGCTACTGGTCAGCTGTCTGCCAGGTGTGGTCTGCTCGGGTCCGGTGTCTCAGACATGTGGTCTGCTGCCTGTCAGGTGTCTCTCTGTCATGGCCTATCGGTGTGGTCTGTTGGTGTTAGGTGTCTGTTGGTTGTTGTTGTTGTTGAGCTACCATCATACTAATATTCACTCTTCCTCTTCTTGATTCGATAAAATGACTCAACATTTGGACTGCTTTATCAACAGTTCTTTGATGGATAACATTACAGATCGACCCCCATGGTATCAGTCACTGGATTCCGTCATCCGCGCTAGATTTGCTTTATAAATGTCTCACGTGGCTGGATAGAAGCTGAATGTGGTGTTAAAGAACAAACAGAACTTGCCCGTTGTAGACGTGAAATTTAATCAGGTGCACAAAGTAGACAGGGCCTATACATGCACGATATGGGTTACCCGCTGACTCTGTTGACTGACTCTGACGTACCTCACTATACTCATCAAGGGAAAGAGTCTGGCGCACCTGTCTCGACTGGCTCGTGGAAGTATAAGCAGCAATGCTGACGCAGATATAGACATATCTAAGGCTGTCTGCGCACGGTACACTGAGGAGGTAAAACCCTACATAAATTCCCATTCACATCTACATTATCCCGCCGCCATATAACTGGAATATTGCCAAGTGCGGCGTAAAACCAAACTCACTCCCTCACTCTACATTACTACTCCGTAGAACCGTAAAGGCAATGATTTGAAAATATTTTTATCGGTGGAACTACACAGGTCGTGAATGGTTTGGACAACAAGCTCCGATGAGCTTATTTTACGGCCTGTCCCATAGACAAATACAGATACTGATGACGCAATGGTGATGCAATTCTCAGTCCTCAGCAGTCAAGACAGAGATAATGCATGGATATAGCGAATATCAGAGACATCTAAGTGTTCATGTGGTTAGTGTAACGAAGCTGTTACTCAATACCTTCTCACATGTAGTAGCTTGAAACTTTAAGGAAAACTATGAATCTGTATATTCGAGGACATGACGTCAAGGCGACTGTATACGGCAACGGGGCATTGAATAGCTAAACTAATGGTAATATTCTCGACTTATTTCACCAGTTCATTTTATACCACTGCCAGTGTTTATCACAATACATATATACCCCATGTACCTCTGGATTTTCTGCCGCTGCTCATTTCGTTGCGAGGCCTAACTAACACCATAACAAACATATTCATTATGCAATTATACATCTGATAATATTTCAGCATTATTCTTTTATCCAAAAATGATTTCATTTATGAATCCAACTATTGTAATATGTATAATTATTGTAAACGTTTGGTCGCCTATACAGGTGTGAGTGTTTTACGGAGGGTTACATGAGATTGCAACTGAGCATGCTCGAATCAGGCTTTTGAGGAGCTTCTGAGGGAGTATCCCACTTAAAACTGAAAAGTTTAGGGAGGGATAATACAGCGGTGGGCATGTAACCCCTCCTTCACGTACATTAGCTGACAGAACCACAGTCAAACTTCAACTTACAGGTAAGTCTCGTTTAACTTTTACATTCTATCAGCTAATCACGTGACAGTCAGATTTACATGAGACTTCGAAGATGGATGCTCACTCATGAACAGATTTCCCATTCAACTCAAAAATAAAAATCACCAACATCATGGTTCAACATATGAGGACTTTAATTTTCATAAAACATACATGACAGCAATAGTATGTTTCCATTTTGCCTTACAAACTTATAAAATGGTTTTCTAGTACCACAGTTCTGAAGTTGTCAAATATAATCCATGCCGTTTCTTCAAATGTACATTTGCAAATAACACTTCTCGAAACAAATTTAAGCATTCATTTAAGAGAAATTTTACTTGCAGACTTTGTCCCTTTTAAAAAATCTCTGATCCGATACATAGACTAGTCAGTCCCTTTAGTACAACTCATTGCAGGATTGCTTCAACAAAGCTGTTATGTCTTCAAACAATTGTCTTATCATAGAAACTGGCAAATGTATGCTCAGATGACCAGTCTGCTGTTCCAAGTATTGTTGTGATCGGCATGGAGGCCTGTCGTGCTGCTCATGTACCTGCAGCCCTAGTACTGTGAGCACCAAATACGTTAGTGTCAATACCAGCTGGAGTCAGGCCAGTCCTAATTCAGCGTGATACAGTGTCCCGTGTGTTAATGCAAGATTCATACAGTATGTTCTGTGTAAAATTTCGCATGCAGATATCACATAATTTTCATATGCATTATAAATGCCTTTATATTTTCTAGTGTCTCCGTAGCACAGTACCCCTATCACTTCAGCCTAGTGTGTGATATTACCTCTCTTGATAGTAACCTAACCATCTGGAGTTCAAAACCCGCTTTTCACTGAAACTTTTGCAGTTTATATATGCCAGCACCATTTTCCGATCATGTGACCATGAAAAGCACGTGCGGTGCTGGGATCATATGTTCAGTGTGTGAGCAGCCTCCATGTTGTGAAGACGTCTCCTCTGACTGTGATAAACGTAACATGGCACTAAGGAAGACAAATGTGAGTCTTGCAACTTTATTTCTTGTAGAGATATCTCGTCAAATGTTTTCAATATTTCTAAACGTGATATTAGGTGATAGTTCGTTAATGGATTATATTAATGGCCAAGTAATATTACAATTGTTTATTTACAGTTTTCCATACCTCATCCATTGGCTAATGTCAACGTCTGCCACCTCACAACACACCATTAAACCCTGTGGATGCGAGTTTTTGGTCGTTTGATTTTCTTGCGTCTACACCGTGATAAAGCCTTATGTGGTTTGATATATGTAGTTTTTTCTCAGAACCTCTTAAATCTGCTGTTCTTCTTCTACATTCTCTCAGAACAGTGACTACACACACACATTTGCACATTGAATACTTCTTAAGAACCAGAGGCTTTGTCAGTCTTCTAGACTTAGATCGCTTGACAAAATCGGCAAAGTGAAAAGTAATGTCACACTCATAGGCGCCCATCGCGGGTCCGAAAAATCGATAAACTAAACTAAACTAAGTTTACTATTCCACCCCCTTACTATATAACCTGTAAAGGTGCATCAACAAATCATGGCGACGTGATCGAAAACAGGACAATTACGCACTCGTCTTTGAATAGATCGTATTTTAAAAGTCTCACGAGTATCAGAAGCTGCTGTCCACATTCCCGATGTGTGTGGGAGGCATGTACACAGGTCTTTCGAGACAATGCACTTTTATCAAATTGCCAAAGACTGAGTTGCTGTCCGGGAGTATACAAAACTAGGTCGTCCAAGAAAGGTCCGGAAATCTGATTGGCTAACACTTTTGTGTACAAAACACACGCCAGTTTTTTTCACCCATGTGTTGTATATTTCTGTGGTCAGACTCCTCTGTCATGTTGTTTATACTCAATAAATGTAACGTTTGACCTCTCTGGGCAGTTGTCAAAGACATCACCAATACCAATTTGATAGTCAACTCTTTCAAATAATTAGACATAGTTTGCAAAATTGCAGGAAAGTAAGAACATCTTTTACGCTCCACACCTCCAACTATTCAGGTCCTGGTGGGTTCTCTTGTAAAACAGCTGTAAGAAACCTAGATACCACTGGGTGACTGCCACATGGTTGATCATTAAGCAGTACAATAGTAGATAAGGCACATCTTGCAGTATGCACAGAACTATAACTCAGTCCAACACATCTGTTAAAGATGGCAAACTGAAATCAACTTTACTTTGAGAACAAAATCTCATGAGGTAACTGGCATACTGCTTGCGTCTTCCATTTCTCCAAGATTTGACAAGGAACTTGGCAGCTGCATCGGAAATTCCTCTCTGTAAAGCAATACCGGACAATAGGTAGGCTCTCAGTCTCAGCCTCTTGGCTATGGGGTGTGGCAGACCTTCCACACTGGTTACAAGGCTCTTCCGCACAGACAGCATCAAGGGTCTACAACAGAGTAGTTGCAGTAAGTGAGCAAGCCAAGTTTGTGTAGGCCACCATGGGACATTAATCACTGTTCTGGTTCTATCAGCTTCAAGCTTCTGCAAACATTTTGATAATAAACAGAATGGGGGAAACATATAACAATACTCTTCTGTCCATGACACATGAAACGCATCAACTGCATCTGATCCTGGTTCAGGCCTCCAGCTAACAAATCTTGACAGTTTCGTATTTAGCCGTGATGCAAACATAGGGTTTACATTTACATGCTCAATACTTTTCTTGAATTCTGACGCATTCAGAGACCATTCTGTTCTATCAGTTTTCTGGATGCTTCATCACCCTTTGTTTTTTGGAACCAGCTATGTGAGAGATAGTGAGCCATGTATTTCTCTCCAAACACCAAAACCAGATATTTTTCGCGATGTTGGTGCAATAAACAGATTTTGTACCTCCCATAGCTTGAAGATTAGAAACAGCAGTAGTTTTATATGAAAGCACATGGACATGTTTTCCACTGAAATTGTTTGTTAATGAAAGGGCTTGGATTGACATCAAAATCACTTTAAGTTCCAACACATTAATGTGATAACCCCTCTCTTCCTCGGACCATCTTCCTCCAACACTGTATCCTAAATATGCCCCTAACCTTGCTGGCTAGCACCAGTAGTTAATGTAAAATCAGGGTTTTGGAAGGGACCAATTTTATTTCTCGACCCTGAAGCATTATCCTTCCACCAATTACCTGAGTCTTGTTTTGAATCATCTGATAGATACTTATTACCATCACAGTCACCTTTACAGCGTTTCAGAGCTGTTGTCTTCTTCGCTGCTCCAATCCACTTGTCACTAGGCTGTGGGACGAGAAACTCTACTCTGGTAAAACCAAAGTTTGGCTTAAAAAGAGACCCAACACAACACCAGGTGGGTTCAAGGTCATCCAGCTAAGGCGAGAACATGGATGCGACCAGGTAGAACCTCCAGCCCAACCAATGACAGTGCAATGCCCCCCATGGAGACTCTAGTCTCCAAATGTCGACACCACTCACACAAATGAAACGCCTAAAAGTGAGAACCCAATGCTACTGTGTGTCAAAGTGCTCAGTAGGATTGACTCGGTTTACGAGGACTCAGCGCACATACATACTGATGGATCTTAGGATCACGTGATGGTATCCCTTATATCCCTAGTCTTTGTCTAGTTTTATTCATTTTGCGTGTTACATCTGTACATACAGGTTAGATTCTTGTTCAGTAGGGTAGATGCTTGTAGTTTAGTCACAAAATCAGTTCCGAGAGTTTATACAATTATTTCGAGCAATGATGAATTTATATGCAGGTCACTTATTCCGTATTTTTAGAGAGTCCGTGGATCAAATAATATTCGAGTAGATTTACATCAAATACGCTTTCACAGAACAGGTTACAACAGTCAACATTTGTATTTTGACGTCTCATAAACATGAATAAGTATTTCACTTTTGATTTGAAAAAGGTCAGTTCCTCGTGCTCTTGCGTAGGACACAGAACAGTTTATTCGTGAATTCAAATACCGTAATCATACAAAAATGGCACTGTCTTCTCTTCCTATTTCACGAAATTATTCATTCAAACCCGCATAGTTCAGCATGTAATTACAGCCTTCATTCTGTTCCCATCTAGCGTCGTATTTTATCAGAGCCATCCTAGCAAGTTATCCTAGCCAAATTACAGTCAAAAACGGACAATATGCTCCGATCAGTTGAGTTTAACGCTGAACAAATAAATGTAAACAAAGCCGAGATTCAAAAGCTCAGGGACGAAATGGACCAGTTACGTAAAGACACGGAAACAAAACTATTGACACAAGAACTTTATTTTCGTAAGAATAATCTGTTGATATATGGCATACCTGATGAACGAGATCCAGAGTCGGCCTGCAGAGATCTTTTCAAGGATTTGGGAATTTCGAATGCCCACGACATAAACATTATGAATATTCACAGGCTGCCCCGCCAGAGTACAAATCCCCGTACAGCTGCTTCACCAAAGCCTATTGTCGCCAAATTTGTCAACATGTGTGACAGGCAAGCTATTATTGAAGCTAGTTTTCGTAAAAGTGCCCTACTGCGAGAGAGACACATGTCTATCCGCACCGATCTCCCGGTTCCCTTGAAGAAGATCCGAGGAAAACTGGCCAATAAAGCATACGAATTGAGGCAGAAATATATGGTCCAAACACGTATTCAGGAAAAAGGAATTGATATTATCTTGCAGTGCAGAAAAAACTCAGATCGACCATGGAAAACAGTCAAACTTGAGGATAACATGGATCAAGCATTTTTGTAAGAACTTGTCGGGTGGTAGGATACTTACTGTCAACTGTGTGCGAAAACGTTGCATGGTGCCTCCTCTGGCCTCTGTTTATACCGTTTTAATACACTCACAAGACTGAACTTCCTCTAATACAACAATGCAAAGATGATATAACAATACTTTTAATTGCCATGGATATTAATCAATACACACAGAGTTCCTACAGCTCCCGTAACCAGTTTGTTTACAGGCCTATTTTTAGACCCACGTGGGGGCATGATCATGTGACTATTGTTGACATTCGCTACCTCGCTGACAGTGAAATGCATTTGACGTCCCTGTTTTAAGGAACATGATGTTTATTATATATAGATATCTCTATCGATATTATCAATATCAATTTTTTTCTGAACGTTATATTTATGCAGGATTAGCATTTTAAGGATGTGAATCATATGCCGTATTTATAAACCGATGTGTGGTTTGGTCACCGATCACGTGACTTGCACTGATTGTGTCGAGAGACTATCAAACTGACACTTGTTCACCCCACTGCCCGTCTGCAGTTGGGTCTAAAAACGTGAGTTTGTGATATATATTTATATATGATTGTTTTTATGTACATAAGAACATAATATTGTCGTTGGCTGTAATTCTTGTGTTTTGAAACATATTTTCACGTGAAATTCGTCGGATATGGTTATTCAACTGAGCAGAATTGGAGTAGCCTCCCTTATCTGACCTAGTTTTTGGACACCTCTTGTGTATTTCTCTCCTCTATGTGTTTCTCAACAGAAGACATGGTAAGTGTTACCTAGACACATTGATACAGTGGCCTTTTTTTTTTATTGTCTATTATATAGTACAGGATGGATTTGACTTGTGGTCAGACTTTTTCTTTGTGTTTTATGTTTTCTAATGTCTTTTATAATCTTGTTTTCACTAAAAAATATAAAAACATCCATTTCAGTAGACAGTTGAGATATAGTAACAGTGTGCGCATTATGAATCAATATGGGTGATAAGATTAGAATAGCTTCAGCCAATTGTAGAGGCCTGGCAGAAAAGAGAAAACGAAAAGAAATAATGAACCTTTGGCGTAAAAGAAAGTTTTCAGTTATATGCCTACAAGATATTCATATAGCCAAAGAGGATGATATTACTATGAGAAATGAATGGGGTCTTCAAAGCATTATAGCACCATATAAATCAAATGCAAGAGGGGTTGCTATCCTATTTAACAATAATTTGGAAGTAAATATCCACAAATTCAAGACTGACACCAATGGAAACTATATAATAGCAGATGTAACTATAGAAGGAATAAGAATCACACTGACTAATATGTATGGTCCTAATCAAGATGCACCCGAATTTTATCATGCCTTATTTCACAATATGGACGAATTTGAAAATGAATCTCTTGTGATATGTGGAGACTGGAACTTAGTTCTTAATCCTTCCATTGACTTAGAAAATTATAAACATATTAATAATCCAAAAGCAAGAAAGGTATTGTTAGATAATATAGAAAAGTATGATTTGATAGACATTTGGAGGGAGAGAAATTACGATGTTAAAAAGTACACATGGTGGAAAAAAAACCCGAAACAACAGTCCAGACTTGATTTCTTTTTAGTTTCACAAGATTTAGCAAACATGACAAGTGACTGTTCCATACTTCCAGGATATAAATCTGATCATTCGGCAATTACTATGTCCTTTTCCAGTGAACTTCATAAGGAACGGGCTGGTGGATACTGGAAATTAAATACATCATTACTATATAATCAAGATTATGTAAATATGGTCAAGGACATGCTTCTTGAAACAAAATTAGAATACTGTAACTGCACTGAGGATGAACTAGGTCATACTGAGGACTCAAAATTACAACTTAAAATAAGTGACACATTGTTTTTAGAAACATTTTTGATGAAAGTGAGGGGGAAAACAATATCATTCTCTTCCTACCTAAAAAAAATCAAGACTGAAAAAATGAAAAATTTAGAAAAAACAATCTCTGCAATGGAAGAAGAAATCAGAGAAAATTTCCAAACAGTGTGTGAAACTAAACTTGCTGAACTATCCAAATGTAAACTAGAATTTGAAAAATTAAAAGAAGCTGAAATAAGAGGTATACAAATAAGAAATAGAATTCAGTGGTACGAGGAAGGAGAAAAAACAACCAAATATTTCTGTCATCTCGGAAACAGAAATTATACCAGTAAGCTTATGAATAGTGTCATTAATGATAAAGGAGAAGTAATATCAGATGGTAAGGCTATGTTATATGAGCAGAGAAAATTTTATGAAAATTTATATGCATCAGGTGGTACAATAGCAAGTAAATATATTGAGATATTCAATGATATTATTACACCAAAACTAACAACTGTTGAAGCTGAAACTCTTGAGGGTGACATTACAATAGATGAGATAACACAAGCTGTTAAATCAATGAAAAATAACAAAAGCCCAGGAATAGATGGTTTCCCAATAGAATTCTTTAAATTTTTCTGGAAAGATCTCCATATTTGGGTTTGTAGATATATATCAGAAACATTCAGGCAAAATATGTTAAGTCCAACAATCAAAAGAGGCGTCATCACATGCATTCCAAAAGCTAACAAAAATAGACAGTTGTTAAAAAACTGGCGCCCAATTTCCCTTCTAAATTCTGTGTATAAAATACTCAGTACATGTATAGCCAATAGAATTAAAACTTTGAATACACTAATTCATGAAACTCAGACAGGGTTTATCCCTGGAAGATGTATTAGTGAGAACATTAGACTGGTATATGATATTATGTTTGAAGCAAAATTAAAGGGTAAAAAGGGACTGTTGTTACTTATTGACTTTGAAAAAGCTTTCGACACTGTCTCTAAAGAATTTATAATTCTAACAATAGGAAAATTTGGCTTTGGACCTAATATGGAAAAATGGATCAAAATATTAATCAATGATCCTACATCTTGTGTTATACAAAATGGTCATCTATCTCAGTTTTTTCACAATGAAAGGGGCTGTAGACAAGGCGACCCGGTCTCTCCCTACATATTCCTTTTAGTGGCAGAAATTTTAGGAACAATGATTCGTAACAACAGTGCAATAAAAGGAATGACGTTGAATAATACTGAACATAAAATTGGACAATATGCAGATGATACTGAATTATTTCTTGATGGATGTGAAGAAAGCTTAAGCATAGCAATTGACACCCTAAATAATTTCTACAAAATGTCTGGTTTAAGAATAAACGTAGAGAAGACTAAAGCAATATGGATAGGCTCAATGGCAGGTAGTAACGTGATGTTATGTCAGGATCTTAAGCTTGATTGGCACAGTGGGGATTTTGATGTACTAGGAATAAAGCTTAATCCTAAGTTGAATAACCTTTGGGTAATTAATACAAGAAAAAGACTAGAAATTATTAATAGAACTCTTGGGAATTGGAGAAAAAGAAATTTGACATTAATAGGGAAAATAACGGTTATTAAAACTTTAGCACTCTCATCATTAGTGCATATATTCACTTCACTCCCAAATCCTCCAAAGGAATTCATTGATAAATTAAACAATATATTTTATAAATTCATCTGGAATGATAAGCGCGATAAGATAAAGCGAACAACACTTATTAGAAAATATGAAGAAGGGGGACTAAGAATGGTTAATGTAGAGGTATTCATTAACTCATTAAAACTGTCAGTATTAAATAAATATCTCCAAAATAAAAACACTAGCCCTAGTACCTTTCCATTCAAGGATATATTTCTGCTTGGAGCCAACATTGAAAATTATGTGAAAATAATTAATCCCTATTGGAAAGAAGTGTTGGCAGCATGGGGAATATTTTATAGAACACATAAAACTGATTTTACAGATATTAATCAAATCTCATCTGAACCCCTTTGGTTCAACCATCAATTCCAAAATAGTAATTTTATTATAAGACATTGGTATTTTAAGGGTATTCACTCTATAAGAGACTTGTGTAATGATCAAGGTATTTTGTCATTTAATGAACTTAAGAAAACTTACAAAATCAAAGGCACAGTTCTTGATTACTACCAGGTTCTTTCAAATATACCAAGAAAATGGAAAGATACTATTAGAAATAATCTATTGATTGTTCATAATCACTATCTCAGCACACCACTGATATGTTTACTTTCAGCACCAAAGAGGTCAAGATGTTTCTATGATAAGCTTATAAGTACTGAAACTTTCCCTTCTACATGTGAAAAATGGCAACAACTCTTTGACACTGTAATCCCATGGGAATATATTTTTAAAGATTATAGAAGATGCACAAAAGATACTAAATTGATTGACTTTCAATTTAAATTTATTCATAATATTATATACACAAAAAAAGAATTACTGAAAATGAAATTAGTTGATGATGAACTTTGCTCTTTTTGTAACTTAGTGTCTGAAAATTTGATACATATTTATTGGGAATGTGAATGTGTGAAAACATTCTGGTTGAAACTGAAAGAATATATTGACAATAAGACAACAGAAACATTTACCCTGACAAAATATACAGTCTTAATTGGTGGAAATAATACTGACTTAATGAACCATATACTTCTTGCTGGTAAAAAATACATTCATGTATCAAGTATTAAAAACACCAAGTTATCACTGGATGCATTTCTAAAAATACTGGGTGATATTTTCAAAACTGAAAAGTTTATTGCTAATAAGAATAATAAAATGTTACCATTTGACAGAAAATGGTCACCACTGCTGCCGTATATCCAGTATGTATAAGTTTTATCCATATGAACTTTTGTCTTATTGTGTACTTGTGCTGTTGCATCATTTATTTGTGTAACTGTCTACTGAGTTGAATGGATAATAAAAAAAAAAAAAAAAAAAAAAAAAAAAAAAGTTATCATTGTCATTTAGCTGTGTTGTTGTCTTGTTTGTAAAGCACAAAAATGTACATTCCGACATCTTTAAGTATAGCATTTTAGTATTACATGTATTCTACGTTATTGCTGAACTCCGTATTTATCGAAACCCGTGAAGGTCCCGCGATAGAATAGGCCTTCAGCAACCCATGCTTGCCATAAAAGGCGACTATGCTTGTCGTAAGAGGCGACTAACGGGATCGGGTGGTCAGCCTTGCAGACTTGGTTGACACATGTCATCGGTTCCCAATTGTGCAGATTCATGCTCATGATGCTGATCACTGGATTGTCTGGTCCAGCCTCGATTATTTACAGACTGCCGCCGTATAGCTGGAATATTGTTGAGCGCGGCGTAAAACTGAACTCACTCACCGTATATATCGAAACCGCTCGTTGTCCATAGCAACATCAGTCGGAACACATTTACCGTAGTCACACAAATAATTCATGATAAAACAAATTAGCATTACTCTAGCTAAACCTGTACCTTCTCCCCTGTAGTTACATATATTACTTACTTATGTCACGTACCGTTTTGTATTGAGAAAACATTTGCTAAGATTGTAGTTAGAGTGCGTGCTGTCAACACCGTAGTTACATGGCTTATGTCCAATCTGAGCACTACATGCTGTTCACCGTATTTGCTGAATGCATGTATTTAGATAGCTGTAAACTACTGACATTAATCGTAAAGCTTTACCGTAGTTAATGCATCAAGCGCGACCTACCATAACGACCAATAATCCAAACCGTAGTTAATGCATACCGCAATTATCGTAAACCCATTACCGTAGTTAGCACATTAGGGGCTCCACCCTACTAGTCATAAATCGTTACAGTAGGTATCAATTTATCAGCGAGATTAGGTTATGTTGTATTATTTGTATTGTGTTTCTGTAAGCAGTTACCATACATACTGTTATATCACACACTGCTTAAATTACTTGACTTCTACTAAAAGCGTATTAGGATATTGATTATTATGCCTATTATTTGTATGTCATATTATGTCTATTATTTGTATGTCATATTATGTCTATTATTTGTATGTCAGTACTATGAATTGGTGTATTGTGAATGTCATCTCAGACACACTTGCTTGCATAAACCCAAGGAGCTCACAGCTCTCTCCTTTCTTGTTTCAAGGTACGCTCCCAATAGCTAATTCCCCAAATCGAGGCTTGACAGCCCCTTTAGCCCAGTAAAGTTAAAGGTTGCCCTAACTGGGACAAGCTAGCTGTCTCAACTGGTGGAGAATACGGGTAGCGTGAGTTTGCTGTGACTCACGCACGATTCCCCTACCCTAACCCACAGCAGAGAGCCTATGGAGAGAGGGGAGAAGAATCTCCCCGAAAAACCGCTAAAAGTATGTCTCGCTTTGTCACGTGACCAGTGGGGACAATATGGCGGCAGCTTAATATTTCAGATTGAGCCCGGTTCATTTTCATCAGCTAATTACATTCGCTGAGTGTTGTGACAACTCAAAACCTACACGTAGAAGGTAAGTAAGCTGTTCTGTCACTTCAGTTCAAGTCAAATGTTTGTAATGAGTGGCAGTATAAGAACGATATGTGTGTAGTAAAGTTTCAAGTCGGCATCTTGTAACTCTCTGGCTTCAATTATCAGTACACCGCGAAGACAGACTGAGATTCGTCGATAAAAACGTCTTTCACATATTCCTTTATGTTTTAGCAGGGAAATATACCTTTAGTTGAAAGGTGTCTGCAAGTAATAGTGATAGTTGTGTGACTTTAAAAAAATGTCAGGGTTTAATTGAGGTGTGTGAAAAATGTGGGAGATCGCCGATCTGATCTGACCCGCCATTGAAATACAACACGACGTTGGTTGAAGTCTTTCCAGATATTGCTCCAAACCGTCTTTCACATACACCTTGATTTTTATGAGGGGAATTTACCATCAGGCGAAAGGTGTTTGCAGGAAAAAATGATAGTTTCACAATCTAAAATAAATTGTTAGGATGTATTTGAGGTGTGTGAAATATGTGCCATCTCGCTGATCTGTTCGGATCCGCCATTGAAATACTACACAGCATTTTTTGAGTGTTTCTAGATATTGCTCAAAACTTTCTTTCACGCACTCCTTTAATTTCTGTTAGGGAAACATTCCATCTGGTGAGAGGTGTTTGGAAGTAAATGTGATAATTTTATAAATTGAAAAAAAATGGTAGGGTGTATACATTCACAAGTTTTTCATGTGTGTGAAAAATATGACATATCGTTGATCTGATCTGATCACTTATTACAATACAAGCCAATGTTTGAATGTTCTTAGTTGTTGTCCTAAGACCTTCTTTCATTTCTTTCACATACACCTCTAATTATTATGAGGGGAATATTCCATCTGGTGAAATGAGTCTGCAAATAATAGTGATGTTCATAATTTTTAAAAAATTGTGAAGATGTATTTGGGGAGTGTGAGGTATGACATATCTGATCTGTTCTAATCTGCCATGGATGAATGTGATCCTTTAGTGTTTTAGTTCTGAAACTATTGTTGATATTTGACAAAACTGGAAAGAACTTTTCAACACTTTGTGATGGTTTTAAACTTTCTGTTTTTGAGGGGGGAGTGCCAGTGTCAGTTAACATTCTGTCAGTATCCATACAGTTGCGCACATGCAGGAAGGTCTCTTTGGATATGTGAATTAACTGCCCTCTTGAAAAAAATAATCTCGACTTTTCAGGAATCAGGAATATAAACCTCACTACTTCCAAGATCAATGCTGTCACAAATATCTCCTTCAAGAGAATCTATCACATCAAAGTTCAATTTTAGTTTGTGCACTTTCTTGAAGAATGCCTCTCGTTCAGCAATGTTTAATCCAGATTTGGCAAAGTCCCTAAATATTTCTGTAAAATGTATTGACAATGACTCTGTGAGTACAGTAGAGTGTCCACTAATTTGGTTTGCAAGGAAAACAATATGATGTCCTTGGGCCGATTCTTGCATCGTGTGATACATGCTGGTTTCCATCTCGGTAAGGGTGACAGAGGTGGCTTCTTGAAGGACCTGTTCGAGATCATCTGACAACCAGCTTGTTTGCTGCTTTGTGGTGTCTTCTTCTGACAAGACATCATGGTCTACTGTCTGTTATAGATAATCTGCTGCTGTAAAAACCAAATTATTTACAGTATTAAAACATCAGCAGCAGCAAGGCACTGAATGAATTGAAAAAGCAATATGAATTCAGATTCAATGAGCAATAAACTATACTGTTTATACACTTGTCCTACTGTTTTTATCAAGTAATTATCTTGTCAACTTTCTGATTATATATAATGCATGAACGATGTTAGTCCATTATTGTCACAAAATATGAAAAATGCACCAGTCTGTTTCTGCGTACAGATGCCACGGAAAGTCAGAAAGAAGATTGGTCGAAAATCAAAGAGAGAGTATAATAAGAAGCTGAATCAAACTGAATACAACTACTGTCTACATCAAAATCTTGATCCAGGGTAAATACTTATGATTTGATTTAAGGGACTTGCCTTTTTGAAAACTTGGGGACATTCCTTTGTTTACATTATGCACTCACTTCAACTTTCTAATAAAACGTACACTAAGATACTATTTATTCCATATGACTTGCATGAAACCAATTACTGAAAGTTCGAGCGAACAGAAATCACAAACGGATATCACAAACTATGGCAAATTGACATATGATCATGAGCAAAACGTCCATTTTTAAGCAAAGATGATTTGTAAAAGTGTGCTGTGAGGTGTTATTGCAAAGTCAGCTATGCTGTTTAGGGGTTTCTAGACTGTGCTGCCAAGTTTAAGATGTTGCCACTATCCCGGTTTGCGCGTTATGCAAGGCAATGTTGCATGAAGTCTGTTCGAAATCCCTTATAGTATTCTTACTTGACCCGACGGTGGCAGACATTGACCCAAGATTGGGCCAACTAAGAATACTATCCGGAAATGCTAATAAAATAGTTTTAATGCAAGAAAGTCGGCAACACCAAAGTAATACCTTGATTCATAGAATTGTTTTAGGTTTTGAGTGAAATTGATAAGTCATACTGGTAAACTTAAATAATGCTAAAACCCATTCAATAGTCATGCTCTTATTGAAATTAAACCGGTTTCTTGCAGATTCCAAGATTGTCATGATCATCAGGACTGGTCGACAGCAATGATGAGATTCTTTGATACACACAGCCAATCTCCATGCAAGCACGAGTCAGAGCTTACAGATTTAGATGGAGCTACTGCCAATGAGTTCTATGTCATACTAGACAGGCCATATATATATCATCCCGATGAAGATATAGACAGGTTCGTCACAAGAATTTCTCAAAAGTGTGCGGGTTTAAGGAAGAGTGTAAATAAATTACAGTAGAATACTTTTATGACGAACACGGCTATAGCGAACTGTTTTCAAAGTCCCGAATAAACCACTATATGTTATCAAATTAAAAAAGTCGTGAATAACGAAATCTCTATAAGGAACTTATCGACTATAGCGAACTGATTTGCAATGCCCACGAGTCCCAGGTAACACAAATTAACGGTGTGGATAACAAACTGAGCGAACGCAATCAGTGTGTCTGACTGGACTGTGTCTGTTAATTCAAACTGTGTTATGTCTATTTCTGTACATCATAAAATCATATCATCGGACCATGACTTCTGGCTAGGGATCCCTAACATTCCTCATGGAGCAGCTGACATTATGAAAGTGATAGATGAACTTGAACATTTCAGTGTTTGATGTGGTAACTGGGAAAACAAGTATGTCGAGCTTATTCCACCTGGGGCAGTGATTACCAGTAGCAAGTCCACAACATCTGCATTCAGAGAAGATAACTGTGGTGCCACTCATTATTCAGCAACAATTCGAAACACAAAATGTTCCTTTCTTGTCGGAAACGCAGAACGATGTCAACCGAGTGTTGTATACCGGGGATCTCTACGCAAGAAGATATCTCGAAATGAAACTTCTTCCCCAAGTTGTCCAGAGAATGCTGTGAACTATAATCGTCCCCATGAGACGAAGTCAAGGACTCAGCTACTGGACAAAATAAAGCATCTGAAGAGAACCAATGAAGCTTTGGTGAAAGACAATACTAAACTGAGAAGGCAAATCCCCCCCTCCCCCACCATAAAAAAACCACAAAAGAAAACCCAGATTGCTGCAAATGGACAAATATTCAATGAATTCACCAGTAATGAACTTGTACAACTGCTTCAAGGTCACACAAATGAAGTTCACCAAAACTACCCTGATGAAAACTCTCTCCACCGCCTGTTTTGGGATGAACAGCTGAAATACAACCAACTCAAAGACAAGAGGGGCATGAGATGGCATCCCATGATTGTAAAATGGAGCCTGATTTTACAGCATAAGAGTTGTAAGACATATGAAACCTTGACATATGAAACCCTTCCGTCACATTGAACTCTCTTTGACTACTCTCATGTGCTACCAAACCAACTTGGACACAATCCTGAAGTGACAGAACATCTGATCTCTGAAATGGCTGGTTACAACATAAGGTGTAATGAACATACAGCTTTTGTTGGTCTGTTACAAGATGAGATCAAGGTCAAAGACGTTTTTGTTTATGACGGTACTTCAGATGAAGTTGTTGGATATACTGACTTAGACAAGACATGAAATAACTGACTTCACAAATGAAACAAGAAAACTTGCAACCTCTCTGATTGTGGTAATGGTGCACAGAATTACCACAAATTTTAAATATCTATTCTCAGCTTTTGCAACCCTTGGTGTAACAGAAGACTTACTATACAATATCATTTGGAACTGTGCTAAAACGTTGGAAATTGATTGTGGTCTTAAAGTACTGTCTGTAACATGTGATGGTGCCTCTCCAAATCGGAAATTCTTTGGCAAGCACAAAGAAGAACATTCGCAACTACCAACTTACTTCACATGGAATACATATTCAACTCCTTGGCGTAAATTATTTTTTATATCCGATGTTCCACATTTAATGAAAACTTACAGCAAGTGTTTTGCAAATTCAAGTAGCCACAAACTATCCAGAAAATTGTGGAAGGATGGAAAGAGCATTTCATGGATGCATGTAGTGAACCTATTTTAAGACTACTGTCCAACCAATTTGTACAGGCTTTGCCCCAAACTGACCAGAACTCATTTGGACTTAACAGCATTCTCACAGATGAAAGTAAACCTGGCCGTACGGGTTTTGAGTAAGACAGTGGCAGAAACTTGGAAGAATTATATGGTGATCAAATGATGGAAACGGTGAAATTCATACGCAAATGAATAGGTTCTTTGACTGCTTGAATGTCAGAAGTCTGTCAGAAGGCAGAAAAACAAGAAACAGGGATCGTGATATATATTGTGAAGCAGATGATGACCGCCTCAATTATCTTATGATTGACTTTCTTGGATACTTTGATTCGTGGAGAATAAGTTTGACCAGTCGTCCAGGAGACTTTACAAAGGGACAAGGATCATCTTTGGTGCTTAGTCATCAAACTTTAGAGGGACTCCAAATATCAGTACGATCAATAGTGGAATGTGTGAGGTTCATGCTCAATGAAGGGGCAGATTTTGTACTGACACATCGGTACACCCAAGATGCCCTGGAAGAACATTTTGCGCACTCTAGGCAAAAGGGTGGATCAAATGACAATCCCTCAGTGTATCAAATGCACAATACTTTGTGCACTATGAGCACTGTGGGATCTCAAGCTCTTGCAGCTGTTCAGGGCAATATTACCAACAAACGCCGCTCTGATGGGACAGTGGACCAACAACCATTGCCCCCCAAAAGAGGAATGTGTAACCTGCTGAGTCAATATGACCCAGGACAAAGTAACTTTGAAACTGCTTAAAAACGCCAGCCAACGGACTGGTAACTTTGAACAATTTACCAGTCCATAATGAAACCGGCTTGTTTGGTTTGTCAATAGAAAACTCAGAATTCATAATATATGTTACTGTATTTTAAGTTATAGCTACTTACACATTTTCCAATTACATTCCAAACTATCCTTTGGTGAGTGCATCCTGATAATAAATATGTCAATTTGTCTGAATAAAATGAGAAATACTTATATGTTGCCATGTTATTTGGTGTTATCTGTTACTTAGTATCATCATAAAACTGAGTGATATAAATGTGTTCATATTTGAAAAATCATGTTGATTGAACATCATATTTAGTGTGCTTCCAAAAATACTTCATAATATATGTTATCATATTCAAAAGAGCTTCATTGTTAAAAAAATGATTTCTGGTCCAAGCAGTGATCTGAATCCCTTGATTGTATTGTATACAGATCACCTACAGTGAAATCCTATTTGTACTCATGGATAACAAGGATACCCATGTAATTATGTTTATTGTTTTATCCAGGCATCCATATATTGCATATATTTCTGTTATATTTCCGTACTATATCTCCACTTAAGTCTTTGAATGTCATTTAGAAGTGAAAATACATAAGAATGAAGATTTTATGGATATCTACTTCTTTATGAGAGAACACAACGTTTCGGAGTTAATGCTTACTCCTTCATCAGGTGATTGAGAAAGGGAAAAGGTGTATTTATATGTACAGGTAAAACAATAACAAAGTAACAAGTGGAATGAGTTAACGAAAGCTAGTATAAACAAGCACTGATAGGAAGCCGATAGTTAAGATAACAATGATGGAAGCCAATGGTAATGCATTACAGTTGATTGGATATGTTTACATAACATGATTGGGGATAAGGATGGAAGTCAATGGTGATACATTACGCATGATAGGATGATGTACATAACACACGATAGGGGGTGAGCATGTTTACATGAGGGTTGGTGATGTACAAACACAAGTATGTACTCGGGTAGATAGGCTATACATGAATTACATAGATAGAATGTACACAGGTAGATGAGATTAATTTATCAATAAGTCCCAGGCACTTGGTAGGTACACTCCTTGGTCGCGGTTGATGGCTGGTTTCTGTCTCCGGATCTCAATGGCCTCTTGCAGTTTCCTTTGGCGCCAGTTGTTGTTGTTGGTAGATAGTATCCTAGTGTCCTCCCATCGAATTGAGTGTTCAGGGTTCTTGAGAATGTGTTCAGAGATGGCCGATTTCTGGTCGAGTTTCCTGACTGAGGTCTGATGTTCCTTCATTCAGAAATGAAAGACATTCACCACACTCAACGGTTACCCTCCCCAGCTCGTCACAGCCACCATCAACAAGACCCTTAAGGACCGAGAACCCCGCCCCAAACCTTCTCCATCACCCATCAGAGTAACCATACCCTACCTTGGCCCCATCAGTCATCAAATATCACGCCTCATCAAGACCAAAGCCAGCATCGATGTCACCTTCTCCAGTGGCAAGACCATCACGACCTACCTAAAAGCCAACGGTAAAGGACCCAGCTGTGAACACCCTAACCCGAGAGGATGCATCTACCAGATCCCTTGCAACTGTGGCGACCTATACATTGGAGAAACGCTGAGACCAATCAACACCAGAATGAAGGAACATCAGACCTCAGTCAGGAAACTCGACCAGAAATCGGCCATCTCTGAACACATTCTCAAGAAACCTGAACACTCAATTCGATGGGAGGACACTAGGATACTATCTACCAACAACAACAACTGGCGCCAAAGGAAACTGCAAGAGGCCATCGAGATCCGGAGACAGAAACCAGCCATCAACCGCGACCAAGGAGTGTACCTACCAAGTGCCTGGGACTTATTGATAAATTAATCTCATCTACCTGTGTAGATTCTTATGTATTTCTCCACTTAGAAAAGTGGCCCGTTTAATACTAAATGACTTCAGACCAAAATATTATGAAGTATATATACATTTTGTTGTCCACATTTGTAATATCACATATTCATACAATTCATATTCATATGATAATCTCCTCTATATTCTCACACGTGAGATATTGTTTTCATTTCATACATAAAAGGATTCATGTAATTTACCTTTCAAATCCTTCCTGTTATGAGTCTTCAGTACATGACTTCTGAAACCTGATTGGAACTTGTAGGTCTTGACATAAAGAGATCACTTGAAAAATAGGCCAGTCTGGTCAGTGTCGCAGGTAAACGTTCTCTTAACCGAGACTTCTGCAACCACGTCTTCAACATCCTCGTCGTCTGATGAGTTATGGTCGCTCCTGAAATCGCCCCAAATGTCTGCTAACTCGAAATCGTCCCAATCGATAAAATCATTGTTCTTCGCCATAGCGTGACGATAAGTTCATATTTGATTTTGTTAAATATATAACAAAACACTAACGAACTTACCTTCTCATCCCATGCTAATGCGTTAAACATTCACCTGTCCTCTCTTTAATCCACACATGCATCAGTCGGCGAGAGGAAGTGTAACCAGCTTGCTGTGACAACATTCAGGGAGCCTATTCCAATTTACCGGGTATTACTCCCGGAGTTGCCGATAGTTTCCGACAATAAACTAGCTGAAGTACTGCTAAGCGCAGCCGATTTGCGCTGAGAAGAAACCAAGTCGACGTGTGCATTGTAGCATGAAGAGGCACACGTTAATTAGTATAAATGGTAAGGAAAGCAAGCGAGTGACCTATCCCTGCTGTAGAGTATCTCTCCTCGCAGTAAAGCAACCGGTAGTTTAGAGATGGTGGTTGACAAGAGCAGCGTCAGCGTCGGGCTCCATGTTGGTGGAAGAACGAAGACATGAGACAGCCAGCCGACCTGACAATCATCAACGACACAGCAGTCTATAACCATCAGCCTCCACAAAACCAGTGAAAACAACAAGACCTAGCAAAGTCCATTTGTGAATACAACAACTATCAACGTCATCCTTCAAGATCATAACAAGACCCAAGATTCTTCATCAAGTGCTTCACATCGTGTTTGTGTGACTGTGTATGTGAACTTTTCTTCGAACTTTCTCAAAACTTTTGTGTTAATACGTTTCTCTCGGACATTCTCGTTTATGCCAGATGTGTGGAATCCGCTCCTGTCGTTTCACGTTTCACGTTGTTCACATATGTCCCCTTTTCATTGTTTGAGTATGTATTGTTATCTGTATGTGATGTTATGAGGCGTACATTTTTATTAGATTAAGTTTTTGAAATCGGTTAGGTTCTTACTTTACTACATATCCTTTGCATGCACGCATTTAATGCAGATCAACGCTGTCTGCGGGTTCCGAGTCGTCCCACTCAATTCAGACTCCCGATTTCAAGGATTTTTCTAACAATTTGTTCCTCTATAACAATTACTATTGAAATTAGCTTATAGCGAGTTATTCAGTACTATAGTTACTCTTTGTGAAAAACGTGGTAATACCTGTCGTAGAAGTATAATACGTTTTGTCTTTCCAAGCTTATTTGATGGAGACTGTTTATCCAGTCTACATCCCACTTCTTCGTTTTGTCAACGTGTTTTGTGCTTAATCATGATACCGGCATAATGCTTTCTATGGTAACTGGCACACAATATGCAATTCGCTAAAATATCTGAGAGTCAATTTCACTTGAATTAATTTTTCATCAACTTTCGGTTTAGACTTTTGAAGTTGGTTAGGTTTATTTTTTTTTCTCATGCTAATTCTACTTTTAGTGCAGATCACATCTACATCTGCTAGCCTTGTCGAGTCTGGGCTCACCAATATAAGACTCCCAATATTTCAAAGATCTTACTGTTGTCATGAAAATGTTACATTCAAACGCAAACGACGATGCATTACGCACATTCTGTTTTTTGTTCCTGTAAGTCATATGTGTACTTATCAGTCAGGTATTCCGACTGTATGGTCGACCGCGAGCAGGAGTTTGCCGCTCGGTGGAAACGTCCTATGTTTTATTTGTACGAGCTGGATAGCCGCTCACCTGTGGCTCTGTACGAGATGGATAGCCGCTCACCTGTGTTTCTGTACGAACTGGATAGCCGTTCACCTGTGTTTCTGTATGTAGCGGCCACAAAATTTCCGACTCGCGTGTTGGGATTCGAACGACGGACCTTCCGATCCAAGTCCGACGCCTTGTCCACATTACCAAAGAGGTTAACCCCGTTAGCAAGCTGACAAGGTAAGGATGTTATCTGTGGGATGACTCCACGCCCTGCTACATACTCCCCCGTTAACAGAAGACACGTCCCGGGTCGCATAGTTGGGTACTGAGGCTTATTTTGTTCAAATTTGATATGAACGTGCTCAGCCCCACGTTGGGCGCCAATGTAGTGGCCACAAAATTTCCGAGTCCTGTGCTGGGATTCGAACGACGGACCTTCCGATCCGAAGTCGGACGCCTTGTCCACATGACCAAAGAGGTTAACCCCGTCAGCAAGCTGACAAGGTAAGGATGTCATCTGTGGGATGACTCCACGCCCTGCTACATGTACAAGCTGGTTAGACGCTCACCTGTGTTTCTGTACGAGCTGCATAGCCGGTCACCTGTGTTTCTGTACGAGCTGGATAGCCGGTCACCTGTGTTTCTGTATGAGCTGGATAGCCGCTCACCTGTGTTTCTGTACGAGCTGGATAGCCGCTCATCTGTGTTTCTGTACGAGCTGGTTAGACGCTCACCTGTGTTTCTGTACGAGCTGGATAGCCGCTGCTGGTTCTACATTAATTCTTAGCCACTACCCAGATGTATTTATTTATGCACATTGTGTCGTGGGCTCCTCAGGTTTTATGTTTCTCCTGTACAAACGAATATTTCCTTTCTATGTTTTGACACACAGCTGTACACGTATATCCCTAGTCTTTATCTAGTTTTATTCAATTTGCGTGTTAGATCTGTACATACAGGTTAGATTCTTGTTCAGTAGGGTAGATGCTTGTAGTTTAGTCACAAAATCAGTTCCGAGAGTTTATACAATTATTTCGAGCAATGATGAATTTATATGCAGGTCACATATTCCGTATTTTTAGAGAGTCCGTGGATCAAATAATATTCGAGTAGATTTACATAACACAATGAGACATTTTAATTGTGTAACAGATAATTTCGAATATATATAATAACAGTGTTGGTAGTTCTTTGGTTTGCCATTTGGCCATGAGGGTCTGCTCCCACCTGCTGTCTTTAAACTCTGCATACCCATTTTGGTAAAATCAAACCAATAAAAACAAAATAGTCTTCACAGAAGAGAGTTTCACAGTCCCTACAAAATCCATTAGTGAAGTCTATGGAGCACAGAGAAGTTTACATTTGTTATAGACTGGTGCTGACATTCCTATGCGGCACTGAAATATTATGAAGTGAAACTGGAAGTTATCCTAACATGAAGGATCAGGGATAATTCCTGAACATTAATACAAATTATGGGCAAGATGCTAGTTGAAAAGAAATGAGAGCTAATTGACTGAAGACCACAAGGGCCTGCAGATAACTGAAACTGTCGGCCCGCTACATTAACAATCGGCGCTGGGCCTCTGGGCTGGCGATCGTTTCAAACGCTGTATCACATGTTGTCACATAAACAGAAAGTCTTCGAACAAGGCAATGTTTCAAGTCATATTTTAGTCCTTGAGTGAACCACGGAGAGATCATGACTTCTTCCTAGGCGCACTCTTAGTATCACAAGGTTGTTGTAGACCACTTCTGTCAATTTTATTAGACCATTTCTTTAGCAAATTGTTTATTACTGACAGCTTCTCCTCGTCCTTTTTGGCACTTTTCTTTAGAGAACAGATCAGAAATCCTGCAATCAAATGCAGCACATTCTGGTCTTGAGCGCTCAGTTCAGAATTCTGCTTTTGTTGGTCTACCTCATATCTCTGCAATAGCAGTCTTGTGGTAACACTGACGACACCATCAATGAAACTTGTAACGATAACAGGAACATAAACCTCACTACTTCCAAGATCCATGCTGTCACAAATATCTCCTTCAAGAGAATCTATCACATCAAAGTTCAATTTTAGTTTGTGCACTTTCTTGAAGAATGCCTCTCGTTCAGCAATGTTTAATCCAGATTTGGCAAAGTCCCTAAATATTTCTGTAGAATGTGTTGACAGTGATTCTGTGAGTACAGTAGAGTGTCCACTAATTTGTTTTGCAAGGAAAACAATATGATGTCCTTGGGCCGATTCTTGCATCGTGTGATACATGCTGGTTTCCATCTCGGTAAGGGTGACAGAGGTGGCTTCTTGAAGGACTTGTTCGAGATCATCTGACAACCAGCTTGTTTGTTGCTTTGTGGTGTCTTCACGAATTATTTACATTATTAAAACATCAGTATCATCATCAGCAGCAGCAAGGCACTGAATGAACTGAAAAAGCAATATGAATTCAGGTTCAATAAACAATAAACTATACTGTTTATACACTTGTCCTACTGTTTTTATCAAGTAATTACGGTGGCAGACATTGACCCAAGTTTGGACCAACTAAGAATACTATCCGGAAATGCTAATAAAATAGTTTTAATGCAAGAAAGTAGGCAACACCAAAGTAATACCTTGATTCATAGAATTGTTTTAGGTTTTGAGTGAATTTGATAAGCCATACTGATAAACTTAAATAATGCTAAAACCCATTCAATAGTCATGCTCTCATTGAAAATAAACCGGTTTCTTGCAGACTCCAAGATTGTCATGATCATCAGGACTGGTCGACAGCAATGATGAGATTCTTTGATACACACAGCCAATCTGCGGGCAAGCACGAGTCAGAGCTTACAGATTCAGATGGAGCTACTGCCAATGAGTTTTATGTCATACAAGACAGGCCATATATATATCATCCCGATGAAGATATAGACAGGTACGTCACAAGAATTTCTCAAAAGCGGACTCAACAAATTTTTTCGGGTTTAAGTAAGAGTGTAAATGAACTACAGTAGAATACTTTTATGACGAACACGGCTATAGCAAACTGTTTTCAAAGTCCCGAATAAACCACTATATTTTATCATATTAAAAAAAGTCGTGAATAACGAATTCTCTATAGCGAACTTACCGGCTATAGCGAACTGATTTGCAATGCCCACGAGTCCCAGGTAACACTAATTAACGGTGTGAATAACGAACTGAGCGAACTCAATCAGTGTCAGTTAGCGGCGCTCACTTTGAAATCTGACCAATAAGTCAGACGTCAATGGCTAACACTTTTGTGTACAAAACACACTCCAATTTTTACACCCATGTGAAGGTGTAGTTTGCATTATTAACCAATCAGATTGTCGGAGACCGTGAAGCCCGTCGCTGACGACCTAGTTTAGTATACTTCCGGCACAACAACTCGGTCTCTGGCGATTTAATAGAAAACGACAAGTGCATCCCCTCAAACGGTCAGTGTATATCCCTCCCACACACATCGGAAATGTGGACTGAAGTTTTTTATACTCGTGAGACTTTTAAAATACGATGACGAGTGCGAAGATTACTGACTTTCTAGTGAAAAAGTATGAATGAATGAATGTACAAATAAACTGAGTAGGAATGTGTTGTACTGTAGAGTGTATTTACTGTTCTTTCAATGGATTTTTGTGAATAGCGAACTGCGGATATAACGAACTAGGCCAACAAGTATTTTACTGTATTCCATCATCAACACACAATGGCCTATGAAACTACTTCAACACGTCTATCAGTCAGAGATACCTTCAGTGAAATGGACTGTGTCTGTTAATTCAAATTGTGCTATGTCTATTTCTGTACACCGTAAAATCATATTATCGGACCATGACTTCTGGCTAGGGATCCCTAACATTCCTCATGGACCGGAGCAGCTGACATTAAGAAAGTGATAAATAAACTTGAACGTTTCAGTGTTTGATGTGGTAACTGGGAAAACAAGTATGTCGAGCTTATTACACCTGGGGCAGTGATTACCAGTAGCAAGTCCACAGCATCTGCATTCAGAGAAGATAACTGTGGTGTCACTCATTATTCAACAACAATTCGAAGCTCAAAATGTTCCTTTCTTGTCGGAAACGCAGAACGATGTCAACCGAGTGTTGTATACCGGGGATCTCTACGCAAGAAGATATCTCGAAATGAAACTTCTTCCCCAAGTTGTCCAGAGAATGCTGTGAACTATAATCGTCCCCATGAGACGAAGTCAAGGACTCAGCTACTGGACAAAATAAAGCATCTGAAGAGAACCAATGAAGCTTTGGTGAAAGACAATACTAAACTGAGAAGGCAAATCCCCCCCTCCCCCACCATAAAAAAACCACAAAAGAAAACCCAGATTGCTGCAAATGGACAAATATTCAATGAATTCACCAGTAATGAACTTGTACAACTGCTTCAAGGTCACACAAATGAAGTTCACCAAAACTACCCTGATGAAAACTCTCTCCACCGCCTGTTTTGGGATGAACAGCTGAAATACAACCAGCTCAAAGATAAGAGGGGCATGAGATGGCATCCCATGATTGTAAAATGGAGCCTGATTTTACAACATAAGAGTTGTAAGACATATGAAACCTTGACATATGAAACCCTTCCGTCACATTGAACTCTCTTTGACTACTCTCATGTGCTACCAAACCAACTTGGACTCAGTCCTGAAGTGACAGAACATCTGATCTCTGAAATGGCTGGTTACAACATAAAGTGTAATGAACATACAGCTTTTGTTGGTCTGTTACAAGATGAGATCAAGGTCAAAGACGTTTTTGTTTATGACGGTACTTCAGATGAACTTGTTTGGATATACTGACTTAGACAAGACATCAAATAACCTCATTGACTTGAAAAATGTCTTCACAAATGAAACAAGAAAACTTGCAACCTCTCTGATTGTGGTAATGGTGCGTGGAATTACCACAAATTTGAAATATCCATTCTCAGCTTTTGCAACCCTTGGTGTAACAGAAGACTTACTATACAATATCATTTGGAACTGTGCTAAAACGTTGGAAATTGATTGTGGTCTTAAAGTACTGTTTGCAACATGTGATGGTGCCTCTCCAAATCGGAAATTCTTTGTCATGCACAAAGAAGAACATTCGCAACTACTAACTTACTTCACATGGAAAACATATGCAACTCCTAGGCGTAAATTATTTTTTATATCCGATGTTCCACATTTAATAAAAACTTACAGCAAGTGTTTTGCAAATTCAAGTAGCCACAAACTATCCAGAAAATTGTGGAAGGATGGAAAGAGCATTTCATGGATGCATGTAGTGAACCTATTTTAAGACTACTGTCCAACCAATTTGTACAGGCTTTGCCCCAAACTGACCAGAACTCATTTGGACTTAACAGCATTCTCACAGATGAAAGTAAACCTGGCCGTACGGGTTTTGAGTAAGACAGTGGCAGAAACTTGGAAGAATTATATGGTGATCAAATGATGGAAACGGTGAAATTCATACGCAAATGAATAGGTTCTTTGACTGCTTGAATGTCAGAAGTCTGTCAGAAGGCAGAAAAACAAGAAACAGGGATCGTGATATATATTGTGAAGCAGATGATGACCGCCTCAATTATCTTATGATTGACTTTCTTGGATACTTTGATTCGTGGAGAATAAGTTTGACCAGTCGTCCAGGAGACTTTACAAAGGGACAAGGATCATCTTTGGTGCTTAGTCATCAAACTTTAGAGGGACTCCAAATATCAGTACGATCAATAGTGGAATGTGTGAGGTTCATGCTCAATGAAGGGGCAGATTTTGTACTGACACATCGGTACACCCAAGATGCCCTGGAAGAACATTTTGCGCACTCTAGGCAAAAGGGTGGATCAAATGACAATCCCTCAGTGTATCAAATGCACAATACTTTGTGCACTATGAGCACTGTGGGATCTCAAGCTCTTGCAGCTGTTCAGGGCAATATTACCAACAAACGCCGCTCTGATGGGACAGTGGACCAACAACCATTGCCCCCCAAAAGAGGAATGTGTAACCTGCTGAGTCAATATGACCCAGGACAAAGTAACTTTGAAACTGCTTAAAAACGCCAGCCAACGGACTGGTAACTTTGAACAATTTACCAGTCCATAATGAAACCGGCTTGTTTGGTTTGTCAATAGAAAACTCAGAATTCATAATATATGTTACTGTATTTTAAGTTATAGCTACTTACACATTTTCCAATTACATTCCAAACTATCCTTTGGTGAGTGCATCCTGATAATAAATATGTCAATTTGTCTGAATAAAATGAGAAATACTTATATGTTGCCATGTTATTTGGTGTTATCTGTTACTTAGTATCATCATAAAACTGAGTGATATAAATGTGTTCATATTTGAAAAATCATGTTGATTGAACATCATATTTAGTGTGCTTCCAAAAATACTTCATAATATATGTTATCATATTCAAAAGAGCTTCATTGTTAAAAAAATGATTTCTGGTCCAAGCAGTGATCTGAATCCCTTGATTGTATTGTATACAGATCACCTACAGTGAAATCCTATTTGTACTCATGGATAACAAGGATACCCATGTAATTATGTTTATTGTTTTATCCAGGCATCCATATATTGCATATATTTCTGTTATATTTCCGTACTATTTCTCCACTTAGAAAAGTGGCCCGTTTAATACTAAATGACAATTTCTTCAGACCAAAATAATATGAAGTATATATACATTTTGCTGTCCACATTTGTAATATCACATATTCATACAATTCATATTCATATAATGATCTAATCTATATTCTCACGGGTGCAGGCTAAAACGTCACCACAGCAAAACGGCACCTGGCGAAAACGTCACCCTTTGGACAGAACGGAACCTTCCCTTGGCGAAAACGGCTACAAATGTTATGGCGAAAACGTCACCATATACAATTTTAAAAAGGATGAACATTGATATGATGACTTTATTGTATTGTGAACTTTGGATAAACATTTAGTGTTTCGTAAATAGACTTTGTGAAATAAAACCAGATATATTAGGTAAGTAGACGTTATTGGATTGTGAACTTTGGATTGATATAAATATAAATAAATAATATATTAGGAATATATCAGGTAAGTATGCCCATCAATATATATCACTAACACTCACCAAGCTGCTTGCATGATGTTTAGATAATAGATGCGTCTACTCTGCCGACAATGATTGGAAAGTGCATTCTCACACGTGAGATATTGTTTTCATTTCATACATAAAAGGATTCATGTAATTTACCTTTCAAATCCTTCCTGTTATGCTTCTTCAGTATATGATTTCTGAAACCTGATTGGGACTTGTAGGTCTTGACATACAGAGATCACTTGAAAAATAGGCCAGTCTGGTCAGTGTCGCAGGTATACCTTCTCTTAACCGAGACTTCTGCAACCGCGTCTTCAACATCCTCGTCGTCTGATGAGTTACGGTCGCTCCTGAAATCGCCCCAACAGTCTGCTAACTCCAAATCTTCCCAATCGATAAAATCATTGTTCTTCGCCATAGCGTGACGATAAGTTCATATTTGATTTTGTTAAATATATAACAAAACACTAACGAACTTACCTTCTCCTCCCATGCTAATGCGTTAAACATTCACCTGTCCTCTCTTTAATCCACACATGCATCAGTCGGCGACAGGAAGTGTAACCAGCTTGCTGTGACAACATTCAGGGAACCTACTCCAATTTACCGAGTATTACTCCGGGAGTTGCCGATAGTTTCCCACAATAAATTAGCTGAAGTACTGTTAACAGCCGATTTGCGCTGAGAAGAAACCAAGTCGACGTGTGCATTGGAGCATGAAGAGGCACACGTTAATTAGTATAAATGGTAAGGAAAGCAAGCGAGTGACCTATCACTGCTGTAGAGTATCCCTGCTCGCAGCAAAGCAACCGGTAGTTTAGAGATGGTGGTTGACGAGAGCAGCGTCAGCGTCGGGCTCCATGTTGGTGGAAGAACGAAGACATGAGACAGCCAGCCGACCTGACTATCATCAACGAGACAGCAGTCTATAACCATCAGCCTCCACAAAACCAGCGAAAACAACAAGACCTAGCAAAGTCCATTTGTGAATACAACTATCAACGTCATCCTTCAAGATCATAACAAGACCCAAGATGCTTCATCAAGTGCTTCACATTGTGTTTGTGTGACAGTGTATGTGAACTTTTCTTCGAACTTTCTGAAAACGTTTGTGTTAATACGTTTCTCTCGGACATTCTTGTTTATGCCAGATGTGTGGAATCCGCTCCTGTCGTTTCACGTTGCTCACATATGTCCCCTTTTCATTGTTTGAGTATGTATTGTTATCTGTATGTGATGTTATGAGGCGTACATTAGATTAAGTTTTTGAAATTGGCTAGGTTCTTACTTTACTACATAACCTTTGCATGCACGCATTTAATGCAGATCAACGCTATCTGCGGGTTCCGAGTCGTCCCACTCAATTCAGACTCCCGGTTTCAAGGATTTTTCTAACAATTTGTTCCTCTATAACAATTACTATTGAAAAAAGCTTATAGCGAGTTATTCAATACTATAGTTACTCTTTGTGAAAAACGTGGTAATACCTGTCGTAGAAGTATAATACGTTTTGTCATTCCAAGCTTATTTGATGGAGACTGTTTATCCAGTCTACATCCCACTTCTTCGTTTTGTCAACGTGTTTTTGTGCTTAATCACGATATCTGCATAATACTTTCTATGGCAACTGGCACACAATATACAATTCGCTAAAATATCTGAGAGCCAATTTCACTTGAATTAATTTTTCATCAACTTTCGGTTTAGACTTTTGAAGTTGGTGAGGTTTTTTTTTTCTCATGCCAATTCTGCTTTTAGTGCAGATCACATCTACATCTGCTAGCCTTGTCGAGTCTGGTCTCACCAATATAAGACTCCCAATTTCAAAGATCTTACTGTTGTGATGCAAATATTACATTTAAATGCAAACGACGACGCATTACGCACATTCTGTTTTTTGTTCCTGTAAGTCATATGTGTACTTATCAGTCAGGTATTCCGACTGTATGGTCGACCACGAGCAGGAGTTTGCTCCTATGTTTAATTTGTACGAGCTGGATAGACGCTCACCTGTGTTTCTGTACGAGCTGGATAGCTGCTCACCTGTGTTTCTGTACGAGCTGGATAGCCGCTCACCTGCGTTTCTGTACGAGCTGGATAGCTGCTCACCTGTGTTTCTGTACGAGCTGGAGAGCCGCTCACCTGTGTTTCTTTACGAGCTGGATAGCCGCGGCCGGTTCTACATCAATTCTTAGCCACTACCCAGAGGTATTTATTTATGGATATTGTGTCGTGGGCTCCTCTCAGATTTTATGTTTTTCCTGTACAAACGAATATTTCCTGTCTATGTTTCGACACACAGCTGTACAGGTATATCCCTAGTCTTTGTCTAGTTTTATTCATTTTGCGTGTTACATCTGTACATACAGGTTAGATTCTTGTTCAGTAGGGTAGATGCTTGTAGTTTAGTCACAAAATCAGTTCCGAGAGTTTATACAATTATTTCGAGCAATGATGAATTTATATGCAGGTCACTTATTCCGTATTTTTAGAGAGTCCGTGGATCAAATAATATTCGAGTAGATTTACGTCAAGTACGCTTTCACAGAACAGGTTACAACAGTCAACATTTGTATTTTGACGTCTCATAAATATGAATAAGTATTTCACTTATGATTTGAAACGTTCAGTTCCACGTGCTCTTGTATACGGTACAGAACAGTTTATTCGTGAATTCAAATACCGTAATCATTCAAAAATGGCACTCTCTTCTCTTCCTATTTCACGAAATTATTCATTCAAACCCGCATAGTTCAGCATGTAATTACAGCCTTCATTCTGTTCCCATCTAGCGCCGTATTTCATCAGAGCCATCCTAGCAAGTTATCATTGTCATTTAGCTGTGTTGTTGTCTTGTTTGTAAAACACAAAAATGTACATTCCGACATCTTTAAGTATAGCATTACAGTATTACATGTATTCTACGTTATTGCTGAACTCCGTATATATCGAAACCCGTGAAGGTCCCGCGATAGAATAGGCCTTCAGCAACCCATGCTTGCCATAAAAGGCGACTATGCTTGTCGTAAGAGGCGACTAACGGGATCGGGTGGTCAGCCTTGCTGACTTGGTTGACACATGTCATCGGTTCCCAATTGCGCAGATCGATGCTCATGTTGTTGATCACTGGATTGTCTGGTCCAGCCTCGATTATTTACAGACCGCCGCCGTATAGCTGGAATATTGTTGAGCGCGGCGTAAAACTGAACTCACTCACCGTATATATCGAAACCGCTCGTTGTCCATAGCAACATCAGTCGGAACACATTTACCGTAGTCACACAAATAATTCATGATAAAACAAATTAGCATTACTCTAGCTAAACCTGTACCTTCTCCCCTGTAGTTACATATATTACTTACTTATGTCACATACCGTATTGTATTGAGAAAACATTTGCTAAGATTGTAGTTAGAGTGCGTCTGGCAATACCGGAGTTAAATGGCTTATGTCCAATCTGAGCACTACATGCCGTTCACCGTATTTGCTCAATGCATGTAATTTGGTAGCGGACTTACTATATCCTACGTAGAACGTAATACCACCGACGTAGGACTTAATACCACCTACGTAGAACGTAATACCACCGACGTAGGACTTAATACCACCTACGTAGGACGTAATACCACCTACGTAGGACTTAGTACTGATCTCGTACGTAGGACTTACTATATCCTACGTAGAACGTAATACCACCGACGTAGGACTTAATACCACCTACGTAGGACGTAATACCACCTACGTAGGACTTAGTACTGATCTCGTACGTAGGACTTACTATATCCTACGTAGAACGTAATACCACCGACGTAGGACTTAATACCACTTACGTAGGACGTAATACCACCTACGTAGGACTTAGTACTGATCTCGTACGTAGGACTTACTATATCCTACGTAGAACGTAATACCACCGACGTAGGACTTAATACCACCTACGTAGGACGTAATACCACCGACGTAGGACTTAGTACTGATCTCGTACGTAGGACTTACTATATCCTACGTAGAACGTAATACCACCTACGTAGGACGTAATACCACCTACGTAGGACGTAATACCACCTACGTAGGACTTAGTACTGATCTCGTACGTAGGACTTACTATATCCTACGTAGAACGTAATACCACCGACGTAGGACTTAATACCACCTACGTAGGACGTAATACCACCGACGTAGGACTTAGTACTGATCTCGTACGTAGGACTTACTATATCCTACGTAGAACGTAATACCACCGACGTAGGACGTAATACCACCTACGTAGGACGTAATACCACCTACGTAGGACTTAGTACTGATCTCGTACGTAGGACTTACTATATCCTACGTAGAACGTAATACCACCGACGTAGGACTTAATACCACCTACGTAGGACGTAATACCACCTACGTAGGAGGTAATACCACCTACGTAGGACTTAGTACTGATCTCGTACGTAGGACTTACTATATCCTACGTAGAACGTAATACCACCGACGTAGGACTTAATACCACGTACGTAGGACTTAGTACTGATCTCGTACGTAGGACTTACTATATCCTACGTAGAACGTAATACCACCGACGTAGGACTTAATACCACCTACGTAGGACGTAATACCACCGACGTAGGACTTAGTACTGATCTCGTACGTAGGACTTACTATATCCTACGTAGAACGTAATACCACCGACGTGGGACTTAATACCACCTACGTAGGACGTAATACCACCTACGTAGGACTTAGTACTGATCTCGTACGTAGGACTTACTATATCCTACGTAGAACGTAATACCACCGACGTAGGACTTAATACCACCTACGTAGGACGTAATACCACCGACGTAGGACTTAGTACTGATCTCGTACGTAGGACTTACTATATCCTACGTAGAACGTAATACCACCGACGTAGGACTTAATACCACCTACGTAGGACGTAATACCACCTACGTAGGACTTAGTACTGATCTCGTACGTAGGACTTACTATATCCTACGTAGAACGTAATACCACCGACGTAGGACTTAATACCACCTACGTAGGACTTAATACCACCTACGTAGGACGTAATACCACCTACGTAGGACTTAGTACTGATCTCGTACGTAGGACTTACTATATCCTACGTAGAACGTAATACCACCGACGTAGGACTTAATACCACCTACGTAGGACGTAATACCACCGACGTAGGACTTAGTACTGATCTCGTACGTAGGACTTACTATATCCTACGTAGAACGTAATACCACCGACGTAGGACTTAATACCACCTACGTAGGACGTAATACCACCTACGTAGGACTTAGTACTGATCTCGTACGTAGGACTTACTATATCCTACGTAGAACGTAATACCACCGACGTAGGACTTAATACTACCTACGTAGGACGTAATACCACCGACGTAGGACTTAGTACTGATCTCGTACGTAGGACTTACTATATCCTACGTAGAACGTAATACCACCGACGTAGGACTTAATACCACCTACGTAGGACGTAATACCACCGACGTAGGACTTAGTACTGATCTCGTACGTAGGACTTACTATATCCTACGTAGAACGTAATACCACCTACGTAGGACTTACTATCTTCTAGTGCAAAGTTAAAAATCGATTATTCCTAAACATGTTGATTTTGATAAGATTTCTGACAAAGATTAAAAAGGAATCGCCACAACGTAACCGAAATCACCTTCCAGTTGAAGTTGTTCAGCAAGGAGTGTGTCCTGCTTGGCAATATAAAGCCAGACTATTTTCGGAAATTGGCAATCGTTTTGAAGGAGGGTCAAGGCCAAGTCACTACACCACGTCTTGACTATTCGACACAGAGCATTGCATTAGAAGAAATGAATGCTGGAGATAGCAGGTAGACATTCAAATACTGAAGAAAAAATATACTTGCATCGGTCTCGGTTTACCGGTCTCTATAGCGATCTTTGCCGGCATGTTACTGAAAGATAAATATTCAAAGAATACATTGCCGTTTGTGATTGTCAAATTGATATATCTGATAACACAGCTAACATCATCCGAACACACAAATACGTGGCAAGAGTGTGCTTCACACATGCACGCTGATTCAGTGTAAACCTACCCGTAATCGTTCCTCTGCTACAACAAGCGGGTCCTTACCTAATGCTTGGGGCTTTATTGGAAGTGTTTACGGAAGTGTTTACGGTCTCCATTATCACCGCACGACTCTTGATGAACTTGAACAGGGAAAGAAAGGCAGAACATTCCATAGACTAATGCTTAGTCTCTGAAGAGATATAATTCTGAAGTAACAAACCTATTATAACTTGAAGCCCCATGGAGACCAGAGCTGGAGATATCTAGACTTGCTTCATTTAGTGCTTTATCATTGCTGGGAGGGCTAGGCTGTGGTTCAGGGACTGTGACACAGACTAAACATTCAATAACAGCGACTTAAAAGTGAGTGAATGAGTGAGTTTGGTTTTACGCCGCTTTTAGCAATATTCCAGCAATATCACGGCGGGGGACACCAGAAAATCTGCCTCACACATTGTACCCAGGTGGGGAATCGAACCCGGGTCTTCGGCGTGACGAGCGAACGCTATAACCACTAGGCTACCCCACCGCCCCCGCGACTTTAAAGGCTCACTAAGTCAATGCATAAAACAGTGTAGAAGCTTGCATTCGTGCTCATGATGGTCATACGTGTTACTGAACACAGCTTCACCGTCCAAAACTGACCTGAACCTGGCTATACATGGGACCTATTGACCTTACCTACTTGTGTTTGTACATCATCATCATACGTGTTAGTGAACACAGCTTCACCGTCCAAAACTGACCTGAACCTCAATGTTGACATTTTGGTACATCAGTGGAGTTCATATTGCACAAGTGTTTCAAGGGTACAGGCTTTTGACGATTTAAAAGACTATTCTTGCTCAAATGCCATTTCAGTATATTTTGTTTTAAAAGTGTGCTTATATACTTTTCTTTTCTAATCCACTATTCCATGATTTTCAATTTCAACAAATGAAACTGTAATGAGACTACAAATGGGCGTTGTTGAACTTTTTATGAGGAGTATAAATACCGTAGAATACTTTCATACTTTTTGTAGGTCGATGGCATTCATACGCAATAAAGATTCTCAGGATGAAAAACAAAAAAGCAACAACAAACAAACAAACAACCCTCCCCCCCAAAAAAAAAAAAAAAAAAAAAAAAATAGAAAACAAAACCAAAATCCACAGGAGTTTGTAAATGTGGTTAAGTGAATCAAAAAACAATACAATTATGGGTTTGCATATAGTAGATATTCATGATGAGTATGTGTGGGCTGCAAGGATTTCAGGATATGTGGTTCCTGTGGTGACGAGAGGTAAACAAAGCACCAAGTTCATGACCTGTGTCGCCCCAGTTAACGCTCACATTGTGGCTATTAGGTTACAACAGAACCAACAATACAAGTATACTTAATGGCTCCACCAACAGCTGCTGTTAGCAGTATAATGCACCACCCTGGTACCATTGACGTCGGCTGTTCTAATTTACATAACATAAGCAGAATCGTTTTCATGACAGCTGGAATTACTCCAGTATGTTTGACCAGCGCCATTAAGCCATTCCAACAAGTCCAACATTCAACACCATGTCTGTGTGTAAAAACTGAGTTAAAAACAGAGAGGAACTGCATGTCCAGTTCCCGGATCTCTCGGTCCGGCAGCGTTCACCTACCAGTTGTATGCACGGGTTTCTATAGTGTCTGCAATTTCTAGTGCGCCCTGGGAGAGAAGGATATTTGGCAATGAGGAAGTGTTGTGCTGGGTTTTCCCCAACTTGCTCTAGCACGTGATGTCAGTGGCATAGACAATACCTAGCCTGTGCTATGTGTCCTACTTCCTGTATCCTATGTCCTGTTTTGACTACTATAGAGACACGCAAGAAAAAAGGAGGGAAAGCTCGTTCTAGAGGTGTAATATCGACGGCTCACTGGTCACCCACGTGCTCTTCCTGACTTACTTGTTTCTATTTTAAGAGAACACAACTGGCCCGGTCGTTGTAGGGGTGCAGCACGTGCACATACTTGTCATATGATCGTCTTGATTATGTCTGGTCTGCCATTCATTGTGAAGATCGATCGGCTCGTGCAAGTACACATACACTAGTAACACTGAAAACAGGTCACGTGATCACAGATCACCCATATACATACACTCTAAAGCGATTACTTTGAAACACTTTTTTCCATTCGACGCAAATGTTGCTCTTATGTTCTCCTACATGTAACTCGTCAAGATATCCAACTGTTGTGCTATTATTGTACACATTATGTCGTATGTCTTGTTACTGTGATCCATTCTGTACTTTGCCAATGCAGCATCTCGCCTAATTGTTAAAATAAGGATCATTTATGTGTATTTCTATATATTGTATCTTTTATGTTTATATCTGTAGTTTATAGAATATTGCCACTGGTCCTTAATGGAACGCTATATCTTATCTTATCTTATGTCAACGGACAGACCAAGCGAGACTGGTTAATGTGTTGATTGTCACTACAATCATTGAGCTGTAACACATGCTGGATCCAAAATGGGCTCGTGAAGGTCACAGGTGTACGAATTCCGTGAGAAACATGCTCCTGAACGAAGCCAGGGACGGACGGCGAAATACATACATCCTCTTCCTGACTCCCAGATGAGAGGAAGACTCGGGGTGGGAGGAGCTCAGCTTCCTGGTCTGGGGATATGGTTCAAGTTATATACGCTTTGTTTCCAGACAACGTGTTTGTGGCGATAGGTCATGTATACACAGTTGATGGGGAACGCTCATGTGATTCTAGGGTTGTTTGGCTTTCTTCGGATGTGAGATAACTATCCATGTACGTTTGCTGTCGGAAATATCCCTTACACGTCGTATTACGGAGAGCTGTGGCGTCCACACTTCTGGTCTCTGTCCACAACACTTGACTTGCTTAACATTTGGACACACGCCAGGATGATGTTCTGTTTGCCTCATACCATCATGTTTGATTACGTTGTCAATGTGTATTCACTTTAATCTATGCGGGAAGGTATGTGTTGCCCGCGTTAACCGTTCAAGAAACAGTTCTGAAAAATGAGCAGCCAATATAGCTATGGATGAAAGACAATTCAGGACTACACAAAATATCACACAGAAAGCTCGAGTTCTGACTTATTTTTAGCAAATTTCCGAGGAAGAATAAATCAGTTTTGGTATTTAGTCAGTTCCATTTGATTTTAAATGAAACTATAGGGAGATTTGTTTGCGCTTTAACTGAATCTTCATAGTAACTATAGGTGTGAGATAGGGTACATGCATCATGTATAATGATGACGTAAGTAAAGGCATACTTGATTGGTTAAAATGTACCAATTACGGTTTGTCAAGGTTTGAAGGGGGGGGGGGATGCTCTGGAAAGATCCCCATACAACGCCCATGCATGCAAAGGGGCATTGGTCGAAACAATTGTTTTCAATTTGCTGAAAAAAGATAAATCCAATACAAACGCTGATGTTGCTAATGATATGTTTGGTGAACTTTTCATGATGTGAATGAGCTAAAATTGGAATCAGTCGCTATTATGATAACCGAGGTGACTAAACATGTGAAAATAAGAAAAGTACGAAGTTATGAGAATATCAGAGTAGAAATGTTGAAATGTTCCTTGTTTGATATTATACCATTTCTCAGAAATACTGTCAAAAGTAAATCTTTAATGAAAGTATTTTTACAAAGTGTATGGACCCCGACAACTGGCGAAGGGTTTTCACACAAATTGATAACAAAAGATTTTCACACATATATATACATATGGAAATTAATTAAGCAACACCAAATTCAAAGACACATAAAAACTTAACAAAGTTTAACGAAGTAATTTTGATGATTGATTATTCAATTTTGATGTATTGACATACAGCATGAGCTTTTCATGGGTTGATATGACGCGCGTGAAGCTTGCACAGCGCACGTGCATTGCTTTAACCTCAACTTTCGAAAAATGCACTTTTTCCCTGGGGTGTTTACAAGCGCAGGTTGTCGATTGCATTCGGTTTTTCATTCATTTCAATGTCATGGCACGTAGGAAATTATCAGAGGCCACTCGTTGGCAAATAATCGGCATGAGGAATGCTGGTATGTCTCTAAGACAAATCGGGACTCAAATCGGACGACATCATTCCATAATTTCAAAACTTTTGAAAAAATACCGGGCCACTAATGAAGTTAAAGACCTGCCTAGACCAGGAAGACCCAGGAAGACCACAGTCCGGGAGGACAGAGCTTTACTGAGACTTGTACGGCGCAGGTCCTTCGACTCGAGCTCTCGGTTGAGACAGGAGTGGCTTCCAGGGAGACCCATCTCGAACAGGACTGTTCGGAATCGTCTGAAAGCTGCAGGATACCGGGCAAGGAGGCCAATCAAGCGACCCAGACTGTCTCCAGCCCATAAGGCAGCCCGACTGGCCTGGTGTAATGACCGTTTGCACTGGAACATTGCCTCTTGGAGGAAGGTCCATTTCTCAGATGAGAGCCGGTTCTTGCTGCACATGGTGGACGGTCGTACTCGGGTCTGGAGGCAGAGGAACACAGCAATGGCTCCACGGAACATCCAGGAGACTGTGGCCTTTGGGGGAGGTTCCGTTATGGTATGGGGGTGCATTTCCATGAACTGCAAGTTGGATATCATTACCATCCGTGGCAACCTTAACGGTGTTCGTTACCAACAGGAGGTTCTTGACAGGGCTGTGGTACCTCATTTTGAGAACCATCCTCTGGCAACGAGACCCATATTTATGGACGACAATGCTAGACCTCACAGGGCGCATGCTGTAAATGATTTTTTGCGGCAAAATGCAATTGACAGAATTCCATGGCCTGCCATGAGCCCTGACCTCAACCCCATTGAACATTTGTGGGACTTTCTTGGCCGTCGTGTGAGGCAGAGAGACCCACCAGTCCATAATCTCAACGAATTGACGGCTGCCCTGCATGAGGAGTGGAACAGGATCCCCCAGAATCAGATCCGGAGACTCATCCAAGGAATGAGGAGGCGTCTGGAATCGGTGGTGCGTGCGCAGGGAGGACACACTAGATATTGATGAAAGTCGGTGTGCAGACTCTCAGATGACTGTTCTTTCTTTCCATGTGACATTTGTGTTAATACACCTGACAACAACGTCTGTGGATGAATAGTAAATTGTGTCCATTTTTTCATGAATTTAAGACAGTTTTAAGAATTTGGATTTCGTTGCAATAAAGCAAAGTCTTGATACTTTTCCCTTTAAGTTGTTTGTCAGAGATCGTCTGTTGAATAAAAAAGTGTCAAACTATATCAACCCGGCATATTTTGATTGTCAGAACACTTCAAAGTTGCTCCAATAGAAAAAATTGGGGTGTTGCTTGATTAATTTCCAGGTGTATATATATAAGTACCTGACATGCAACATGAACTCTAAGTTGGTCTCTGAATGAACTACTCTACTTCTCTTCATATATTTACTGAATATGAAAAATAGTAATTAAAATGGCATGAAGTAATTCAAAATAATTGAGCGTAACATTATAAGATTTTACAAAAGCAGTTTTATGGTCGTTGTAAACTATACGATGCATCAATAAAGCATGCCATCGATCTACTCTATCGTGAAAGCTGAGTACACAAATGTTATATCATGTATTACTTGTGGATATGACCTCACAGATTTTCTTGATTGTCTGAATGAGTCAAGGTTTCATCCTTAGACATATTCTCTTCTCCTCCTTCCTGTCATCAATGATTTTGTACGTTAAAATTCTGAATGATGGTGGCTATTGTCTGGTTCCCTCAATGAACAGAACTTCTAATTCTTTCCGTTGTAATGATGTAGTATTAGTATCAAACTCTATCGCTAGACTACAAACACAACTGAATATTCTTGAAAAATGTTGCAATGCAGTGGTAGTGGCAGCGGTAGTGGAAGTAGTAGTGGTGGTGGTGGTAGTGGTGGTTGTAGTGGTAGTGGTAGTGGTAGTGGTGGTAGTGGTGGTGGTAGCGGAAGTGCTAGCGGTGGTAGTGGTAGTGGTAGTAGTGGTGGTGGTGCTGGTGGTCATGGTGGTGGTGATAGTGGTGGTGGTAGCGGTAGTGGTAGTGGTGGTGGTAGTGGCAGTGGTAGTGGTGGTGGTGGTGGTGGTAATGGTGGTGATAGTGGTGGTAGTGGTGGTGGCAATGGTGATAGTGGTGGTAGTGGCAGTGGTGGTAATGGTTGTGGTAGTGGTGGTAGTGGTGGTGGTGGTAGTGGTGGTGGTGGTGGTGGTAGTGGTGGTGGTGGTAGTGGTGGTGGTTGTGGTGGTAGTGGTGGTGGTGGTAGTGGTAGTGGTGGTAGTGGTAGTGGTAGTGGTGGTGGTGGTGGTAGTGATGGTGGTAGGGTGGTAGTGGTGATAGTTGTGGTGGTAGTGCAGGTGGTGGTGATAGTGGTGTGGTAATGGTGGTGGTAGTGGTGGTAGTGGTAGTGGTTGTAGTAGTGGTGTTGGTAGTGGTGGTAGTGGTAGTGCTGCTGGTGGTGGTGGTAGTGGTAGTAGTGGTAGTGATGGTGGTTTTGGTGGTGGTAATAGTGGTAATGGTGGTGATAGTGGTGGCGGTAGTGGTAGTGGTAGTGATGATAGTGGTGATGGTAGTAGGTGGTAGTCGTGATAGTGGTGGTGGTAATGTTGTTGGTTGTGGTTGTAGTGGTGGTGGATGTGGTAGTGGTAGTGGTTTTTATTGGTAGTGGTAGTGGTAGTGGTGGTGATAGTGGTGGTAGTGCTGGTGGTGGCAGTGCTGGTAGTGGTAGTAATAGTGGTAGTGATAGTGATGTTGGTAGTTAGTGGTAGTAGTGGTTGTGATACTGGTGGTGATGGTGGTGGTGATGGTGGTGGTGGTGGTGGTTGTCTTGGTAGTGGTAGTGGTTGTGGTGGTGGTAGTGATAGTGGTAGTGGTATTGTAAGTGGTGGTGGTAGTTGTGGTAGTGGTAGTGGTGGTGGTAGTGGTGGTGGTTGTAGTGGTGGTAGTGGTCGTGGTAGTGGTAGTGGTGGTGACAGTGGTGGTGGTGATAGTGATGGTGGTGGTAGTTTGGTAGTGGTGATAGTGGTGGTGGTAGTGCTGGCGGTGTTGATGGTAGTGTGGTAATGGTGGTGGTAGTGATGGTGGTAGTCTTGGTGTGGTGGTAGGGGTAGTGGTAGTGATGGTGGTGATGGTGGTGGTAGTGGTAGTGGTAGTGGTGATAGTGGTGGTGGTAGGGTAGTAGTGGTGATAGTGGTGGTGGTAGTGCTGATGGTGGTGATAGTGGTGTGGGAAAGTTGATGGCAGTGGTGGTAGTCTCAGTGGTGGTGGTGGTGGTAGTGATAGTGGTGGTGATGGTGGTAGTGGTGGTGGTATTGGTGGTTTTAGTAGTGGTAGTGGTAGTGGTGGTGGTGATGGTGATGGTGATGGTGATGGTGGTAGTGGTAGTGGTGATAGTGGTGGTGGTGGTAGGGTGGTAGTGGTGGTGGTGGTGGTGGTGGTAGTGGTGGTGGTAGTGGTAGTGGTGGTGGTAGTGGTGGTGATGGTGGTGGTGGTAGTGGTAGTGGTAGTGGGAATAGGAGTGGTAATCGTAGGGGTAGTGGTAGTGGTGGTGGTGGTAGTGGTAGTGGTGATAGTGGTGGTGGTGGTAAGGTAGTAGTGGTAGTGGTTGTGGTTGTGGTTGTGGTGGTAGTGGTGGTAGAGGTGGTAGTTTTAGTGGTAGTCGTTGTTGTAGTGGTGGTGGTAGTAGTAGCAGTAGTGACAGTGGTGGTAGTGGTGGTGTTGGTAGTGGTAGTGGTAGTGGTGACAGTGGTGGTGATACTGTTGTTAGTGGTGATGGTCTTGAGAATAGTGATGTGATAGTGGTTGTTGTGTTAGTGGTATTTGTGGTGGTATTGGTAGCGGCGGCGGTGGTGGTATTGTTGGTGGTGATGATTGTGGTTTGTGATGATAGCGGCAGTGGTGGTGGTTGTGGTGGTGGTAGTAGTAGTAGTAGTAGTAGTAGTAGTAGTAGTAGTAGTAGTAGCAGAAGCAGTTGCACAGTATTTTATCTTGTTATAGGCACAGGTGATGGCGCGCACACGCACACGCACACGCACAGGTACACACTCACACACGCGAGATGTTCTTGTTTCTTTTGAACCAGGTACTTCCTTTCCCTATTGTGTGTATTGTGTAACAACAAAACACACCGAGCTCTGACTAATGTTGGATTGATAATGGGTCAAACTATAGTAATAATGTGCAGAGATCATGTTTGTGTATTCGTTGGCCCTCATAAGAACTTTCGAACGCATTTAGAGCCGTTTGTTGTATTGTGATGATACACATTCTGGGTTGAGAAGCAAGAAGGAAGCACCATGACTTACCTAGTGGAGAACCCAGCGCTAACTCTTTAATAGCCCCACACCCCATACCCCTGTCTCCTCACACCATTGACCATTCCCCGACTCCATCCGTTGATCACGCACACACAGACCAATGTGGATTAAGGAAGTACTAATTCCCAAAGTAGATACAATCTTTAGTTGGTACCAAGAATTAAGCACTCATGACGTTCGTGTTGTGGTGCCATCTTGAGTTTCCAGCTACTGTGTGAGAGGTGACATTCACTTGCAGTGCCTCCGATTACATTCCGGGAAAGCCCCTATAGATATACGTATCTCTTGTGTCAGCGATACGTAAAGCCACACAGTATAATACCCATGTAATAAGTCACAAAGTAGTGGAAGGTTATTTACATGTCTGACACGCCTTTTTGTGACAGACGGGTATAAATTGGTTGGCTGCTCTACTGGGGCGACTACTGTCGCCGACAGCACCAAAATGACATCTACACTGCAGCTTCTACTCGCTGTTGTCGCCGCGATCTCGGCTCAACAAGAACTGCTGAGTAAGTAGATGTAATTCGCCCTTCCTGATAGTAAGTGTTGGGGTATGTTTGTTGGGTATACTGGTTATGTAGGCACGAGTTTTTTATGGATGACAACTTCTTTATTGTGAAGAGTCACGACGTTTCGAAGTAAAGCATTCAATGTTTCACCTGACGAAGAAGTAAGAACATATATACTTCGAAACGTCGTGACTCTTCACAATAAAGAAGTTGTCATCCATAAAAAACTCGTGCCTTTATGTGTATCACTTCTAAATGCCATTCAAAGACTCTGTACTTGTTATGGCTCTTTAGTGTGTTACATGGATCAGTTTCTGTCAGCATGTCACCCCATGCGAGGTCACATGCATCCACTTCTCTACTTTTATCATCCAAAACAATCTTCGACAGAAAATATTACTTGTGTTAGATCAAACGATATCTCCTTGGACAGTACATTTTGTACAATACCCTGACAATGCATAACGCCCATGACTCACAATGGCATGATGACGTCACTGCTCTGAAATTCTAATGGTAGTACCGTGCTCAGAGATGTACATTCTTCATTGAAAATTAATGAGGAGTGATGATTCGTAATAAATAAAATCTCATCCTCGTCTTGAGATATCATACGAGGGGATGTCAATAAGTTTTGAGCCTTGAGCATTTTTCATACCCAAGTGTCACAGCCTATGGTACGACATTGAACCTTGGGGTGTAGCAGATGTGATATATAAATTTTGGTGTCCTACTCTCAAAAGTTATTTAACAGCTCACACTGACAGAAAGAGGCCCCCCTCACGGCAGTGAAGATGAATAAAATTGAGTATAGAGCAGTAATTAAGTTTTTAGCTCTTGAAGGAAACTCGGCGAAGAACATTGAAGAAAGGCTTTCAGCAGTTTATGGGAAGTCTTCCCCTTCATCTGCTACCATCAAACGATGGGTCAATGACTTTAAGCATGGTAGAGAGAGTCTTGAAGATGACGCCCGTCCAGGTCGCCCAACAACAAGCACTAGTCAGGAAAACATTGACAGAGTGCATAGACTTGTGCTGGAAAATCGTCGAATCACACTCCACGAGTTAGAGGAGACCACAGGCATTTCACACGGATCCGTCGAGACAATTCTTCATGAACATCTCGTCATGTCTAAGGTGTGCACAAGATAGGTGCCAAGAATGCTTACAGATGAAATGAAGCAAACAAGGGTCACCATAAGCAACTCCATGCTAACCAGATACAACAAGAATCCAGAAGATTTTCACTTTAGGCTAGTAACCTGTGATGAAACCTGGATCCACCACTATGATCCTGAGAGCAAACAAGAATCCATGGAATGGAAACATGTCACTTCTCCCAGGACCAAAAAGTTCAAAGCCTCCACATCAGTGCAGAAGGTAATGGCGACAGTCTTCTGGGATAGCAAAGGTGTCATCCACATAGATTACTTACCAAAAGGAAGAACAATGAATGGGGAATATTACTTGTTGAGGCAAGTGCGACAGTCAATCAAGGAGAAGCGCCGGGGCAAGATCAGACGTGGTATTCTTCTACATCAAGGCAATGCTCCAGTACACACCTCTCGCATTGCAACCGCTGCTGTCCAGGAATGCGGGTACGAAATCTTGCCGCATCCCCCCTGCTCTCCAGACCTGGCACCAAGTGATTACCATCTGTTCCCAAATCTCAAGAAACACTTGCGTGGTCGTAGATTTCAGGATGATAATGAGCTTATTGCTGCTACTGAGGCTTGGTTTGAGGACCAAAATGGCGCCTTCTACAGAGATGGCATCAACGATGGAACAAGTGTCTTGACTCACAAGGGGACTATGTTGAAAAATAAATGTGGTTCATACCAATATTTTGTGTTTTTCTATGCAAGGCTCAAAACTTATTGACATTCTCTCGTATATATCAACACTCGTTGATAAAAGTACAACTATTTTCAACTAGCCTCAGATATTCGCAACTTTATCAAATCAGTTGATACTTGGGTGAGATTCTCTACACACATGTGGTTATACTGAGGCAACGCGCACATGTATGCGCACGCTCGTTCCTTGGTATGTGCCTTCGTGGTTTATTAATACAGCAGATGTTTGTGTAATATGTAAATGATCACGTCTGGACCAGACAGTCCAGTGATATAATCAACGGCCACGGTTTGAGGTACGATGACAAGCTTATCACCGAGTCTGCCATTTATTGACTCTAACAGGCATGAATTTCAGCTTCACAATTACTTATATAAAGGTAGATCCATAACCACAAAAGTGGAATAAGAACGAATTATATTAATGGGCCTTGAGAGAAAATGATACAGTGCGATTTGCACGATTTCTCGAAAGAAACTTAAGTGTTGGTCAAGTTTCAAACTGAGTTTGACAATTTGAAACAGTAGATTGTTTTACTCTGACTGCATATTTGAAATACTTCGCCTTGTTTGTACAGAAAAGATCCCATCCTGCCTGCGGACTATACGTTTTGGTCGGGTGGGTCCTTTCAACGTGTAAGTTGAAGTTAGACAATAACAACATGCAAGTGGAGCGTATCGAGTTATGACTCTGGTTACGTCGTGGAAGGGAGTCTGGTTGGATAGAGGTAGACGTGCTTATGTCTCTCTAAAGTAATATAGTTTAAATGATGTAATCTAAAACTTGAAAAACTGGTTTCTGGACATGGCTTTTTCAAGGATAGAAGTACTGTACAGCCGTGAGCTTAACCTTCTTTTCAGCGGTGGAGCACGGCTAAGGTAGAAGAATCAAGGGCACTCTGGGTAGAGGATACAGACACTGTCTGAAAGGAGACGTTGCTGTGTAGTATGTGGTGGGCGTGGTCGCCTCACCGTGTCCTGTTTGATGGATGTTCCATTTCTTTAGTTTGTGTTTTTCAGACCGCCGTTCTTTTGTCTGCCTTGTCCACACCACAGTTCTTTACATATGTAATGTTGTCTAGACAGCAGGTCTTTTGTCTGCCTTGTCCACATCACAGTTCGTTTTGTAGTTTATGTTGTCCAGAGAGCAGGTCTTTAGTCTTTGATGTCCAGACAGCAGTTCTTTAGTCTTTGTTGTCAAGACAATTGGCCTTTAATCTTTGTTGTCCAAAGCCGGTCTTTTGTCTTTGTTGTGCAGACAGCAGGTCTTTAGTCTTTGTTGTCCAGACAGTAGGTCTTTGGTCTTTGTTGTCCAGATAACAGGTCTTTAGTCTTTGTCGTCCATACAGCAGGTCCTTAGTCTTTGTTGTCCAGACAGTAGGTCTTTGGTCTTTGTTGTCCAGATAACAGGTCTTTAGTCTTTGTCGTCCATACAGCAGGTCCTTAGTCTTTGTTGTCCAGACAGTAGGTCCTTAGTCTTTGTTGTCCAGACAGTAGGTCTTTTGTCTTTGTTGTCCATACAACAGGTCTTTAGTCTTTGTTGTCCACACAGCCGTTCTTTAGTCTTTGTTGTCCAGACAGCCCTTCATTAGTTTGTGTTGTCCAGACAGCAGTTTTTAGTCTGCCTTGTAGCCGTGCCAAATGACTATATTTACTGGTAGGATGGGTCCCTTCACCATGTAAGTTGAAGTTAGGCAATAACAGAATGCTGGAGAGTATCGGGTGATGTCATGGAAGGGAAACTGGTTGGGTAGAGGTAGACTTGCTCAAGTATGTAAAGTATTATTGTTTAAAGATAAGACCTACAAATATACATATCACTTTAAAAGAGGCGTCTACACTCTCCCTTCAGATGTACTGAAGATAGATTAACTGTACATCCACGAGCTACCATGTTCCATCTCATTAGTTGTTGTCCAGACAGCCGTTCTTTAGTCTTTGTTGTCCAGACAGCCGTTCTTTAGTCTTTGTTGTCCAGACAGCCGATCTTTAGACTGCCCTGCGAAAGGTCACATTCAAACACGCTACCCTTCATATGATCTTAACGTCTCCCTGAAGGTTAATAACGATATTTACATTTCTGTAATTCCGGTCTTGACTGTTTGCTGAAGGATATTTCATTCACAGCGTACGAGGATCACCCCTGCATACGTGCGTGTGTTGATGGCGCCCCGCCCATGACGTGCGAGTATAATTTCACTCTGGAATACTATCACGTGTTGAGCAAGGCTTGCTTCATGTGCCCCTTCAACATCTCTGACTGCAGTCGACCTCACTGTGTCGCTGCGGACGGTGTCCGGAGGCCCGTTATCACCGTCAACAGGATGCTGCCGGGCCCTGCTTTGCATGTAGGTTGTAGGCTAGCACTTTCTCGTCTTGCAGCATTTCTATGAAGGCAAGGTACTTCTGTATGTAACACGTTGTAGGTGTTGTTGTGAACACTACCAGAGAATGGAGAATATTGTAAGTGTGGTTGTGAACACTACCAGGGAATGGAAAATATTGTAAGTGTGGTTGTGAACACTACCAGGGAATGGAGGGCATTGTAAGTGGAGTTGTGAACACTACCAGAAAAGGGAAGACATTGCATGTGTGGTTATGAAGACTGTCAGTGGGTCGCACGTCTCGGGAGATGCAGTGCCAAGGATATAGCTGATTTGGAATCTCTCTGAAGAAACTAGGTTTATCTGCTACGTAGAATATTTTGTTCAATGATTCGTTTTAAACAATTAACCTTTGCAATTGTTTTCACCAACATTGCTTAACCTTGTCTGCATGTTTGAAGTGTATTTGACCACAACGTCATCAACATTGCTTCCGTAGGTCTGCCTCAACGACATGGTCGTTGTGAACGTGGACAACAGGATGGAAGGAGCTGAGAGCACCTCTATCCACTGGCACGGTGTCTTCCAAAAAGGTTCGCAGCATCATGACGGTGTTCCCATGATCACCCAGTGCCCCATCCCGCCTTCCTCCAGCTTCCAGTACAGGTATGTCTCTGTCCACCCAGTGTCCCATCCCACCTTCCTCCAACTTCCAGTACAGGTACGTCACGCTGTCCACCCAGTTCCCCATTCCTCCTCCAGCTTCCAGTACAGGTATGTCCCTGTCCACCCAGTGTCCTATCCCACCTTTCTCCAGCTTCCAGTACAGGTATGTCTCTGTCCACCCAGTGTCCCATCCCACCTTCCTCCAGCTTCCAGTACAGGTACGTCACGCTGTCCACCCAGTTCCCCATTCCTCCTCCAGCTTCCAGTACAGGTATGTCCCTGTCCACCCAGTGTCCTATCCCACCTTCCTCCAGCTTCCAGTACAGGTATGTCTCTGTCCACCCAGTGTCCCATCCCACCTCCCTCCAGTTTCCAGTACAGGTACGTCACGCTGTCCACCCAGTTCCCCATTCCTCCTCCAGCTTCCAGTACAGGTATGTCTCTGTCCACCCAGTGTCCTATCCCACCTTCCTCCAGCTTCCAGTACAGGTATGTGTCTGTCCACCCAGTGTCCCATCCCACCTTCCTCCAGCTTCCAGTACAGGTATGTCTCTGTACACCCAGTGTCCTATCCCACCTTTCTCCAGCTTCCAATACAGGTATGTCTCTGTCCACCTAGTGCCCCATCCCACCTTTCTCCAGCTTCCAGTACAGGTATGTCTCTGTCCACCCAGTGTCCTATCCCACCTTCCTCCAGCTTCCAGTACAGGTATGTCTCTGTCCACCCAGTGTCCTATCCCACCTTTCTCCAGCTTCCAGTACAGGTATGTCTCTGTCCACACAGTGTCCTATCCCACCTTCCTCCAGCTTCCAGTACAGGTATGTCTCTGTCCACACAGTGTCCTATCCCACCTTTCTCCAGCTTCCAGTACAGGTATGTCTCTGTCCACCCAGTGTCCTATCCCACCTTTCTCCAGCTTCCAGTACAGGTATGTCTCTGTCCACCCAGTGTCCTATCCCACCTTTCTCCAGCGTCCAGTACAGGTATGTCTCTGTCCACACAGTGTCCTATCCCACCTTCCTCCAGCTTCCAGTACAGGTATGTCTCTGTCCACACAGTGTCCTATCCCACCTTTCTCCAGCTTCCAATACAGGTATGTCTCTGTCCACACAGTGTCCTATCCCACCTTTCTCCAGCTTCCAGTACAGGTATGTCTCTGTCCACCCAGTGTCCTATCCCACCTTTCTCCAGCTTCCAATACAGGTATGTCTCTGTCCACCCAGTGTCCCATCCCACCTTTCTCCAGCTTCCAGTACAGGTATGTCTCTGTCCACCCAGTGTCCCATCCCACCTTTCTCCAGCTTCCAGTACAGGTATGTCTCTGTACACCCAGTGTCCCATCCCACCTTTCTCCAGCTTCCAATACAGGTATGTCACTGTCCACCCAGTGTCCTATCCCACCTTTCTCCAGCTTCCAATACAGGTATGTCTCTGTCCACCCAGTGTCCTATTCCACCTTCCTCCAGCTTCCAATACAGGTATGTCTCTGTACACCCAGTGTCCTATCCCACCTTTCTCCAGCTTCCAATACAGGTATGTCTCTGTCCACCCAGTGTCCTATCCCACCTTCCAGTACAGGTATGTCTCTGTCCACCCAGTGTCCTATCCCACCTTTCTCCAGCTTCCAATACAGGTATGTCTCTGTCCACCCAGTGTCCTATCCCACCTTTCTCCAGCTTCCAATACAGGTATGTCTCTGTCCACCCAGTGTCCTATCCCACCTTTCTCCAGCTTCCAGTACAGGTATGTCTCTGTCCACCCAGTGTCCTATCCCACCTTTCTCCAGCTTCCAATACAGGTATGTCTCTGTCCACCCAGTGTCCTATCCCACCTTTCTCCAGCTTCCAATACAGGTATGTCTCTGTCCACCCAGTGCCCCATCCCACCTTCCTCCAGCTCCCAATACAGGTATGTCTCTGTCCACCTAGTGCCCCATCCCACCTTCCTCCAGCTTCCAGTACAGGTATGTCTCTGTCCACCCAGCGTACCACCCCACCTTACACCAACTTGGGAGGACTGCTAATTCGCAGGAAATAATCACCAAGCGATCACGTTGATCTTACCTGCCATGTTGAGAAGTTGTTGGGAAGCTCTTTATGTACCTCTATCTCTCTGTGTGTCTTTTTGTCTCTCTTCTCTCTCTATGTATATGTCTATGTCTCTCTTCTCTCTCTATCGATCCCACTGTGCATCCCTCTCTCTTTTCTCTCCCTGTCTCTCTTTCTGTATCTCTTCTGTCTCCCTGTCCCTCTCTCTCACCTTAATCTTTATCCTTTGTCGTGGGTTAACTGTAGCGCTTGTGACTACTGGCCTCAGTTCCGCGGCGATGGGTAGCCGTCATGAGACGATGCATCAGTAACTCTATCAATCAATTGCCTACCTGTGTACTCCAGGTTTAAAGCAGCCAATCGAGGCTCCATGTACTGGCACTCTCACTCCGGGCTCCAGCGTAATGACGGCGTGTTTGGTGCTTTCATCATCCGGGAACCTGAATCACGTGACCCCTCGTCTCACCTCTACCAGCATGATCTTCCTGAACATACCATGATTGTGCATGACTGGTTGACTCACATATCCACTACACGTTACACGGAGCTGCTGTTTGTGGGTGCCTTTACCTCTAAAGTCACAATGCTTATTAACGGTAAGTTGTGTCCACTTCCCTCGGTAACTACAACGTGAAACCACCTTACTCCGGCGAGCTGTCGTCTGGAGGATTATTGCATGCAGATCTACGGATGGTCGGTCTCTCACAGATTGTCCCTCATTACCATCCTCTGCGTGTAATGACGCATATGTACTTCACCAGATTTTAAAAAGCCATATCTCCTATCCCGTCACTTTAAAGCTGACACGTGACACCGGTGTTCAGAGCGTTCACCAGTCCCAAAAGAACCTGAAATCGAGACAGATTGTTAAAATTCACTCAAACATATTTCAACACTGACACTTAACGCATGCTTTGTTCTCGTTTTGCTCAGGCCGCGGCGCCTACCAGGACTTTATTCACCCTAACACCAACGAGACGGTGTACACCCCGTACTCCGTGTTCCGGGTACAGAATGACACTAAGTATCGCTTCCGGGTCATCAGCAGTGCCATCTTGAAGTGCCCCATTCAGATCTCCGTGGACGACCATGACGTCACCATGATTGCCAGTGATGGCGTCCCGTTCCACCCTGTAGTTGTCAGTTCATTCAACGTCTTCCCAGGAGAAAGGTTAATATGATACAATGGCAATAAATTGACACGGCAACCCATTTTGAAATACAGCGACCCATGTGCGTGAAGGTAGAATTTGGTGGGGACTACCCTGATACCGTGTGTATGCCCATGTGTGTGAAGGTAGGGTTTGGTGGTACTACCCTGATACCGTGCGTATGCCCATGTGTGTATTTGTTGGTCCTTCCCTGATACCGTTTGTATGCCCATGTGTGTGAAGGTAGGATTTGGTGGTACTACCCTGATACCGTGTGTATGCCCATGTGTGGATTTGTTGGTCCTTCCCTGATACCGTGTGTACGCCCATGTGTGTGAAGGTAGGATTTAGTGGTACTACCCTGATACCGTGTGTATGCCCATGTGTGGATTTGTTGGTCCTCCCTGATACCGTGTGTACGCCCATGTGTGGATTTGTTGGTCCTCCCTGATACCGTGTGTACGCCCATGTGTGTGAAGGTAGGATTTGGTGGTACTACCCTGATACCGTGCGTATGCCCATGTGTGGATGTGTTGGTCCTTCCCTAATACCGTGTGTATGCCCATGTGTGTGAAGGTAGGATTTGGTGGTACTACCCTGATACCGTGTGTATGCCCATGTGTGGATTTGTTAGTCCTTCCCTGATACCGTGTGTACGCCCATGTGTGTGAAGGTAGGATTTAGTGGTACTACCCTGATACCGTGTGTATGCCCATGTGTGGATTTGTTGGTCCTCCCTGATACCGTGTGTACGCCCATGTGTGGATTTGTTGGTCCTTCCCTGATACCGTGTGTACACCCATGTGTGTGAAGGTAGGATTTGGTGGTACTACCCTGATACCGTGTGTATGCCCATGTGTGGATTTGTTGGTCCTTCCCTGATACCGTGTGTACGCCCATGTGTGTGAAGGTAGGATTTGGTGGTACTACCCTGATACCGTGCGTATGCCCATGTGTGGATTTGTTGGTCCTTCCCTGATACCGTGTGTACGCCCATGTGTGTGAAGGTAGTATTTGGTGGTACTACCCTGATACCGTGTGTATACCCATGTGTGGATTGGTTGGTCCTTCCCTGATACCGTGTGTACACTCATGTGTGTGAAGGCTTGACTTAGTGGGGCTGCCTTGACACTTTGTGTATGCCTTTGTGTGTGCAGGTACGACTTTGTGTTGAACGCGGACAAGCCTGTGGGCAACTACTGGATCCGGGCTCGCGGCTTGATCGACTGCGAAAAGGACAAGGCCAGACAGGTCGCGATCCTTAGATACGACACCGCTCCAGAGACGGAGCCCAGCGCACCTACCGACTACGAGAGCTCAGTGCGAAGAGGGAAGGTAGGCCGCGAGTTATTAACAGTCCCCTAAAACATATATCCTGATATGATTCACGCACCTGATATGGACAACTAGCGTGAACACTTATTGTTCTTTATTTTTCCCTATACAAGTGTAGACAAGAGTCTTTATTGAGAGAGACAACAGTCTTGCTTCTGGAATGTGCCCCTGCTGCAGTATGTTATCCCAGAGCCCATATTTGGAGTTTGAAGCGGGTGGTCATAATTTGTAATCTGGGTTATTTTGTGCCCTTGTGGGTTATTGAGCTGCTATCATCCACTCGCTGAGACTGACGGCGAACAGGCCATAAAGTTCTACTATTGCTGGGACGCGCAGAAGCCGTTCACTAACATCAGAACCATCGTTGATACACTCTTCCTGTCACAGACAAACACTGAGCCACGCTTGGAACCGATTAGGTGACATTCCGGAAGCAGCAGAGTAAATACAAAACGCCACTTTACTACTTCGTGGTTAGTGCAACCTCGAGTATGAGCTATTAGCGGCCGTCCCCAAGATGCAAAATAGTCCACAAGATGTCATTCATTAGAACGTTTCTCTAAATATACATCAAAAGTAAACAGAGGTCCAGGTTGTATCAACAACCAAACTCCATTTTCTCCATATCATCTTCACATTGTCTCCATGTTCTTCAGCTTTTGAATCCCCTGAATGACAAAGGTTCCCCGGAGAGAATGCCGGTGTCATTACTGAATGCCACTCTGGCCGATCCAGTTGATCTCAAGGAGAAGCCTGACAAGAAATTCTACCTCACGGTTGACTTCAACAAGATCGACAACCACCGCTTCCATCATGAACTGTATTACCCTATGTCAGCCACGGAGTCGGATCTACCCATGCCACAAGCCAACAACATCAACAACAAGGAGCCACCGGCGCCTCTACTGACACAGTACCACCATGTACCACAGGCATGTTGTCACCACTGTCACACTACAAATATGTACCACAAATATGTACCATGTACCACTGGTATGTTGTCACCACTGTCACAGTACCACCATATACCAAAAATATGTTGTCACTACTGACACAGTACATTCATCTACCACAGATATGTTGTCACTACTGACACAGTACATTCATCTACCACAGATATGTTGTCACTACTGACACAGTACAATCATCTACCACAGGTATGTTGTCACTACTGACACAGTGCAATCATCTACCACAGGTATGTTGTCACTACTGACACAGTGCAATCATCTACCACAGGTATGTTGTCACTACTGACACAGTACAATCATCTACCACAGGTATGTTGTCACTACTGACACAGTACAATCATCTACCACAGATATGTTGTCACTACTGACACAGTGCAATCATCTACCACAGATATGTTGTCACGATGCTGTCACTACTGTCATACTGCAACGATTTACTGCCCACTTGGTTAACGTAGAGTTAGTTGCATACTGATCTCGTACGTCACAGGAGTGTCGTAACAACTTGACCTGAGACTCGAACGATTTGATTGGATAACAGATGACCTCTCAGTTTGGTCACGTTGTGACGGAACTGCTTTCTCATTCAAAACATACACGTGAAATGGCGCAAACTCCAGATGCCCATGCTTTTAGGACTGGTTTAAGGTGGTAAGTTTGTTCATAAACCTACTCGTCTGCCGTATAGAATAGTTTGGAAAGGGAGCATCTTTGAATCAGAATTTGTACAGGAACTCAGCTGGTCCTACTCAGTGTAGTTGACAAACCACCCCAGGCTAACGTTTACATATACATCCATGCACTGTGCAGCATGTATTCCATTGTACACGCAAGTCCACAATGCGACTGTTGTAGAAAGCAGAATGAATGCCATATTAATACCGTTAGGTTGTCTTTA